>NC_138198.1:13040621-13542573 GCF_964194105.1 Spermophilus citellus
TATATTTTGGGATATTAATAACTTATCAGATAAAAGATTTGTGGGCAGAATTTTCCCAGTCCTAAAACCACACACGTGTCAACGGCTGAACTGTTCTGCTGGCTTTTCCACACACTGCTCACTGCTAATTTCTTTCCAAGCAGCTGAGCAAATAAATTCTAAAACATAAATACTTCTCATTTGGGAAGTTTGCAAAGCTGTTTAAAACTTGCCTGCCTTGGGTCTGGGGAAGTGGCTCAAGTGGTAGCGCGCTCGCCTGGCATGCGTGCGGCCAGGGTTCGATCCTCAGCACCACATACCAACAAAGATGTTGTGCCCGCCAAAAACTAAAAAATAAATATTAAAAATAAAAATATTCTCTCTCTTTAAAAAAAAAAAAAAAACTTGCCTGCCTTGAAACCCTGATTAATGAAGAGGTAAGGAGCTGTGTTCAGATTATCTTCATGATACACCTGAAACAAACCTGGGACTTCGCTCCACTTAAATCTCACTTCAGTACTTTCTTTGGAAGACACCTTGCCCTGTAGGAGCTCTGCAGGGCAGCCAGGGACTGGCCGCTGGGAGAGCAGAACTGAGAGTCCGGATAGATGTGTCAACTCAGGAGGAGATGTGCACTGAGTTGAGTGGTGTCCTCCCAAACTCCGTGTCTTTCCCAGGGCCTCCGAATGTGACCTTAATTAGCAACAGGATGGTCGCAAATAGAATCAATCAGTTGGGGCAAGACAGGACTCTACCAGAACCGGGTAGGCCCTAATCTTTATAAAGAGAGAGGCTCAGACACACAGAGAGGTCCCTGAAGACTGAGCAGAGTTGGGATAGATGCTGCAGCAAGCTGGGGACACCCAGCCTGCAGTATCCCAGAAGCTGATGAGCCAGGCGAGCCATCCATCTCCAACTTCTCTGGAACTGGGAGTGAATTATTTGTCGTTTTAAGGCGCTGAGTTTGTGGTAATTTGTTTTGGAAGCACCAGGAAACTAATGCATAATATCTATTTTTAATTTAAATAGTAATAGCAAAAGATAGCATGTCTTAACACTGTTCCATAGAGATTATGGAGGCCCTTGTTTGGGACTCAGCTCCTCCGGAGGCTCCAATAGAACAGACTGAAAATCAAGATGGAGTCACTCATGGTAAATTTCCACGTTTTTAAACAGAAACTAAGTTGCTCTCTGACCTTCCAAGAAGTCGAAGAAGATAACTGAATTTCCCAAACAGGCCAGTTTCATTCAGCATAATGAAGTACCCACTCTTTAATCATTACAAAAAAAAAAAAAAAAAAGGAACTTGAAATAATCTGGTTTAACTCATTGGGTTTTTTTTTTTTAATGGTTCTCTCTGTCACATCCTTTACAAGGAAAGGAACTTTGAAGCCATAAACCCACTCTTTGTTCTGTTTCTGCTTTCTTTAGCCCTTCCCTGTCTATAAAACCATCCTTTGTGCAACTCATCAGAACATTTTTATGGAAATGAAATTATTACCTGATTCTAGAATTACAAAATAAAACTACTCCAGAGCTTTAAACTAAATTTGTTGTAAACTTGATTTTTTTGACCACACCTTACTGTTCCAGCAGGACTTTATATCTACAGGCTCTATGGTAGTACGTAAGAAAATTATTATTATTATTATTTTTTTTTAATTTTAATATTTATTTTTTAGTTATCGGCGGACACAACATCTTTGTTTGTATGTGGTGCTGAGGATCGAACCCGGGCCACATGCATGCCAGGCAAGCGCGCTACCGCTTGAGCCACATCCCCAGCCCCTAAGAAAATTATTTTGAGCTGTGTGGTGGTGCATTCCTGTAATTCCAGTGACTTGGGAGGCTGAGGCAGGAGGACCATAAGTTCCAGGCCAGCCTTGGCCACTTAGCAAGACCCTATCTCAAAATAAAAAACAAAGTGTTCTGGGGATATAACTCAGGGGTTGAGTCCCTAGTACTGAAAAAAAATTTTTTAAAATACTTACCTGAAAATAATTGTGTGTTAATTTTTAACCTCACAAATATATGGATAAAATTATATAAATATTTGTCCATCAGCTGATTTATGAGTAATTCTTTTGCCATATCTGCTTTATCTATTTTTAGTAAATTATTATGAAATAAATTATAGATGTTATGTATGTACTACTAAATTCGTCTGATAAAAGACAAATTCTGAGCTGTTTAAATTTAATTATAAAGGCCAGAGGATAGAAGGAGGAAGAATGAAGAGAAGTTAGGATTTCTTAATTAAGAGTTGCTGGTGAAATTAACCAAAGGATTGTTTATGACTTGAATCCCTTCATTAACCTGGCATAGTGGCATACAACTGTAATCCAGAGACTTTGGAGGCTGAGGCAGGAGGACTGCAAGTTGAAAGCCAGCCTCAGAAATTTAGCAAGGCCCTAAGAAATTCAGCAAGACCCCATCTCAAAATAAAATATAAAAAGGGTTGGGGAGGGGCTGGGGCTGGGGCTCAGTGGTGGAGCGCTTCTCTGCATATGTGAGCCACTGGGTTTGATCCTCAGCATCACATAAAAATATAAATAAATAAATAAATAAATAAAGGTATCATGTCCATCTACAACTAAAATAAAATAAAATAAAATAAAAGGGTTGGGCATGTGGCTCAGTGGTTAAGCATCCCCGAGTTCAATCCTAAATATCAAAAGTAAATAGAAAAATAAAAAACATTGACTTGAATCCCGTCATTAGCTGGGTTTAGTGCCATACAATTGTCATCCCAGTGACTCAGGAGGCTGAGGCAGGAGTGTTGATGAAAACTTGATCCTTGTCCCCAGTGCCCGCCGTTGAATAACGAGGACATGGTTTTGAGAAAAAGAAAAAAAAAAGTTTCATTGCTTCTCTAGCAAAAGAGAAACCCAGGGGATTCCTGTGGCAGAGGCTGATTTTGCCCGTCACGGGGAACAGGAGGGTTTTAAAGAGCTGAATCAAAAAATCCACATGTTCTCCATCTGGAGTGTGATTCACTTGTTTATCTGGGAGACGGCCATTTCTGAGATGTTCTGGTGCCATCCCCCAAGTCTGGACTACTTCTTTCCTGTAGTGGGTGTGTGCTCCAGGACAGATAGCTCTGCCTGGGATGGGGAAGAGGGTGATCTTATTTCCCCTGAGATTAGGGAGGGGGAGATTAAGGAGGGGGGAAGGGAGAGAAGGAAATTTACACATGTTTTAAAAATAAATTGAGGGGCTGGGGCTGGGGCTCAGCGGTAGAGCACTCGCCCAGCACGTGCAAGGCACTGGGTTTGATCCTCACCACCACATGAAAATAAATAAAATAAAGTTATTGCGTCCATCTACAACTAAAAGACATATATTTATTTATTTTTTTAATATTTTTTTAGAGAGAGAGAGAGAGAATTTTTTTAAGAGAGGAGAGAGAGAGAGAGAGAGAGAGAGAGAGAGAGAATTTTTAATATTTATTTTTTAGTTCTCGGCAGACACAACATCTTTGTTTGTATGTGGTGCTGAGGATCGAACCCGGGCCGCACGCATGCCAAGCGCGCTATCGCTTGAGCCACATCCCCAGCCCAAGACATATATTTAAAAAAACTAAAAATTAATAAATGAGCCCCTCTGTGTACCTGCCTATGGTCTACCCAGCTCTCTACAGAGGAGGCTGCCCCAGAGGGTAAGGGGCAAACCCAGGCAGCAGCTGCACCCCCAGGCCTTGGCCTGGGCTGGGTGGGGCTGTGAGGCCCAGATGCTCCTCTGCAGGGTGGAGCAGGGGTGAACCCTGGGGCTCCACTTCTTCCAGTGCCAGCCATTGGGAGATGGGTGGTTGGCTCGGCTGTTTCAGCTACTGTTGTAATAGGCCATGGCATGGCGTCCGTGGACCCACAGGAGCCTGGGCTCTGGTTTCTCTTCCCCAGCTAGACTCAACAGAACAGTGGAGCAGGGCCCAGAGGCAGCCTCATCATGTGGCCAGGGGCCCCAGGAAGAAGGTTCTGGAGGAAGAGTCCCCAATTCCCAGGTGCAGAGAAGTGCCACAGGCAGATGCCTGTGCTTTAGACAAGACCTTCTCCAGCTGAACCTCCAGTGCATTTCCTCTATCATGAGACCTTCTGCAGGGTCTCCTCCTGCTTCCCAACCCCAGATCTTCCCGGGATCAGCAGCAGCTCTACTAACCCCGTGGTGGACATCATGCTGAATCCAGATTTAAAGTTAGGTAGTCAGTGTAGTTAGGTAAATCGGGTCTAATATCGAGTGAGATCTAAAATGGAGGCCATGTTGAGAATGAATTTCGGGAAAAGCAGAACAACTCTTGGAATGTTAATGAAGTCCGGGAAAAGCCCCAGGCCAGAGCCCATCCCAAAGAAGTGTTAAGGAACAGCCCCCAGCAAACTTGAAGATGCTGACTCAGAAGTCCTTCCTGCCCAGATTACTCCTTTGGCCCACCTGTGTCCCACCCCTCGGGCCTTCCCACCTACATTCCATCACTGAAAGAACTATAAAAGGGGAGACAACGCACTTCCACAGATTCCATCTCTTGGGTCCCCTTCTTCCTCCGGGAGAAGTCTTTTCTGCCGTCCTTTAATAAACTTCTAATCTCTACTCTGACCTTCCCTCGGCGTGCTTCTCTGGTGTTATACTTCAACATTGGGGAAGCAAGGACTCGTCACAATACCTCTTCCTGACAGTCACAGGAGGAGGAAGATGGGAAGTGTCAGGAGCAAGGGGGCAACAGATCCGCTCTGGAAACTGAGGCCACCAATGGCTTTGTCATGCCAGGATGTGACCTGTAGGAGTCGGGATCAGCCAGCGAGCAGGAGTTAAAAAGGAAAGTGGAAGAAAGATTCAGAACTCCCCAGTAGTGTGACTTGGGGGGGGGGAGGGGGCAAGGTGCCATTTGTCTCTTATGTTCCTTCTTTTAAAGGCACAGAGGGTTGACAGCTCCTCTTGACTGGTGTTTGATATTTCAATTGTCCTGTGCACAGTTGTTGCTTTGCAGCCACCTAAGATGGGCTAAGGCCCTTTCTCAGACACAGGAACTGTTTTATACCCTGCTGGGCATGTTAAGGTGGCTGTCCCCTGCTTGCCCTCCTATCGGTCGACCTTGGCTGTCCAGGTGCAGAGAAGTGCCACAGGCAAGTGCCTTCCTCTGCCTGTCCTTTTCTGACTCCACGATGTTGCCTGGGCTAGGCTCTGAAGGTCGGATAGGCTGACACATCTCCCAAGGGTTTCATGGTCATTTGCTGCAGCTTTGGTCTCTCCTGTATGTAGGGTACTGGGCCAATTATTTTACTCCTCTGGCATTTGATCTATCCACTATCCATGTGTCCCCGATGGGCTTCCAAATGATTGTTTTTGTAAAAAATACAAACTCATCAGTGTGGTTTCGTTGTTGTTTGGTACTGGGGATTGAACCCAGGGGAGTTTAACTACTGAGCCACATCCCCAGACCTTTATTATTTACAGACAGGATCTCACTGAGTTGCTTAGAGCCTTGCTAAGTTGCTGAGGCTGGCTTTGAACTCCTGATCCTCCTGTCTCGGCCTCCCAAGCGGCTGGGATTATAGGTGTGTGCCACTGTGCCTGGCTCCTCAGTGCTTGTGAGTCCAAGTTCAGAGCAGTTTCAAGTGCTGTCAAAATGTGGCTGTTCAGGGGGGCTGAGGCAGGAGAATCATGAGTTCAAAACCAGCCTCAGCAATGGCAAGGCGCTAAGCAACTCAGTGAGACCCTGTCTCTAAATAAAATACAAAAATAGGGCTGGGGATGTGGCTCAGTGCTCGAGTGCCCCTGAGTTCAATCCCCGGTACCAAAGAAAATGTGGCTGTGGTGGGGTTTCCCTCCTGTCAAGCCGAGAGACCCCCAGAAACAAGGCTGATTCTCAATATACCAGGAGAATCATCAAATCATCAAGTCATCAAATCATCAAAAAAGCAATCCCTTGAGGAAGTGTTTTCCAAAATGTCTGTTTGCATCTTATGCCTCTTGAGAGAAAAGAGCTGCTCAGGATGGACCTGCTGGGACCCGGTGTGGAGATCTGGCTGTGGTCTCTGCAAGGCTGTGCAGAGCCCGCAGAGGCAGACTGCACGCAGATCGCAGCCTGAGGTGCTATTTGTCACCTCTGATGGAACGGGATTCTAATTCCTGAAGAACCATGCAGGCCGCGCTTGAGAATTTCAGAACCAACCAGCCAAATAACTTGCAGCTTGATTCCAGACAGTGATAATAGAAAACATATAGGAACCTGATGTCACCTTAGGCCTGCTTTATAAGCACTGGCTCAGAGATGGACACCTGGGATTTGGCAGAGGGAATGACCAGCTGAGCATCCGTCTGTCCCTGTTTATCTTTTCTGCGAGTCAGGCCGGAGGTCTGGCACATAGATTTAGAAGTTTTATACACGTCTCTACATAATGGTTTATCCTTCATTTATTCAATGACAAGAACGTTGCTGAGGGCCTGACGTGTCCCCAGAGAGCAGTTGTGTTAAATCCTGAGGGTCCCCTCCCTCCTGGGGTTTCAGTGTGGATGGGGGTTCCTGGCACAGTTCAGCCATCATGGAGCAGCAACCCCGAGGCCTGTGATGAAGAGCCCAGTGTGCGAGATGGGGAGCCCAGAGAGTGCAGCAGGTGGTGAGCCCGGGGTGTCCTGCAGAATCCCAGAGACACCCCAAGAATCAACTGTGGGCAAGGGCTTGGAGCTGGATGGAGGCTGCAGACTGGGAGGCCACACACAGGGAGTTCAGGAGAAGGGCCGGGTCTGCAGTACCCCGGACAGTTTGGATGCAATTTGTGTCCCAAAGGTCCACGTGCTGGAGGCTTGGCTCCAACTTACCAGAACACAGAGTGCAGGGAGCTTTGAGGTGGGGCCTCTTGGGAGATGGGGGTGGACCAGGGCTCTGCCCTGGTGAAGGGACCTGTGGGGTAGAGCTTGCAAGGGAGGGTTACTTCCCCCAAGCAGACCATAATGGAAGAGCCAGGCTGGTCCTCTCCTGGTCTCCCTTCCTCTGTGAAATGCCACTCTTGCACACGCTCCCACCATGATATCTGCCATATTGTGACACAGCCAGGGTGGTCCTCATCAGAGGTCAAATAGATGGGCTGCCAATCTTTTGACTTTTGGTCTCTAAACCTGTGAGGCAAATAAACTACGTTTGCTTACAAAGCCTTGGGCATTTTGTTACAGCAATGTTAATATCTGGACACAGATATTAGCACACAGTAGGTACTCAATGAATGTTTTCTGAATAATCACTATTTCCAAATTTGTCTTAAGACCCAAAAGCCCTTTTTTTTAAGTTTCTTTTTTTTTAATCTTTATTTTGTTTATTTATTTTTATGTGGTTTTGAGGATCGAACCCAAGGTCTCACACATGAGAGGCGAATGCTCTACTACTGAGCCACAACCCCAGCCCCAAGACCCAAAGGCTCTTAAATGTCCATTACAGAAACCTGAGATGTTGAAAGTAACAGTGGGTTTCTTTCTAATACAACTCTTTTCCCTGACTTAAAAGAAAAAAAAAATAACAGAAGGAAAAAGTCCTGTCAGAGAAGAGGTGGTTTGGTTGGGGAAGGGCTGGCCACAGCAGTGTCGGGAGGAATCATTTTACACCAAGAGGGAAGTGGGAAGCCACCCGGGGGTGGGAGTGGGCAGAAGCTGGAAGAGACCACAGTGTTGGCTGCTATTCAGGAGACACCAACCATTTCCCGTCAAAATAGACTCTCAGTCGAGAAGGCCACTCAGCATGTAGAAGTCAGTCTCAACATAGTCTCAGCATAGCACAAGATGGCCTTAACATAGCCTACCTACTTAAACTCTAAGGAAGTATGTGCGTGTGTGTTTGCACGTGTGCATGCATACCTACACAGGCCAGGTCCTTTAACAAAGGAGGATCTGCCCCTGCAGGGAGAAGCTGCCACCCAGCAGTGCCCAGGGGATGAGCCTGTCCTAGCAGTGCTGGTCATGGATGTATAAATGCCAGCTCCTTGTGACTTTCTGGCTCCCAGGGTCCCCTCCACCCTTCCTCTCCCTGTCTCTGCCCAGGGCCATCTTGCATGGACCAGGTCTGTGGACTTGACTACCTCCCCACCCCCTTTCCAGGGGAGTTTGGGCTTTGGGGATCCCCCACAGAAGATGGGAAGATGGAGGGAAGTTGGGTGAGGAGGCCACACTTCTGATAAATGATGATGGTGGCTTGGACCAGGTGACAGGGAAAACAGAGATGGTCAGATTCCGGATATGTCTGAAGCAGAGTCTGATACCTGCTGATTGACTACCTCTGAGAGGCAAGAGAAAGGAGGGGCCCGGGCTGCTGGCCTGAGCTCCCAGCAGGACAGAGAGGGAGCAGCAGTCTCCTCAGGGAGGCCAGGATCAGCTGCAGTGCACCAACAGTCAGGCGCCACCTAATGTCCAGTGTGGACGTCCAGGTAGCAGGTGGACGTTCAAATCCAAATTCAGGGGAGAGACTTAGCAGAAATTTGAGTTTAAGAATCGTCAGCACGTACACAGAGTCTTAAGCAAGGAGACTGAGAATGTTAAAAATTGAATTAAAAATATTTATTATTTGAAAGACATATTGACTAATAAATATTAACCATTCTAAACTATTTGAAATTTGAAATATCTGAATTTGTTTATAATATTATTACTTTAAAAAGTTTGAGTAATTTGAAAATATTCTATTCATTGTAAATTGACAAATTTACTTATAGATGGGGGGTACAAAGTGAGGGTATGATTTGTGGAAGCAACAGTGAATAATTAAATCAAGCTGATTAACGTATGTACCACCTCAGATACTTGTATTTCATTTTTTAGTGGTACATCATATTTATGCAGAATCGTGGGATTTGCTGCTGCTACATATTCAGACCTGCGCTCAAGTCCTTCTTTGTGTGAGAATGTGTTTTCTGGGGAGAACATTGAAATTTACTCTCAGCAATTTTGAAATGTATAAGACAAGACATTATTATTTACTACATTCACCATGCTGTGCAAAAGATATCAAAGAGAACCACTGTTCCCGCAGCTCCTGTGGGGACTTTGTGCCTGCTGACCATCACAGTCCTCCCACTCCCCCAGCCTGAGGAGCACCATGCTGCCCCCTTCTGAGCTGGGTCTGATTGCTTGGATTCCACGAGTACGAGAACACACCCCATTTGTTTTCATGTATCTGGCTTATTTTATAATCATCTCTGGTTCCATCCACGACGTCATGAATGACAACATTTCTTTTTCAAAGTGGAACAAGGCAGCGTTGTGTGTCCCTGCCACATTTGCTCATCCCTTCTGCTGGTGGACATGGTGATTCCATCCTGGTCTCTGGGGAGGGCTGCAGGGAACAGAGTGCAGATGTCTCTTTGATACACTGATGTCGAAACTTTGGGCTAAGTGTCCAGAAGTGGGATGGCTGGGTCTGAAGTTGTTTACCACAAGTAGAAACACACCCAAAGCCCACTGCCTTTACTGTACCTGTGACTATTAACATACCATCTTCTTGGTGTCCTTCCACCAAAAATGGTGAGCAAATTTATGGTTAGGCAGCAACTCATTCCCTGGGCAACCTCTTTGAGTCCAGAATTTTCCTCTTGTTACTACTTTAGTTGAAATTGGCCTGGCTTGTTGCCCTGAAATATCAATTCCCTTCACATTTTTCCTCTTTTTAAGTTCAGATATTAAAGCAGGACTCAAGGTAGATCAAGAGCACACTGGACCATGGGAAACCATGAGGACCCCAGGGGGGTCCAACCCAGGGCTGCTATGTTGAGGAAGCTGGTTCCTGAGTCTTGGCGTGAAGCCTTGTGCCACTGGGGCTAAGGCCGCTCCTGTGGCATCTTCGTCCGCCCAGGATGCTGGGACTCAGCACCCTAACCTGGGGCCTGACCAACAGCGATGCATTCTCAGTTCTAGAGGCTGGCAAGACTGAGACCCAGGTGCCAGCAGACTTGGAGTGTGGTGAGCCACCCCCAGATAACAAATGGCTGTTTTCACTGTTACCTCGAATGGCAGAACCGGTCAGGGAGCTCTCAGGGTTCTCTTCATAAGGTCACTAATTCCACAAATGAGGATTCTGCCTCCAAGGTCTCATCGCCTTCCAGAGTGGCCATGTCCTGGCTCCATGGATTGGGAGTTAGGGTCTCAGCATAAGCATTTGGGGAGGAGGAGACCAGAGCAGGCACTAAACTGCTCTGGAACAAAGTATTCTGAGACACACTGTCTTCTCTCTTTGTTTCCAAAGGACAGTGAGTTAACTATAGAAAATTCAGATCTTGCGGGCAAATCAACTAGAGAATTTAAAATCTGTATGCATAACACTGCTGACGTTGGGTAAATAACAGTGGCCTCTTTTCACGAAGCATATGCACATTTTTCTTCCCCCTAAATTGAGGCGATGTGGTTAAATTCTGTTTTGTAGCTCATTTTACTTCACTCAACCCCAGGGTTGAGGGAACTTTTCTCCAAGTTGTTCAATATTTCTCCACAATACTATTTTCTATTGCTAAGTAAACTAATATGGCATCATTGCAATCCAAGGCACATTTTAAATAGATATTCATTTTGTAGCTTGATCATTCCCAGAAGATCCCCATGGCTCTCTCCACAGAGGTCATGTCACCATAGTTACCTTGTAGATGGGCCACAATTCACTGACTAATCTCCAGTTTGCGTTTACTTTCAAGATTTCACTCTAATAAGTGATGTCTCAATTATGACATCTTTGTAGGTAGGTCACACATATGTTTCCAAACACAATGTCCAGCCTTGGACAGTCCACTTCAGAAGAATGAACCTGTTTGAGAAGGAGGGATGGCTGACAGCTTCTAAAGCCAAGTTCCTGAGGCCCTAGTTTTGAGTTCTACTGTTAATTACCTATTAATTAATGTCATTATACTCGGTAGACTTGGCTATTTGTTTTTGTACCTGATGTATTGGATGGAACAAACCAAGGGGCAGATGGAGCCAAGCTGCTTATTGGCTTGGAGGGGAGAAGGGGGAGCAAGGGCCTGAGGGGCCCCATGGGAAAGGGCCTGACAGCTATGGGCAAAATGGCAGCTGGGGAACCGGAGTGGCTTTGTCATGTCCCACCCAATATTCATTACGCTCCACCTGTACAGGGCACTCTGAAAACGCACCCAGCTCCCCGGGGAGAGGACCAGCAATCCAAGACTGACAGGCAGTCCTATGGGGGACAAACCACAACACGGTTCACAAGAAGACAACGTCCTCTGCTTCAGAAGCTGAATCTCATTGGAGAGGTTCCCTTCCCTTGGTTAGAAATTACAAGTGTTGGCATTTGAAGGAGAGCCAGTTGTTGGAAAGTCCTCGGAGCTAGGACGCCTCGTTGCCTGACAGTGCCACTGCAGGTGTCTAGTCAGTAAGCAGATCTGAGCACTGTGGAACAAAGTCCCACAGCATTGTCACGATGGGCCAAGCGCACTGGTAAGTGTCCCCAGCTCTCCAACCTGAGAACTGCTGGGAAATGTTTTCTTAAAAAGAATGTGATAGGGCTGGGGATGTGGCTCAAGTGGTAGCGCGCTTGCCTGGCATGCGTGCGGCCCGGGTTCGATCCTCAGCACCACATACCAACAAAGATGTTGTGTCCGCCGAGAACTAAAAAAATAAATATTAAAAATTCTCTCTCTCTCTCTCTCACTCTCTCTCCTCTCTCACTCTCTCTTAAAAAAAAAAAAAAAAAAAAAAAAAAAGAATGTGATGCAGGCTGGGGATGTGGCTCAAGTGGTAGCGCGCTCGCCTGACATGCGCTGGGCACTGGGTTCGATCTTCAACACCACATAAAAATAAAATAAAGATATTGTGTCCACCTAAAAAGTAAAAAATAAATATTAAATTAAAAAGAATGTGATGCTAGGTGTGGCGGTGCTGCCGCTGCTCAGGGGGCCGAGGCAGGAGGGTCTTTTGGGCCTGGGAGTTGGGGGTCAGCCTGGGCAAGGCCCTGTCTCAGAAGATATGTGAGATAAACGCACACACACACATACACACACGCACGTGTGTGTGTGTGTGTATAAATAAATAAATTGAAAATATTCATCTACACAGATTTAGTTTTTGAGGAAAAACAAATGTTTTCACAGTATCTAAATGTAAATGGTTTCTACAAAGAAAGAAATCTCAAACGTTCTTCAGTTGATTGGAATATCATTTAGATCTGTTCAGAATTTTAAATTTCATTACCACCACTTGAAATAAAAGTTTCATCTGGGCTGGGGATGTGGCTCAAGCGGTAACACGCTTGCCTGTCATGCGCAGGGTGCTGGGTTCGATCCTCAGCACCACATAAAAATAAAATAAAGATGTTGTGTCCACCGAAAACTAAAAAATAAATATTAAAAAATTCTCATTTTCTCTCTCTCTCTTTTAAAAAAAAGTTTCATCTTCATCTCTTATTTTACTTAATCTGATTTTTCTTCTTCCCGAAGGAAAAACTACAATTATATTTCTGCAAGCAACATCAAGAATTCTTCCCCCATAAATAAGCCAAGTAGCAATATCCTTTACAAACCACATAATCTCAGGGTCAACAAAACAAAACAAAGCAAAACAAAATCAACAACAAAAATTGCTGAAGGAAGGTTAAAATGTTTATTTAGGGAGCTCAGTGTCAGAGAGTGCTTAGTATGAGCAAATATATATAATACCAGTAAGTAAACATGTAAATGAAAAAATAAATTCATTTTATGAAATTCTTATTTAGTGGAGCTGAATATATGTATACATGGGCATTCATTCTGCATTGTCTCAATGACGTCCTGACCCGCAGATTTTTGTAGACAGAAACATACAACTTGCCCATCAGTAGAGGACGTGGGGAACAGTGCCTTCTCTGGGAAGTTCTCCTGGACAGAGGGGCATGCGGGCTTCTTCCCTGAAGCAAGTGCACAGGAAAGTCTGAGAGGATGCATGGACCAGCAGCGGATCACTGTGGGTGGGCAGCCCATGATAAGGACCAGGGGCGGGCCTTCACGATGGCACTCAGGTTACTCAGAGTGAGGGTGGATTCATCACGTGTGCAGTAAAGACTTTTTAAAAATGAGACACAAATTCTTTATGCAATATAGCATAAGTTTCGTTTTAAAAAGTGAAAACTTACGTAATATAAGTTTTGTTTTTAAAAAAATTGAGTTACTGCAATAATTGCACTTGGTAGGTTCTGGTTAATCAAATTTCCGTCTTTCATGATTTGTAATTCTTAGGGAATGGACCTCTCTCTAAGGTGCTGAGGCTGGCCTTGAATTTGTGATCCTCCTGCCTTAGCCTCACGAGTCACTGGGATAACAGGCATGTGCCACCACATTTGGGGATCACCAGGCATTTATTTGGCCCCTACTCCTGGGAAAACAGCCCTCAGGCTCATGGGTATCTGTTCATACAGTTGGGCGCTTCTGCTCTGTAAAATGCATGCTCAGGACTATTGAAACGAGCATTCTGTGTTGTGAGCATGTCCAAGGAGAGTGGTTTGAATCCAGCACTCCTCATCCCGATTCTCAAAATGGACTTGAGAAGCACTCCTGGGTGTGCTGCCCCCTCTTCCCAGGTGGAGGGGCTTCGGTGGATATGGGATCGCCTCGTGGGTAACAATGTTCATACATCTGCGCTGAGCCCTCTGCAGGTCTGAGCTGTCTCAGCATGACTGGAATTTATGGTGACCAAAGAATTGCAGGCTCCAGGAGGCCAGGCACCAGCCTTCTGGGATTCCAGGCAGGCTGAGGAGGGTGCTCTGCCCAGATGGGTGCCAGTCCCCAGGCTGTTGCTGATGACCTCGATGGCAGGGAGAGAGTAGATGTGGGACGTGCCTCAGCTAGTCCTAACAACATCATCTCTACATGACCATTCCTTGCCTCCCAAACCATGAAAATTTATCCAAACCTGGTCAATTTAGTGACATCAATAACAAATGTAGACTCTTCACAATTTTTTGGATCGCTTATCTGAGAATTAATCAAAGATCCAAACGTGTCAAGTGCAGCTAGTACTTGGAACTGGAAGACAAAACTGTTACCCAAAACCTGTTAGCCTGGCCTCAGAGTCAGCAAGGGGATAGAGGAGCCAGCAAACCTGGGGGAAAGTCTGGATCGGAAATTCTCGCCCTCCCCCATCTCGAAAATCCTGCTGCAGAGGTGTGTGTGCAGCCCTGCAGGGAAGCCAGCTTCCACAGCTCTCTGCCAGATCCCCCTTCCTCCTGAGCCAACTTCAAGTTCTCCCTCTAATATGCAGAGCAGTTTAGCTGCCTAGGTTTCTACTCCCTGTGGCCACAAGCATTTTAATGAGTTTCCAACAGGCCCAACATATTCTGCTCCCCTGTTAATTTTCACTGGGCTGTCAGAGGAAAATCACGGCATATGTAATTGTTTATTCATTCAACAAACATTTCCTGAGCACAGGCTGTGAATCAGGCACTGGAATGTGAAGATAAAGTGCAGAGTGAGTGGTGGGACATGCCCCACTCACCTTGATGCCCTGGTTCTGCTTCTTGGGTCACTCACTGCCCTTGTCCCAGCTGTCCTCTGCCTGGTGTGATTCCCCATCCTCCATTAGCATCTGAAATTGATCCTCAACCCGGACTCACTTCTGCTCACTGGCCCAATCAGGCTGAGATCACCTCCTCCTTGCCCTCCCAGTCCTCCCTGTCCCATGTTCTTATCTTTGTCATAGGAGACTGACAATAGCTCCTAAAGAAACGGGAAAAGAAAGCTCAAAGCGGACTGCATTCTTTTTGGTGTAGTTTTTAGGTTCAGACCTGACTCTCCTGAATTTTCCTTTCCCCCAAATCTACACAATGAAATCCTAGCCTCCAAAGTGGGGGGCACCAGGGATGAGGCTTTTGGGAGATGAGCAGGTCATGGAGGGGTTAGTGCCCTGGTCAGAGGGAACAAGAGACCCCTTGCCCCTTCTGCTATGTGACACAGACAGGGTGCCATGCGTCAGCCAGAAAGCTCACCCCCACACCCAGCATCTGCCTTGACCTTGGACTCCCCCCCTAGAACTGCGAGAAGCGAGTCCCTGTTGGGTCTGAGGCATGTGTTCTGCGCCATTTTGTTACAGCATGAGCGGGAGAAGGTAGTCCTCAGGGTCACTGATGTAGCTTGTGACAGCATTCTTGAGGCTGAACTGTTGTGTCATACCACGATTTTTTTTTTTTTCCCTGCCATCTGTCCATGAGCTGGTAGGTTGCTTCTGGGCCTTCTATTGTGAATAATGCCAGACTGAACCCAGGTGGGCAGACGGCTCCTGGGAATCCTGGTTTTACTTCTCTGGAGGCCCACCCAGACCTGCGGCTGCTGGGCTGCACATCATTTTTAACTTTTTGAGCAATCTCCACACTGTTTTCCAAGGTAGCTGTTAGCTGGGAGTTCAGGGCCACCAAGATGGCGGGGGCAGGGAATAAGAAGGATTCGGCTGGCAGACAAGACAGGCAGAGGGCTTATGTCCCAGTTCACGATTAGTCCTGCCACTGAGGACCCATTACCCTGACACTTCCCACCAAGGCTCCGTATTTCAAAATGACCAATGAGGGTAAATTGGACATTTAATTATTCTAATTAGGTTTTTTAAAGTTACCAAAAGGGGAAAAGTGGACACTATTCGGATCAGGTATCATACGTATCCGGTGGGAGCAAATGGGGTGAGGTCTTCAATCAGGTCCGTCTAGGGAAGAGAGCGTGTCCCAGCTCAGCTTATAAGACACCAGTTGCCAGAGATCTGAGCCTTGAGCCTCCCTCTTGCCTGGCCCACTCCGCTGTACACTGGGGAGTGCTCCCTGGGGAGTGCTCCTCCCACCTTCACCTTCAGCAACCCTGCGCTTGGCCTGTTACTTGTGCTCAATTCTTTGTTTGGGACACCAAGGACCTAGCCCCTGGTGATAGCAGCTGTGCCATCTCACAGTCCCATGAAGCATGACGAAGCTCGGAGTTTCCCGTTTCTCCAACACTTTTTCTTTTTAAACAGTGGTCAGCCCAATGGGTATGGGATGACCTCTCATTGCGGCTTTGATTTGCATTTTCCTGGCAATTAAGTTGCTGAGCACCTTTTCGTCTGCTTGATGGTCACTTGCACATCTTTATTGGAGAAATGTCTGTTCAGTTCTTTTGCCCATTTTTCACTGAGGGATTGTCATGCTGTAGGAATCCTATATACAAAGGTTCCCAACCCTGTGTCAGATGAGCGATCAGCAAAGGTTTTGGCCATTCCGTGCTTTGCCCTTTCCCTCTGTTGTCTCCTTTGTCCTGAAGAGGCTTTTGAGGTTGACGTAGCCCCATCTGTACATTTTATTTAGTTTATATTTTTTTCCTGTGTCTTGATTCCACATCCAAAAAGTCAGTGTCCGTTCTAATGTCATGAAGATTTTCTGCTTTCTTCTGCTTTTAGGTTTGTTTAGTTTCGGCTCTTAGATTTAGGTCTGTGATTCACTCTGAGTACTTTTGCATATGGTATAGGATAGAGTCCACCTTGATTCTTCAGCATGTGGACAGAAGATCCTTTGGTCATAAATGTGGGGTTGTTTCTGGGCTCTCTCTTTTATGGCGCTACTCTATATGTCAGTCTTTATGACACTTCCAGACTGTTTTATTCCTGTAACTTTGGAGTATGTTTTTGTTTGTTTGCGGTACTGAGGATCCAATCCCAGGGGCTCCCTACCACAGAGTTACATTCTAGCCCTTTTTAAAAGTAAGACACAGTTTTACTAGGTTGTCCTCAAACTCAGAATCCTTTTATGTTAACTCCCCACCCCCACAAGAAGCTGGATTGCAGGTGTGCACCATCACACCTGACTGTATTTTTTGGTGGGTTTGGGGTGGGGTACTGGGGATTGAACCCAAGGGTAACCACTGAGCCACATCACCGGCCTTTTTGTTTATTTATCTATTTATTATTTTGAGGCAAGATCTTGCTAAATTGCTAAGGCTTTGAACTCTCAGTCCTCCTGCCTTAGCCTCCCAAGCTGCTGGGATTACAGGCGTGCACCACCACACCTGGCTTGTTTTCCTTTCTGCAAAAAAAGTCATTGGGATTTTGATAGGGATTTCATGGAGTCTGTTCTGGTTAGGTTAGACACTAATACTAAGTTCCCAGCTTATGAATATGGGTATCTTTCCATGGATTTGTGTCTTCCTTAATTTCTTTCTGCAAATTTTGATAGTTTTCATTTCATATCTGTAGCCTCCTTGCTCTAGTTGCTTTAAAAGTGCTTTTTTTTTTTTTGTACCAGGGATGGAACCCAGAGGTGCTTAACCACCGAGCCATATCCCCAACCCTTTATATTTTATTTTGAGTCAGGTTCTTGTTAAGTTGCATAGCACTTTGCTAAGTTGCTGAGGCTGGCTTTAAACTTGGGATCATCTGTCCTCAGCCTTCCAAGCTGCTAGGATTATAGGTGTGTGCCACCGCACTCAGCTGAAAGGTGCTTTATTTTATTCTTAAATTTTTTTTTTAGTTGTTGATAGACCTTTATTTTATTTATTTATTTTTATGTGGTGCTGAAGATGAAACCCAGTGCTTCACACTGCTAGGCAAGCACTCTACCCCAGCCCCAGCCCGAAAGGTGCTTAATTCTTTCTGATGCTATTATAAATGAGACTTTTCTTAATTTCCTTTTTTGGATTGTTCATTTTTTGTGCATGGAAGCCCAATTGATGTTTGAGTGTAATTTTGTATTCTGCAATTGTGCTGAATTCATTTAACACTGGCATTGTGAAGACACTTTAGGATTTCCTACATTTCTTTTTTTTTTTTTTAATTATTAGCAGTAAATATCACTGGTCAAATATGTTGATGCATTGATATATTGATGGCTTTTTTTTTTTTAAAGAGAGCGAGAGAGATAGAGGGATAGAGAGAGAGAATTTTTAATATTTATTTTTTAGTTTTCGGCGGACACAACATCTTTGTTTGTATGTGGTGCGGAGGATCGAACCCGGGCCGCACGCATGCCAGGCGAGCGCGCTACCGCTTCAGCCACATCCCCAGCCCAAGATTTCCTACATTTAAGGTCCTGTCCTGTGCTGCAGGCTTTCTTTCTTCCTTCCTGGTCTGAATGCTGTTTGCTTCTTTTTTTTGCAGAGGGGTGGTGAGAATGGGCATCTGGCTTGGTTCCTGACCTAGCACAAGCAGCTTTTAGGTTTCCGTCCCGAGTGAGGCGTCAGCAGTCACACACAGCCTCTTGATGGCCAGGCACTTGGCCTTTCTTCCTAGTGTGCATGTGTCTCACTGTGGAAGGCCTTTGAACATCCTCAAATGCTGCTTTTCAATGGGGGCCATAATTTCGGGCTTTGTCTTTCTGTGAATGTGGCCAACTACATTTGTTAATTTTCCACATCAAACCATCCTTGGTTACCAAGGATGATCCCACTAGGTGATGATAGAATCCTTTTAGTGCTTGGGTAAATTTAATTTGCTAATATTTTGTTGAGAATTTTTGCATCGATATTTATCAAAGATATTGGCCTGCAGTTTTTTAAAACTATATATATATATAACTAAATGCCTAAATGTACTATAGGGTCACAACTTAGTTTGTTATTATTATAGTCTTTATGGAATTTGGCTGTGATCAGGGTTTTCAGAGCATATGGTACAGTATTCCATCAACTGAATAATATACTGAATGTGCTATATGCAGAAGAGCTCATATAAAGGAACTGACCTAATGGGTTTATCATGAAGCAAATGTGGCAAATATCTCTGAATAAAATGCCAATTCGGGCAAAATGGTGCTTAGAAAACAGACATTACAATATTTTACACAAAACACATATAAATGGATTGTTAATATGAGGAAGGTTTCTAAAAAATTCTAGGTGAATCCTCATTTTCAAAACTATGTATTGAAAACTACTTTATTCAAGTAATTTCTTCAAGAAAGTATGCATGTTCTGTCTGTGGAATTAGCCTACTGGTCAATTAAAGGCAACTTTATTTACTGTTTAAGAACTTTTTTCATAGAAAGGAGAGACGATGCATGTGTTTCTCAAATAAACAGCATTATGTAAGTCCATTACAAAAAACAACAGCCAGGGGCAGTGGTGCACAGCTATATTCCCAGCAGCCAGGAGGCTGAGACAGGGGGATTGTGAATTCAAAACCAGCCTCAGCAAAAGCAAGGCCCTAAGCAACTCAGTGAGACACTTAGAGAGTGTAGGTAAAAATGAATACAAACTAGAGCTGGGGGTGTGGCTCAGCAGGCAAGTGCCCCTCAGTTGTTCAATCCCTCATACCAACAACAACAACAACAAAACAGAATCAAAGGAAGACCTACATTGTCTATGCCAAGCAGGAGTCTGCCCGCTGCACCCACACCAATTCAAAACAGTGCAGCTTTCCACGAACGCCCCAACTGAGGTTGAGACATACAGCCGTCCTGCAAGCAGCACTTTGGAAAAGCCAGAATGCTGGACTCAGTCCATTCCTCAATGAGAAGCCACAGATTGGGAGAGGTTCCCTACAGGCGTCTCTGTACTGCAAGCCCTGGGGCCACAGCAAGCTACCCACTGACCCCTGTGTCGGGCTCCCAGGCAACCAAACTATGCTGCGTCCATCAATGAATCAGAGCCAGGTGAGCCAGAAAGCAGTCCCTGGAGCAGCCCTCTGAAGAGCTGGAATCAGACAAGTCCCATACCTCTCTAGCCTGGCCCTCCTGGAGGCTACAACCCAGGTGCTATTCCAGCCATGCTGAGCTGTCAGCCTGGGCCAGGGGCGGTCACAGGACCCTTCCTACCTATTCTACTGCAGCTGTTCTTGGTTTTGCACCCACTTGGGGGTACCACAACTTGACTGGTGTTTTACCCAATGTATCTGGTGAGAGCTAGAATTTGAATCCTGGCATTCTGTCCTTGTTCCCATTATTTAAAATGGATTCATTTTTATAAAATAGAGATGATTATATCTTCCTCAAGAATTGTTGTAGGAACTGATTCAGAAAAATGGCAGACAGTGCTTAGCCATAACAATCACTCAAGAAAAAAGAAGCAGCAAGTTTTTCTCCTTTTAACCATTCCATTCTCTTCCAGTTACATACTTTCAAATTGGCATCTCTCTAGGATATCTAGGGCTGTTTCTTCTTGTTCTGTCATTTTGTCACATCCAATATTTTAACCAAAAAGGAAAGAGAACAGGCTATGGAATCCAAGATGATTTATGTGTCAAAAGGTACATTTCCTGAGCACTGTGGAGTAGGGTGTACTCTTCAATACTCCAAGCCCTTGGTTTGCACCGCAGGTCAAGGCACAGAAATGACACAGCTGTGGTGTCTGTCTCAACCTAGTTGGGGCTGACATGCTTGGATGCCTGAGCTGAGGGACAAAGCAGGCAACTTGCTGCTGCAGCCCCTGTGAGCCCGCAATACTGCAAACAGACACCAGAGGGAGCCAGAGACTATGCTTTGCACACCACTCGCTGGGTATTATAGCTACTCAAGACTGTGTAAACAGCGGCTGGTATGTACTTGGCAAGGGGAACGATTTTTATTTCTTTTATAGTAAAATATCTTTGAGATGGAGAAATTATCCTGTGTTACTGGGGTAGGTCTACTAGAATCATTAAGACTTCTGATGTGAAAGAGGGAGAAAGATCTGAGCTGCTAAGCTGCTGGCTTTGAATCTGATGGAAGGGGCCATGAACCAAAGACTGTGGCACCCTCCTGAAGGTGGGCAGGGGCTCTCCCCAGGGCCTCTGGAAGGAAAAGCCAGCCATCACCTGGATTTTAGCCGTGTAAGATCTAGTTTTGAATTTGATTTTTAGAACTGTAGGTAAAAATAAATGTGTCATTTCATGTTACTAGGTTAGTGAATTAGCACAACAGAAATAGTGAAGAATATAGTCTGTTAAAAAAAAATACGTTTCAGACAGAATCAGTCCGGAAATAAAATTTTACTGCATGAAATTTACATTTGTTACATGTGATGAAAAGTACAGCCAAAGATCTTTTGCTCATCCTTTTTCTAATGTACCCTTGCAAAGTCACATTCTTTATACAGATTATTTAACAGCTGTTAAATAACAGTTGTGCTGGCATAAGTATATAAATAAGGTATAAAACAAAAAACAGATCAAAACAGTGCAGGGGGAAGACCACTGCCAAAGAGTAACCTCCAAGAACTTGGAATTTTCCACAGCAAGGCAGATGTTGCAGGGTTATCACTCTGTAATTGAAGAACAAAATACTTTAGTCTTTCAATTTTACCATCAAATCTCCTTTTCAGTTCCTCTTTTACATGGTTTTCATTGTTAGAAAAAATAAAGCAATAAGTTTCTGTACCTTTTTAAAAATACAGATAAATTCCTTCAAGTTCCAAATCTTAAAGATATGTTAGAAAGGCTGCAGATAGTCTACTACCTAGAATGAAATTCACAAAGATCAAGGGTTTGTGAATTTCTGAACAACAGAAGTAATTGCATCATTTTTCTTCTTGGCAAAAAGCAAGAATAAAAAGTATAAAGCAGGCTAATGGCTGCCCCTTCCCTGGGCTGTCATGCTCATATTTCAGGATACAGAAAGTTCTTCATTTTGACGTGCAATCGCTACAGGAAGCACTGCTCACAGGGCAACACTTTCCGGAAACTTCTCTGAAACAATCCTGAATTCCACAGAAGACCTTCCTAGATGGATGTGTCTGATTAATTAATATAACAAGAATAATGAGTTCAATATAGAATCTGGGGCTTTCCTTTCTGGAAAATGAAGCAACTATAAATAGATTGGTTAACTATCTTACTTTCAAAAGTTCAGCTTAAACTTAATTTTATATAGAGATATGTCTATATTTAATATAAATTTTTACTTATTTGATCTACTTACATAGAATATAAAATGCAAGTTAATGAATACAGAGCAGACAAGTCAGAGGTTGCTGGTGTAGAAAGACTTACACATGGTTTGATTATGTGAAGCCATTCATTAAGATACTCCACAAGACCTAGTGCATCTGGGATATTGTCTCCCTCTGAAACAAATTTCAGCAGAACCACCATTTGGATTTCTTTAGAACAGCTACAAGAAATAAAAAGAATAATTCAGTATTCTTCCACTTGTAGATAATTCTAGTGTGTTAGCATTACAGGCAAGATAACCTGCCAGGTTTTAGATAAGGAAAAGATACCATACCATAAAATCACTGTCTCCCAGGGGCCCACATATACTCTTGTAGGTGTGGGGCAGGAACAGGAGCCTAGAACAACCAGCCAGGGAATGTAGAGATTGTGCCTTGCCCCAAAGCTGCACGGACATCTGTCCTTGCACAGCCCAGCTGTGCTTGGCAATAACATGTGAGCTCTGTTCTGAACTACTCCCCAGACCTACTTGGGAAGACAGTGACTTTCAGAAGGACCACAGCAGAGAGACTGAAAGAAAAACCACAAAACAACACCTTTGTTCTTGGTAATCTAACTCAGTGAAGGCAAACTTGGAGAGTGGAAAGGCTCGAGAGAGGAAAACTCCCTGCTACTTCTCAGAGACAGCACCTACTGGGTGACTGTTCCAACAGGCACTTTCTGTAGTTTATGATTCAACACTTTCTTGAGGAAGCTGTAATCATTTCCATTTTCTAAATGAATCAGTTTAAAATTAGAGGGAACAAGGACAGAACGCCAGGATCTGATTTTTTTTTTCTCCACTGACCAGATACATGGGTCAAATTATTTCATTTCCCTCATCTATGAAAGGACATCAGAACCCAACTTACAGGCTGCTGTGAGGTTTAAAGGAGGTAATGGAGGCAATGTGCTTAAAGGTGACATACAGATTATAGTATGCAAGTGTCAGTAGCTAACATGAGGCAAGAGGTTCAGAGAAACAGAAAGTGTAGTTAACCCGCTCTGCGTTTTTCCATCTGGCAAGTGGCAGAGGAGGGGACCTGAGGCTAGTCTTCCTGACTCCCAAATAGCCTCCCTACTATCATGGTAAGTGCCCCCAGCCAGGGGTGACACGGCAGAACACCAATGCAAAGCTTCCAGTTCACCAACAAAAGCAAAAGCACCCTAAAACTAAGAACTAGGAGAAAAATGTAATGTTGAAAGTTGAGAGTGCGTGACTGACAGCCACAGAGAGTGGGGTCCTAAGCAGGGTTCTAAGACAGGAGACTCTGTGAGTTCAGAATTCAGGGGACGGCACCAGGAGAGTTTTACCACAGCACCTCAGGCTTCCGAGAGCTAAAGGCAGAAGTCGTCAGCACTACTCATACCACTCCACCCTGCAGTTCTCAAGCCCCTTAGAAACTTTCCATCTTTATAGGGAATACTGTGAATTTTGATACTCAAAAAATTCTAGCTGCTAAGTGCTTCTGCTCCAGTGGCCTCAGCAAAGGCTGCTTAGAGAAGGCTAGCCTCCCTGATTGTGCTGCAAGCGTTCCAGCTCGTACAGAGCTTCTGCCAGGGCAGCACAACAGCTTTAATATCACCACACGATCCTCTGTTGACAGAGGAAGATGGGAGAGAACTATTTCTGTTACGCTCTAGGACATTAAAACCTAGCATAAGATATATCCAATTATTAAAGTACAAGTGTACTTCTACTGATTAAATGTGTGATCTCCGATCAGCCACACCGTTACCACCATGTTATCGAATAATCAATATTATCTTTTGCAGAGATGGGAATAAATATTTGTTCTGATAAGGAAAAACAAAATATGTATATTGTAAATAAACTGGAAAATACTCAAGATAATCACTGAAGGAGAAAAAAGGACTCAAAATTGTACACCATATGATCTCACGCACTTTTTTCAATTTCAAAAATTCTTTTACCACAATTAATGCTTAATTGTACTGAACATGGTTTGGTAATGAATTAATAAAAAATTTGTTAAAAAACTAAAACTGTGAAAATTCTTCGAATAGGATGAACTCTAACCAATGTTAAAAATGTCAGAAATGTATTATCTCACATATACATACATTTGATTAACTATAAAGAAATTTGTAAAAAAATGGGTTAAAAAATTAGTGGAGTTACTTCTGGGTGACAAGACTATCACAACATGGTTTCTTTAGATTAGGCTGCATTTTCCAGACAGTCTACGCTGAGCACATCTAGCTTTCACATTTCCGGGGCACTGTGGCTACCTTTTTGGGCAGCTTTCAACTATTCATGGGGTTTCACTTACACATGGCACAATGCAGAGACCCAAGGAGACCCCAGGCCCTTCTGGCAAGCAGCCCCCTGCTCTCTGGTTGTCTGCATGGATTTCCAGTCCCCTGGGCCACCCCAGTCCCATCTGATTCCTTCAACTTGGCAGGAGGTTGTGCTCTGTTGGGGCGGCCCCTGCAGGCCGGCAGTGCAGAAAGTGCTGCCAGCCGAAGTTGAGCAACTGCGGGACCCCTCAAGTTTGCTCTCAGAGATGAGACTCAGTGCAGGCTGTGCTGTAATGTCCGAGGAACAGTTGTTTCGTTTATTTTGTCAGGTTTCTGTTTTTTTATTGCTGGAGAGCAAGTCTGCTATCAAGTACACTGTTGTGGCCAGAGACAGAAGTCCAAGAGATGACTAGTGAAGACTCAAGTACCACAGAGAGGAGGTAACACAACTATCGACTCTTGGAAACCAGGCAGACTTCTGCAAGGAGGACAAGAAGAGGCAGTGACAGAGGAAATGAAGAATCAAGAAACAACAAGGCACACAGAAAGCAAGGCTGAAATGGCTGAAGTCCTTCCTCACCAGTAATGACTCTCAATGTGAACGGCTGAGACTCGACCCAAAGGCAGAGACTGGCAGAATGGAGAAGTACATAGATAGGATCCAACCACAGGCTGCTAGACACACCACAGGGTTACAGTGAAAAGATGGAAGATGCTCTGCATACCAAAACAAAGAAGAGCAAGGGCGGCCACTCCAACATCAGACCAAACAGACTAAATCAAAGACTGCAAGAGACTAAGGTCACTCTACACTTAGGAAGGGTCCATTCATTAATAACACATAACAAACATAACCATATTAAGTGCAAAATAACAGTCTCAGAATGTATGAGGCAGTGACAGAAATGAAGGAGAAATAATCCTACAATAGTAGACTGGGTTACCCCACATTCAACAATGGCTAGAAAGTTAGCCACAAAATTAGTAAGGAAAAAGAAGACTTGGACAATATTATAAATCAGTTCTAATGATCATATACTACCCCCCTCCCCAACAAAACAGCAATACTTTTTCTCAGATACATATAGTACATTCTCCAGGATAGATCATATATTTTGCCACAAAACAAGCATTGATGATTCCGGTTCTCAGGAGGCTGAGGCAGGAGCATAACAAGTTGGAGGCCAGATGGATAACTTAACAAGACCCTGTCCTAACATAAATTAGGGCTGGGTTTTAGCTCAGTGGTAGAGCTTTTTATTTTATTTTATTTTTTTGCCTACTATGTGCTAGGCTCTGGGTTTGATCTACAGTACTGTCAAGAAAACCCAGCAATTCTACAAATAATAAATAAGTTTACACCTTGTGGGGGAAGAAAGGAGAAAGGGAGAGAAGGAGGGAGCGAGGAAGGGAGGGGGAAGGGAGAGAGGAAGAGAGAGACACACACAGAAGCAAACGCAAGCTGGCATAAGGAAGAAAATAATAAGAGATTACAATGCAGGTAAGAAAAAGAATAGAAACAGAAAATCAATGATCTTTTTAAAGATCAACAAAACTGACAAACCTTTAGACTAACAAGAAATAAAACAAATTCAGAAATGAAAAAATGGGGACATTACTAGCAATTTTACAGAAATAAAAAAATAAAAAATTATTTCACGTGTACAGATTTTCTATTTAGGAAACGAAATTCTGGAAGTGGGCAGGGCGATGGAGACATGTGGTGAGATTACACTTAATGCCATTTAACTGTACACTTAAAAAGCAATGAAAACGGTAAGTTTATGTGTATTTTACTGCCATGTAAAGACAGTGTTTGGAGAAACTATGTGGAATAATCAGAATCCCTAAAATGTCACACACCAATACAGCACCAAATATGGCTTTTCAGGAACCATGTCTTTTATAACCAAATTTAAATTTTTCCCCTACAAGCAAGATCTCTAGCATAGCACCTATTTTCTAAATACATTTTTTTTTAAAGAGAGAGAGAGAATTTTAATATTTATTTTTCAGTTTTCAGTGGACACAACATCTTTGTTGGTATGTGGTGCTGAGGATCGAACCGGGCCGCACGCATGCCAGGCCAGCGCACTACTGCTTGAGCCACATCCCCACCCTTCAAAATACATTTTCAAGTTCCAATAAAAAAAAATCCAATATACTCCTAATTACTTTAAATTTTTTTTGGAGACAGGGTCTCAATTCCTGGACTCCAAGTAATCCTCCAGCCTCAACCTCCTCAGAGCTGGATTACAGATGTGAATCACAATGCCAAACAACTTTAACTTGTAAGTAAAGTGAGAAACAGACACACTCACCTTTCATCATAGAGTGTTTTTGTGATCCCTCCTCCTGGAACACGGACACAAAACTCAGAATCATCCATTTGAGGGATGCATGGACTTTTTTCCATTTCTTGCCAGTTAAGGCTCTGTATTTTACTTTGAACATTTTTTTGCACAGAAGGTGTAAGCAGGTACCGGAAGGGAGTACTAGAAACAATCATATATAATCACCTTTTCAAAAATTACAAACATGAATACTAAGGTGAATATTATCAGTTTTTAACCAATATCATCTTGGTCTCCACATGTTCTACTGCATAAGGCAAGTTATGCGTTAGCTGATGATGGAAGGGCAACTCGGGCAGAACACATCACCTGGCTTGACGCTTACATACCAGGAGGGAGTGAAAGACAGGAAAACTTCAACCAACGAAAGCCACTGTGAAAATAAACCCACTTTCTATTGCTATGTTCCCTTCTGCAATGGGGTCTGAAATGTCTGTGGTGAGAACCTTAGAAGTTAGCTCCTTTTGAAAGTTTAACTATGGGCTTATTGATATTTTTCACCCTGATTTTACAGGTGTATAGATGATAAAATTTATGATCTAAATTAACTAAAAGTCAATATTCAGAATATAAGAGTATTCTATATAATATCTTATTAACTATGTGACAATGACAAAATATCATTTATATCCTCTTTCTGGGATACTCTGTCATATATTAAAGAATACACTCTGACAGGCTAGGCAACTATACTTAAAGGCAACTGGATTTCTGCATATACAAATGGGTGCATTTTGAAAATAAATAGAAACATCAATGTAATCTCTCAAAAGTTAGCGATTAACATAGCCTTGGTGTGGTTTGCCCAGCATGCACAAGGCCCTGGGTTTTTACCAAGGAAATACCAAGAGCAAGGTTCCAAAGCTCGCTCTCCACCAAAGTCCTAACTGTGAGGACCTACTAACTACACTCCCCTTATCTCTTATCTTTCTTTTACCTTCCTCTAAAATGGCCATACCAAATACTATAACGAAGTCAAGAACACACCTGCGCAGCTGGAGATCATTGCGCTGGTAGGAATGAGTACTTGAAAGGACGACGACTTTGGCACAGCCACTGCTTTGCACCCAGGAGAGCAGCTTTTCACAGAATGACTTGGATTTATACTTTGTGTACATTGAGAGAATAAACAGACAATGTGAAAGTGAGATCTTAGGGTAGAAGAACAGCGTCTACATTATCCACTTTATGTGACAACAATAAATAACTTAGACACTAAAATTATTAGTACTGTCAGATCCACTTAATGTTTTTAAATTGAAAATGGAAGATAAACAGCTGTAAACTATTTGATATATTTTTACAATGACAAAATAAACTAACTGTAAGGAATCTATATTTCTAAGGAAAATGTCTCATTTCTCTGCTTAAGAAATCTATTGTTATGTAATAATCATCACATGGTCATCTATGAAGTGTTCTTGCCAGAAAATTTCTGCCTGGAATCTGATTGGGTGGTAGCAATCAGGTGACTGAGAATGCTGAACATCTGACCTCAAGTCCTCATACAAGCCAACACTAGGAAGAAGAGGAAGGGGGCCAGCTGTACACGGAGGGGCACCAATTTAAAAGATGTAATGGAGAAATGTAACATGTTAACCTCGACTGGATCCAGAACTGGAGGATATTTTGGGGACAAGCGGGGAAACCAGAATACCCTGGATGACACTTCTGAACAAGGCCTGAAATGTTTATTCTCTGAATGTGGTATTGACAATGTGGTTGTGAGAGAGAATGTCCTTGATCTTGACTATACTTTGTTTTTTTCTAGTGCTAGAGCACCCAGGGCCTCACACACACTAGGCAAGCACCTACCACTAGGCCATAACATAAGCCCTGTCCTTCTTGAACGCTGTGTGCCGAAGCATTTGGGGGACAATACCATGTTGCTAGCCTATGTTTGGATTGCCTGGTAGAAGGACACTGTTTACGCATTGTGTGTTCACATGCATAAAGAGAGATCAAGTGGGTTCGACAACAAGATGTGAAGTTGGTGAATCTGGAATATGGATTATAAATTTTAGCGGAAAAACTCACTTTATGAGAATTCTTAAATTTAAAATACAGGTAAAAATGGTTAACTTTAGAAAGAAGAGAGTAGCATAATATAGTAGTTAAGAGAGGCAGGTTCTGAAGTCAGGCTGCCTGGGTGTGGGACATAGGTCCTTTCCAGACTCTGCATCTCAGGCAAAGTCCTTAACCTTTCTGGACTTCAGTTTCCTCCTTAGAAAAACAATGAAATTATATTTGTGCCTGCCTCAGCTTGTTGTGAGGATTAAAGGGATAATAAAGTGCTTAGCATAGCATCAGTAAAGAATCAATGCTCAGCAATTTTTGCTATTTTTAAATCATTTCCATCTACTAAAAACCCATTTAGAAGTATCTGAATGGCCCACCTTAATTTTTAAACTGACTCTGTTTATGAAGAGAATCAGTGAGCAATTTTCCTTATGGCATTGTTAAGTTAAAAAAAAAGGAGTGATTCTAATACTAATAAAGTCACAGCAACACTATTCACGATAGCCTCAAATGGAAAAACCGAATGTAGCATCAACAGTGCAATGGACCACTATGGTTTATTTATATATCAGAATAGCGCATGAAGGTGAGAACCAATTACTGCTACTTGCAACAACATGGATGAACCGCACAAGGGGAATGTTGACTGCAGAAAGCCAGACACAGTACAGCGTACAATCTGAGATACCATCTATATAGGACTCATTGTGGCAGCCCTTGGAATGCTGACAATATTCTTTCTCTCTCTTTTTTTTTTTTTTTTTGGTAGCAGGGACTGAATCTCAGGGGTACTCAACCACTGAGCCACATCCCCAGCTCTATTTTGTTTTTTATTTAGAGACAGGGTCTCATTGAGTTGCTTAGTGCCTTGCTTCTGCTGAGGTTGGCTTTGAACTCTTACAATCCTCCTGCCTCAGCCTCCTGAGCTGCTGGGATTACAGGCACGCGCCACTATACACCCATCGACAATATTCTATTTCTTCATCTGGAGGCTAATTTCAGAGTTTTTACTCTTGAAATTTCATCAAGCTATACATTTATGGTTTGTAAAAATGTATGTTATACTTCATTAAAAAATTAAAACAAGTACTATGCAGTTAACCTTAATAAAATCCTGTATTTCTGACCTCCTGAACACATATACCTTAAGTCATTTCAAATAACCCACTCAATAAATATCTATTGATAGTTTCCCTGTGTGAAAAGCTCTGTCCTAGGTACTGGGGATTTCAGAGTGAGCACCATAATGTCAATTCTCTCAGGAAACTCACTTCTTCTTAGGAAGATAATAAACATGTTATGCCAGGAAGTGATAATTTCTGAAGAACATAAATACAGAAAAAGGAGACAGAAGATGGTAAGGGACAGCTTTTCTGATGAGGCAACATTTAAGCAATAAGGCAGCGAGCCATTTGGCTTTGTAGGGGAAAAGCATTCCAGGCAGAGAATCAGCAGCAGGATTCTGAGCTGGGCATGAAGGACAAGTGTCTGAAGAACAACCAGGCAGCTATGGAGGCTGCAGGTCAGAGCCTGCATATAAAATACAGTAGCTGTCCCACAGGACTCTTTGAGCGTGGTAACACTCTTTACACGTGTGCTTACAGACAACTTGAAATGTGGTTACTGACCCAGGAACCCAGTGTTTAACTTTATTTACTTTAAATCAATGAATTAACATTTAAATAGCTACATGGTAGGGGCAATGAGAGTAGAGCTTAGTGTGGTACAGCCCCTGCTTAGCACACAGGAGGCTTGGTTCAATCCCCAGCACTGCCAATAAATAAATGAACGAATAAATAGCTACATGTGGCCAGTAGGTACCAGATCAGAAACTTGAAGGCTTGGTAAAGGGTTATGAATTCACTGTGAGGAGGTAGGAAGCCACAGGAGGGTTCTAAAGAGAGCACTGATATGATTTGACTTGGTTTAAAGGATCATTAATGTTGCTGTTAAAAGACTATGAAAAGGTTCATGGTAGGGAGTGGGCAAGAGTGAAAATGGGCTTAAGAGATGAGGAGTGGTTCAGGCTGAGTGGTAGCATAGGCGGTGGCATTGGAGGAGTAAGTTGGATTCAGAGCATAATTTTGATACATAGGTACTTTAACAGATACTTAATTTTTTTAAATTTTATTTTTTAATTGGTTCTAATTAGTTATACATGACATTAGAATGCATTTCGACACATTGCATACAAATGGAGCACAACTTCTTTCTCTGGCTGAACATGGTGCAGAGTCACACAGGTAGTGTAATCATACATGTGTGTATATAGCATAATGATGCCCATCTCATTCCATCGTCCTTCCCATCCCAACACCCCCTCCCTACTTTGAATTCTTAATGATACCGACTCGATATTTTCTCATTACATTTTTTTTTTTAAAGACAGAGTGTGAGAGGAGAGAGAGAATTTTTTTTTTAATATTTATTTTTTAGTTCTCGGCGGACACAACATCTTTGTTGGTATGTGGTGCTGAGGATCGAACCCGGGACGCACGCATGCCAGGCGGGCGCGCTACCGCTTGAGCCACATCCCCAGCCCCCTCATTACATTTTAATTTAATAAACTTAAGAAGTGAATATAACATACCAACCTTGATAAAAATGGATCTTAACTGAAGAGCCACAAGCTTCTTTGAAGGCAATGAATATACTACAAGGAAAAGAAGAAACTGAAATCATACAATAGTTAAAATGAAGGATTCTGAAAGTTGAAAATTTTTAAAATATATATATTTATAGTTGTTGATGGACCTTTATATTTCATTTATTTATATGCAGTGTAGAGAATCGAACCTAGTGCCTCACACATGGTAGGCAAGCACTCTACCATTAAGCCACAACCCCAGGCCTAAATGTTGGAATTATTAATGATAAAAAATAAAATTTGAATAATATAATAGCTTTTACATCTAAGTATTTTCAGTAACTAAAATATAGAATATATGTACTATATTAATTGGTTAAAATAAAACATTTTAGAAGTAACTCAAAATGTGTGCCAGTGAGCTTTATTCTATGGAACATATTCATAAGTTAACTTGGGCATGGTGGACATTCCTGTAGTTCTAATTACTGCAGAGGCTGAGCAGGAGGACAGCTTGAACCCTCGAGTTTGGGGCCAGCCTAGTTAACAGAGAGTCATATCTCCTAAATCAGAGAAGTATTTCCCTGGAAATTTCTGGTATTATGATAAGAAAGCTACACTTTTTTGTCTGATATTCCTCCCTCTTCTCTCCTGAGAACAGTAATATTCACAAGGATTAACAGAAGAACTAGATAGAAGTTTGTGTTCTTTTGAAGTTTTTAAAAGAACAACAAAAATAATAAAAACATAACAAAAAAATTTCTGTGAGTCAGCATGTGTGTATTTTTTCTGGGAAAAGGATTCATAGCTCTCACCAGATTCCACAAGAAGCCAGCTTTAGAGAGGCTAAAGGCCCCTTGTCCAACCTTACCTCTGTGAATGAGAAGTTCTTGTATGAACCGAGGGCAGAACAGAGTCACTCAATCCAGAGGAAGAGGCCACTGTGGCAAGGAGTCAGTTTTTGGTACCAGGAATTGAACCAGGGGCACTTAACCACTGAGCCACATACCTGGTCCGTTTTAATATTTTATTTAGAGACAGGGTCTGAATGAGTTGCTTTTGGCCTCACTAAGTTCTTGAGGCTGGCTTTGAACTCTCAATCCTCCTGCCTAGGCCTCCCAAGTCTCAGGGATCATAGGCGTGCGCCACCACGCCTGTCTAAGGGGTAAGTTTTTGATTACTATAAATGGATTACAAATAACCTAGTTTGGGCATATCCTTTGGTGGGTCAGGTCTCTTCTGTTACAAGTTTCTGGGGGACTGTCATCTGTGATTGGTGTGACTAGGGGTTATACCACACTCAGAAGACTATTAAATACCACTACACTCAGGCCAAAGGGACTAGAACAGGAAGTTTAGGAATTAATGAAACGGGAATAAATTCAGGGAAAAAGGACTAAGGCACAGGCCACTCAGGCCTCTGATCTGTGACATACCCCTTTAATCCTGTGGTAGAGATTTTCTCAGCACAGAAAAAGATAACAGGGAGCCATCTGCATCAGTTGGAGCCTACCATAGCTCAGCTGCAACACTGTTGTTACTCTGTAGTACAGAAGTAGAATGCCTAATCAGAAAGGTATACTACCTCATGTGGAACATAAAGAAATGGTATGTAAAAGAAAACTAACAAAAATATATAAGGCTATGTATGCAACCCTACGCTAGGGGCTCAGCCTTTGGATGATAATCTGCTGAGCCAGTGCTGGCACTGAATACAACTGCTTCCTGCTGACAGCCTTGGTGTCTTGTGTCTCTGTCCAAATATCCTACAGCAGTCCAAATTAACAGATCTGGGTACAAAAAGCATTATCTATAGGGATGGAGGGTAAGACTTAGAGCACAAGATATACCATTTTCAATAACAGCAAGTCTCATACTCTCCATTAATAAATCATGAAATTCTTTTCTGTTATTAGATCCTGTTTCCTAGTACTCCCCGCCGCCCCTGACATGACATAATATGAAAACAATACCACCTATTATGTATTCTGGCCAAAAATATTATCTCGTAGCAAATCAAGACAACAGACCTAGTTCCAGGTTCAGAAAATACAGGGGGCTAGAGGAAGAAGCCAAAAGAGAGCACAAGGAAACAAATTGGTATTGTGAAGAGAAAAGGACTACTCTAGAGTAAAAGTGTTTCAAGGGCACAACAATCAGCACGGATCCTGGTTTGGAGAAATAAACTTTATGTGACATTTTGAGGCAAATCAATACAGATTATGCATAGGAAAATATTTAAAAATTAATTTTTGGGGGCTGGGGATGTGGCTCAAGCAGTAGCGTGCACGCCTGGGATGCGTGTGGCCCAGGTTCAATCCTCAGCACCACATACAAAGATGTTGTGTCTGCCGAAAACTAAAAATAAATATTAAAAAAAAAATCTCTCTCTTTCCCTCTGTCTCACACTCTCTCTAAAAAAAATAAATAAATAAAAATAAAAAAAATCAATTTTTTGAACAGTGCTAATGTCGTTTTAGGTACACGATAGGCCTATGAAGAATTATGGTCTTATGGTATTAAAACTTACATATCAGGAGCACTGAACAACTCAATCTCTGAGACTTATCTATACTGTACTACCATGAATTCTAAAACATTTGAGGGGATAAATACAAGGTTTAGTTGAAGCAGCACTATTAAGCATTGCACTGAGCCTACTGGAATTTCTTTTCCTCTATCTATAATACTAGCAATGGTTACATATGCCACTAAGAACAGAAAATAAAACAGGACAAAAGGAAAAAGATCTGAGTTGAAAAAAGTAGAACTCTGAAAGGCTACCCAGACCACAAGCAACAACACACTTTCATAATCTTCATCGGAGTTTCCATTACACTGCTTTTCTTTTCTTCTTCTTCTTTTTTTTTTTTTTTGAGAGAGAGAGAGAGAATTTTTTAATATTTATTTTTTAGTTCTCGGCAGACACAACATCTTTGTTTGTATGTGGTGCTGAGGATCGAACCCGGGCCGCACGCATGCCAGGCCAGCACACTACCGCTTGAGCCACATCCCCAGCCCCTCTTTTCTTCTTTTTGAGAAGTCATGTGGGAGGAAGTCTTGTTGTGTGACCCAGGCCTCTTGTCAAGAAGTCTTATCCTGTGATCCAGGCCAGCCACAGGCTCCAGGTGACACACCAGCCTCAGCACTGTGAGTGGCTGGGACCACAGGTGTGGCTTCTGTGCCCAGGTCAGTCCTTTCTGATTTAAAGGAACTCCATCAGGTGGGAGAGATAAGCATGCTGACCAACCACCGGCAAGCATACTAAGAGAGAGCTCTGTCTGGGGTAGGATTGAAAATACTAAGCCAGGACCTTCTGTGTTTATACTAAGGAAGAACTCCACACTGTGGTGGAGCTGTTACAGTGTCCACTTTATGCTTTGAAAATTGCCCTTGCTGCTCTACCTCTGTGACTTATTTTTAAAAAGACATGTTTCTGGGCTGGGGATGTGGCTCAAGTGGTAGCGTGCTCGCCTGGCATGCGTGCGACCCGGGTTCGATCCCCAGCACCACATACAAAGATGTTGTGTCCACCGAAAACTAAAGGATAAATATTAAAATTCTCTCTCTCTCTCTTAAAAAAAAAAAAAAAAAAAAAAAAAAAAAAAGACATGTTTCTCTTCCTCTCCCCACTCCTCCCTAATCTCTCTTCTGCCCCAATCTCAGGGAAAACAGTATTACCTTTCTTCCCCATTTTAGGCAGATTTATCAGTCCTTGAGTACTCACCCAGATAGGAAAGAAGTAATCCAGACTTTGGGTGGTACCAGAAGATCTCAGAAATGACTATCTCCCAAATTAACAAGTGAATCACAACTCAACACAGAAGTCCATGACTTTAGTAGCCTTTGCATCACCTCTTTAAAACCCACTGTTAGCCAGTGGCACAGCCTCTTATCCCAGTGGCTTGGGAGGCAGAGGCAGGAGGATCCCAAGTTCAAAGACAGCCTCAGCAAAAGTGAGGTGCTAAGCAACTCAATGAGACCCTGTCTCTAAATAAAATACAAAGTAGGTCTGAGGATGTGGCTCAGTGGTTGGGTGCTCCTAAATTCAATCCCTGGTACCAAACAACAACAACAACAACAACAAAAAACAAACCCCTGTTCTTGCTGATGGGGAGATTCACAGCCTCACAGCCTCTGGGACAGGAGTCCCCTGTGATTCTCCTTTGTTGCAAAGCAATTAAACTCCTTTTTCTCAAAACTGTGTCCTCATTATTGGATTGGCATTGGGGATAAGAACCGAGCTTTTGGTAACATAACAGAACATGCCAAAGACATACCTTCAGCATTTGTACTGAGCTCTGTTGAATTGTCTTCTTCAGTTGCATATGGATTGTTCCCAACTATTGGCACCAGGCAATCGGTATAGAAGTAGCCAATTTTACGCATGTTCAATGTAGAAATGATCAGATCTATTGCAAGCTGTCCAACATTTCCAACAGATACTGCTGGCTGAAAAAAAGACATTTTCAATAAGTCATCAAAATTAGGAGCACTTCAAACAGTTTAGACAGAAGATAATAATTGACTGTTCGGAATGCATATATGTTCAGGTGCATAGCTAGATACTGACTCTTTCATGTAGTAAAACAAACTAAGTTCCTGCTCTTGTGGAACTTCCATTCCAGTGAGGGAGTAGTTCACCTGTAATAAAAATAAAGAGCAAAGTATATGGGAGCAGGTTTATATGTAGTTGGATGCAATTTTAAATAGGGCGATCCAGGCTTCACTTCAAGTGATGAGTCACTATCTTAAAGTGGTAAAGGACAGTCATAGAGAAACCTGGGAAAACAATACTCAAGGAAGCTGGAAAGCAAGTATAAAGTCTGTAAAGGATCTATAAAAGAAATCTCTTGGGCTTCTTTCCATTTGCTTTGTTGGTCTCCTTTCTATCCACTTCCTGAGGTTGGCATGATCTTTTCACATTAAACACACACACTCTCCCGTAACTTCAAACGGCCAACCTACATCACATGACAAGTTTTTGGGCTCCAGAGTCTACTGGACATATCTACAGGGTTATATCACAGGCAATTCCCATTCCACGTGTATTAAACCAACTTTTGCTCAAACTTGTTCTCATATTTGTATTTTACAAAAGAACATCTTCTCTTGACTACCTTATCTAGGAAATGTCTTCCTTTCCCCTCATCAACCTAATATATGACAATTTTTATTGATTTATCTTCAAAATACCTCTTTAATGAGTTCCTCCTTTGCATTCTTCCAGCAATTGCCTTTTTTTTTGACCTTCAATGTTCTTACCTAAGTTTTCTCTTACTTCTCATAGCTGTTGTCTACCAAACTCCTGGTCATCTACTACATATAATTCCCTTCTCGAAGATTCTGCTACTTTGGTTGGACTCATCTGTATCACCCTTCTTTTCCTCACTACTGTTCCCATGAGCATGTACACATGTTGTAAATCTTCCATTCTAAAAAGTCTTCCCTTATTCCATATACTCCTCTCCCTCCCACCTCATTTCTGTTGCCTTTCATAGCCCAAATTCTCCAAGAGTTGTCTACTACACATAAGTGGGAACTTTATCTTTGAATGAATGCATACATATGTTGCTGAAAGCTGGTTCTTTGTCCCAGATGCCAATCCAATAACAAAGACCTGGTTTTGAGAAAAGGGAAAAAGAAGGTTTATTGCTTTGATGGCTTAGGAAGAGAGATCAGGAAGGAGAAGATCAGGGAGAAGGTTAGGGAAAAGAAGATAAGGGAGAAGGTCAGGAAGGAGAAGGTTAGGGAAAAGATCAGGGAGGAGGGTCAAGAAGAAGGTTGGAAAAAAGAACAAAACATGTAAATTTCAAAGCCCCAAGGGATCTAGTCAAAGCATCAAGTGAGCCCATTACACATATACCTACAATCTCTACCTCCTCTTCTCCCTACTGAACTCACCCCAGGACAGCTTCCCTCTTCGCCACCCCATCCATAACTGTTTGCCCAGGTGACCCCTCTAACTTACATGTTGGTACCAAATCCTTAACATGTTTGATATTTTATGAATAAAAGAAAGCTATTGTCACTTCAAGCATTACACCACTCCAAAAAGTGCATTTTTCAGTGCTACATTCTGGGTTCACAGGGACCCCAGCTTATTCTCTCTCAATGTTTCATTCCAAACTCTTTGCAGTCCCCAATGCTTATGCACCTCTGCTTTTAGCATCCATCTTTCAGAAATGCACCCTCTCCCATCTTTTGGGCACGAATTTCTCTACATGGCTATTCAAAAATTTTTTTTTAGTTGTCAATGTATCTTTATCATATTTATTTATATATGGTGCTGACAATCGAACCCAGTCAAGCTAGGAAAGCGCTCTACCACTGAGCCTCAGCCCCAGCCCCTCCACACAGCTTGACTTTTAGATTGAACTCATCCACTGAGCCCATCTGCAGCTCCTTTTTGTATTTTATTTAGAGACAGGGTCTCACTGAGTTGCTTAGTGTCTCCCTGTTGCTGAGGCTGGCTCTGAACTCGAGATCCTTCTGCCTCTGCCTCCCCAGCCGCTGAGCGTGCCCTACACAGATTTTCTTAACAAGCTCCTGTGTCCCTCTCCCTGTCAATCACCTAAGGCCTTTCTCTCTCCTTGTCAAGCTCTGATCCCAGTATTAACTGGTGAGGATTTCCAGCTAGCTAGTAAACTCTTTGAGGACAGCATCTAACATCAGCAGCACCAAGTAGAACGTTCACCGAAACCGGAATACGGCAGCTCTAGGAGGAACAGAACTTGGCATTGGCGCCTGACAGCTCTCTTGTTACCTAACAGTGGTTCTAACGATGAGGTGCTGGCCGAGGAGCGACCTAAAGCACGTGTTTTGCGGACACACTGCAGGGATGCGCGGCCCGCGGTGCGCGGTCCCCGACTGTCGCTCGCAGGCCTGTTACGTTTCGAGGGCAACAAAGACGGCCCGCGAACGTCGGTTCCCAGCGCGAACAAAGGTTGGCTCCCGACCGCCGCCCCGCGCGACCGACGCCCTCCGCGACCACCTCCCCAATATTATTTCGGTCTCAACCACTGAAATAAAGACGCGCGCCTTCGCCCTGCCGCGGCCCCGCGGGGCCCCCGGGTGGGGTCGCTCCGGGGGGCCGCAATCCGCGCGCGCGCACACTTACCATCAGCAGGGTGAAGCCCGTCAGGTCAGGCACCCAATCCCCGCAGGGAACAAACATGACCGCGGCGGGCGGGCACGGAGGCTGCGCGCGGTCGCGAGAGAACGAGGCCTCAGGAAGGCGCGGGGCCTCGCAGATCCCTGGGGTCCCGCGCGACGCGACCGGGGTCCTTCGAGTCCCCTGGCGCCGGGTCCTGAGAGGCTGTCCAGCCTCCTGCCGGCGCGCGGCGCGCAAAGAGGCGGCCGGGGGTAGACAGGCGGTGGGCCTCGCCGTAGGAGCCCTGGCCAGGCGCGGCGGCGGGGGCGGGCCCTGAGGGAGGGCGGGCGGCGAGAGAGGATCAGGCAGCGCGGCGGGCAGCCCCGGGCCCGGCGCCGTTTGAAAACAGTTGGCGGCGGCGCCGCGACAGCCGGGTTCCCGCCCAGCCCCGGGTCAGCCAGACGCGGCGTCGCGCCCCTCGGGACCCGCGCGAGGCGGGCGGCTGAGCCGCTTGGTGCTGCAGCCGCCACTGTTGCTCCGGGGCCCGCCGCCAGCATGTCGCTGCCTCCGGAGAAGGCGTCGGAGCTGAAGCAGCTCATCCACCAGCAGCTGAGCAAGGTGCCGGGGCGGCGGGGCGGCCGGGTGGGTCCCGTCGGGCGACCCCGGGGCGCCCTCCGACCCCGGCGCGGACCAGCCTGGGGCAGGTCCTCTCGCATTTCCCGCGCCTCCCCAGCTCCGGAGGATGGCCTGCGTGGCCCTGCGCTCGCGGGCCGAGCCTGGGCCGGCGTCTGGTGACCCTCGCCCGGTCCTGGGTCGGTCTGGGTCGGCCCTGGCGCTGCGTCTCCGACCGGGCGGCGGGCACGGATGCCTTGCCGGCCTGCGGGCCTCCGGGTGCGGGGCTGTGGGGCGAACCCGGGCCGCCGGCCCTCAGGAGGTGGCGGAGGGGAACGGGGTGGGGGGGAACTGCAGCGACACTTTCTGGAAGGCGTGCTCGAAGAGTTCTTTCAAAAAGTCTCCTTTTCTCGTTCAGTTGCGGTCAGAGCTGTACGTTTACTGATAGTTTAGGAAGCCGCAAACCGGAGAAGCAAGTTTTAACTGCTTTGTGATGATGTGAGTTACAATTCGAATTTTCTGCGTAGATGGATGTCCATGGCAGAATAAGAGAAGTCCTTGCTGAGACCATACGGGAAGAATTGGCACCGGATCAGCAACATTTGTCGACCGAAGATTTGATAAAAGCCCTTAGACGTCGAGGAATCATTGATGATGTGATGAAAGAACTTAATTTTGTTACTGTGAGTTAAATTTTAGGGGGAAAGTTTGACAATATATTGATGGTGCATAACACTTCGGTCTGTATTGGGTGCCTCTCCTGATTGATTGAAGTCACTTTAAGGTCATTGTGCCTACTAATAGCCTCGTTTCAGCGTTCAGTATGGCAAATAGTATTTTGTATCAGTGAAATTTGAGTTACCATATTTCTTTCTGTGCATAGCAGAATTTTGTATTCTTTTAGATCAGTAATCTGAACTACATATGCTTTCTAGGGTTGTTTTATAACATTTTAGGTTAAACTATTTTAAAGAAAATACGCTTAGGAACTTTTTAAAGAAAATACTTGACTCAATAAGAGCTCTCAAATCTTTTCATACATATAGGTCAAAACTGAGTGATAGCCTCTTGGTATATTAGTAAGTAGGCCCTCTTTTGAAAATGAGACAGTAATGAGAAACTGTGACCTCAATACCTGGGTAATATAATGTAAAAATAGAATGAACTTAATAATACATCAGGGAATTAAGTCTGTTCATACTGCATCCTTTTTTGGTTTTTGAGGCTTATGGAACCCATTTATTAAAAAATTGACCTAGTAAAAGCTACTGCTATATGAATGTCATATTAAAACCAGTTCATGGTGGAATCTTAAGCCAATGTTATATAAGGTTTAGAGAAAGTTTAACCTTGTGTTAGGTGTTAAGGATTTGTTTTGTCACATTCTGTGAATGGTAAGACAATTTAGACTTTAGGAATAACCAGTTTTGCTGTCTTTTATGCAGATATTTATAGGTATTTATTTTCATTATGCTAGGAAAATAAAGTGGTTTATTTTTTTTTATTTTTGAAAGGTTATTATCCTAACTGCTTTTGATTTCAGTGCTTGGCATGTTCTTACCTAACTATGATTTTTGTTTTCTAATTTGTTTTGATTTTTTTTCTCTGTCTTTTTAGGAAAATGTTGATCAAGAACTTCCTTCCTCTCCAAAACAACCTGTTGGTTTTGATAAACAATCAACATTAAAAAAAAGTATGTACATGTTTTTTAACATTACTATAGTGTTTGATAGAAAAAAATCAGTATTTATTTTTCAAAGTGAAGCCCTTAGGGCTGGGGGTGTAGCTCAGTGGTAGAATGCCCGCCTCCCATGTGTGAGGCACTGGGTTTGATCCTCAGCACCACATAAAAATAAATAAAGATACTGTGTCCATTTACAACTAAAAAAAAATATTTAAAAAGACTGAGACACAGAAAAGCAAATAAAAATGTTTTTTTAAAAAATGAAACACTTAAAATTTGATGGTTAGTTTGTCTAAATTTGGATTTCATTTTGTATGTAGTGTATCATTTCATATGTAGCACATGAAACATGAGGACATGAAACAAGAAACTCTAGTTTCTTGTGTTTTAGTATGATTTTATAAAAACAGTACAACTTTGCTTTTCTAACAGTAATATAATTATTTGACAAAACACTTGCTAAGTTGATAACTGTCTGAGTTGGTTTATGGGGTAGAGGAATGTTGTATAAGCAACTAAAAAAGCAAGGTACAGAAAACCTTGACTGTTAACTCCTTTCCAGCTAGGAGAAAGTAGCCAGGATATAAACTCAGAAAAGGATATGTTTTATGTATCTTTTCGTCCCAGAGTGTAAATGATCTGCTCCATAGTAAATTTGTTGCTCTCTTTTTTAGTCTTTGGTTTTATTTCAGTCAAGTTATTGTTTCCTAATGTCTTGATCACAGTCTAAGTTATTTGGCAGTTTCCTCATATATATTGCTACACTTTACAGCTAATATTGATCCAACACGGAGGTATCTTTACCTTCAGGTTTTGGGTGGAAAAGCTTTCTTGGAACATCTTCAAGAACCTGAGCCTTTACCTGGACAAGTTTGTTCAACTTTTACTTTATGTTTACATTATCGGAACCAACGTTTTCGTTCTAAACCTGTTCCATGTGCCTGTGAACCGGATTTTCATGATGGCTTTCTACTTGAAGTACACAGAGAAAGCTTAGGTAAGGATGGGAAATACATTCAATTGAATAAATCTTGTCAGGTTTTATTGCAGAAAACTATAACTTTCCCTATAAGTTTTTTTATTTGTTTGTTTTGTTTTTGTGCTAGGGATTGAACCCAAGAGGGTTCAACCACTGAGCCACATCCCTAGGCCTTTTTTAATATTTTTATTTAGAGATAGGGTCTCATTAAATTACTGAGGCTGGCTTTAAATTTGTGATCCTCCTGCCTCAGCCTCCTGAGATGCTGGGATTACAGGCATGTGCCACCACACTTGGTAAGGAGAGATTTTTTTAATGGATGAATCTCTCTTTTCTCATATTGCTGTTTTTGTTGTTTTTTGAGGGGAAGGTAGGTAATAGGGATCATCTCCAGCCCTTTTTTATGTATTATTTGAGACAGGGTGTTCCTAAGTTGGTTAGGGCCCCATTAAATTGCAGATGCTGGCTTTGAACTTGGGACCCTCCTGCCTCAGTCTCCTGAGCTGCTGGGATTACATGTGTGTGCCACCATGCATGGCCTATAAAGGCATTTTAAACACTTTGGTTGTTTGTATTTATAAAATAAGCAAAGTTATAGAATTATGCCTTCATAAGTTTAGATTTTAAGATTGATAATGCATTCATAAATTGTTTTTCCTTATAAACAATGTTACTTAATAAGGCAGTTAATGAGATAAATTGCTAGATCCAAGGCTTTACATCTTTGAGTTTTCTGTAGATAATGCAGTGGTATATCAGGAGGTTGAAGAGCAAGGTAGCTCAGCACAGTGGTGCATGCTGTAATCACAGACTCGAAGGCTGATGTGAAAGATTGCAGATTCAAAGCCAGTCTCAGCAACTTATCTAGATCCTGTCTCAAAATAATAAAGGGACTGGGGATATAGCTTATTGGTAAAGTGCCCCTGGGTTCAATCTCCAGTACCCCCCCAAAAAAAGAAAGAGTAAGATTCTTGCTGTGAAGATAATTAAAAAAAATTTTTTTTTGAAGAAGGGTAAAGGGGGCTGGGGATGTGGCTCAAGCGGTAGCGTGCTTGCCTGGCATGCGTGCGGCCTGGGTTCGATCCTCGGCACCACATACCAACAAAGATGTTGTGTCCGCTGAGAACTAAAAACTAAATATTAAAAAGTCTCTCTCTCCTCTCTCACTCTCTTTTTTTTTAAAAAAAAAAAAAAGAAGGGTAAAGGTAGTTTGAAAGTGATGTTATTTAATGGCATTTTATCATATTAGCATATAAATAAAGAACAAATTCATTGTTTATGGGTCAGAAAGAACTGACTATGTATTAAGTAACTAAATGACTCATCACAATTCTGCCATCCTCTCAGAAGTTAGTGATAAAACTGTTTTTATTCCCAGCCTTTGGCATGCTTTCCAAGACATACAAAGTTATTCTATTTGGTTTTGTATTAGCTTAGTATAATTTTCAGTAAGTTTTCTTTTATATTGGCCTAAATGAATATGTAACTTGATTTTTTTTTTCTGATTTATGTTGCTAGGTGATGGAACTAGAATGGCTGATTCAACAACAATGTTATCAATAAGTGATCCAATTCATATGGTGCTAATCAAAACTGACATATTTGGTGAGACCACCTTAGTAGCATCCTATTTTCTGGAATGGCGATCAGTTTTGGGTTCAGAAAATGGAGTAACCAGTCTGACTGTGGAGCTTATGGGTGTAGGTATGAGTGTCACTCTTACCTTTTTGTAGGCACAGTTGGTAAAAACATTTATACCTCTATTTTAAAGATGCCTTCCTTATAAGCCAAGAGGGAAGGAAGCCTGTAGAGTTTCTTTCTTTTTTTCTTTTTTCTTTTTTTTTTGTACTCGGGATTGAACCTAGAGGTGCCTAAACACTAAGCTATATCCCCAGCCCTTTTTAAAATATTTTTTTTATTTAGAGACAAGAGTCTCACTGAGTTGCCTAGGGCCTTGTGAAGTTGCTGAGGAGGCGGTCTCCAACTTGGAATCCTCTTGCTTTAGCCTCTTGAGCCACTGGGATTACAGATGTGTGCCACTATGTTGGCTTAAATGGAATTTCATTAGCATTCCAGTTGTGATCTTTGGGAACTTTTTGACAAATAATACCAGTATAGCACTGATGAGGCTGGCCTTGTCTTAAGAAAAATGTTTTTCTGGAAAATGAATATAGAAATTTTGAAGGTTTTTAATTTATTTTCATTTGCTTAAATAAGTGAGACTATAAAGAAGCATAAGATTTTTGGCATGCACAAATATACATGTGCAAAAAGCTTATTCCTCTTTAGCATATCCTGGAATACAGTGCATCTAGTCAGTACCAGTGACTCCTAAAGAATATGGAGTAGGGCTGGGATTGTGGCTCAGTGGTAGAGTGCTGGCCTAGCACTTGTGAGGCCCTGGGTTTGCCCCTCAGCACCACATGAAAAATTAATTAATTAATTAATTAAGGTATTGTGTCCAACTACAACTAAAATATAAATATAAAAAATATATATATGGAGTAGATTTTTTTCTCAGCATTTTACAGTAGACATAGTGAGACTTGGAAGGAGGTAATAACTACTTGCTCAGTATAAATATTAATGAATAGTTGTTGTCCTTCAGGGCAAAGTTCATGCCTGTCTTATTTATCATTGTTTCCTTGGAATCTTGCATATTGCCTGTTATGTAACATTATTTTTTGCTAATAAAATGGAAAACCCAAAAATCTAAAACCTACCAATGTTTTTTGCCTGACATAGAATGGAATTTCATATTGACACTTCTTCACAAGAGTTAAACCTGACCACTGGACAGCATAGCTTTAGTAATGATTTGGATTTTAAACCAGACCTAGAATATATATTTCATTAAATAAAAAGTAGAAGAAAAAAATGTGTTTTTTACGTAGGAAATTTATTAAAATAAAAATTCCCAGTTATTTGTCTTCAAAAATAGGCCTAACATGATAATCATAGTAATGACCTGGAAACAAGCATATTGATTTCCTGAAGCAATATTAAATACTTTGGTTATGAAGTACATTTGTTTTCTAATTCTTTAAATCTAGACATGGATTGAAAATTTGTATTCCTATGTGATGTGATAATAAGGATAAATGAGAATTTCTCTATGACACACAAAAAATTCTTTTTTTTTTTTTCTTGGAGACAGAATGAGGTATTGCATTGACTTTGTATTTAATGTAAGTCTGGTTGGTAAAATGCATTTAATAAAGGTAAAAAATTAAGAATCCTGAATTCATTAGATCAGAAAAATCTTAAAATTTATTAGAAAGCCAAGAAAATAGTTGATCTCCTTATAACTAGATAAATGTTTTGTTAAACATTTTTGTGTTAAAAAAAGGTTCATTTTTTATGTGAATATTAATATTTATTCCATTTAAGTGGAAAACACCAAGCTAAGTTATTTTGGTTACACTTTGATTGACTATACATAGTATTGAAACTTGTGAAGTTCTAAATCTTTATTTATCTTTATAGGCACAGAATCAAAAGTTTCTGTGGGAATTTTAAATATAAAACTTGAAATGTATCCACCACTCAATCAGACATTATCTCAAGAAGTGGTGAACACACAGGTAATTCCTAGTTTCTCCTGGTATATTTGTTTTTATTCTGTTGATCCTAGAAAGTACTCCCTTTTTGGAAATTGCCATGCATTTTTAAATTAGTACTCAAAGGTTAATAAAAGAATTGAGAAAGAAAATGACAAAGATTACTTTCTAGGGAAATCTGTGGTATATTTTGGGAAATGTAATGGATGTTTGAAACGATATAAAGGAGTAGCCTCAGTGGGTGTGGTTTGTTCATTTTGTAGACTTTTATTGAGAGATTGGTGTCATGCAGTTTCTGCTCTGTACTCAGCACTTGCTTCTGGAAAGTTTGAAAAGGCTTTCTTCCCAAACTCTGCTGTCAGATCTCTTTTATAAAATGCAATGCTGACTTTGTAAATCTCTTTTATTGAGTAGGTGAGTGGCATAACACAATCTTTGTTTTATTTTGCTTTTAATTTTTTATTAGGCTCTTAAAACCCTTTCAGATCTCAGATCTCTGCTGCTTTCTTCTTATGTCTTGAGATTAGTAGGTTTCTCCACCCCTTCAGGGGGGTGTGCCACCCTGTCCTTACTTTGCAGGTTATGATCATCTGCCGCCTTTTGGCATGATTTCTCCTGGACTGCATACTTTGGTCCTGAAATTATGCTTTTACTCAGTCATGCCCCTTTGTATTGTTCTATTTATAGTGTTCTGGTGACTTAGTTTTATTTATCTTTTGGGGGGGGATTTTTATTTTTACTATTATTTTTTGCAATGCTGGGGATCAAACCCAAAGCCTTGTACATGCTAGGCAAGTGCTCTATCACTGAGCTTTTTGGGGTTTGTTATGTTTTTGCTTTCTTAGTTTTACAGTGCTAACCCTTCTCCCCCAGGTAAACAGTGTCCTACTCTGCTTTCCTGAAACAGTTTCTTAGTTCTGAACTCTCATCGCCCTTTAATCTGGCATCTGAATTATATATTACATAACACTTAGTGGGAACTGACCTGATGTTACTTGTAAATGAATAGAAATGTGTACATATACATACATTATGTATGTTTTAATTATGTTTTTTGTAAGTTTATATGATACATAAGGAAGTAAACATTTGGGTTTTACTTTTTTCTTTTGTTTATTATGTTGACAAATAAATGGGTTTGGTGTTTGCATGCGTTTGCCTACGTGCACGCATACTAGGAATCGAACCTTAGGCGTCAGGCAGGTCGTATAGACTTCTACCACTGAGCTATATCCCCAGTCCCAACAGTTCTAGTGTTTAACATTGTTTTATAAACATTTCTCATGTTTTTGCTCTCGTGTTTGTTTTTTAATGACTGTAGCCTAAGTTTATTTTCTTATTTCATATATTTTTTCTAACTTTCCAGACTTTTCTTTAAGATTATATTAAAATTTTCAAGTCAGAAATATTTATTGATCTTAAACAGATATTAAAAAGGGCCAGACACTTTTCTAGATGCTGAAGTGTTTTTGGAGCCTAGATTCTGGTGAGAAGACAAACAGTAAAAATGAGCCCATAAACAAAGTACCGGATAGTAGAAGGTGTTAGGTGGAAAAGTTTCATGGGGTGAAGTGTGCAGTAGAGTGGATACTAGGAGTCTGATTTAGGTCAAGTGATTAGGAGAGGGAAAAAGGTCCAGATGGCAAGAGCAGCATACCAGGCCAGAACATTCCAGGCAGGGGGAACAGTAGCTTAAAGCAGAAGTCCCTGAACAGAATCAAGGGCCCCATGTGGATGGGGCAAGAGAAGAAAATGAGGTGGATACCAGAGTTTGGAAGCCCATGCAAGTACTCTAGAGTGTGTTAGAAAATTACTGAAGTGTTTTAAACAAGGAAGTGACAATATGATTTATTGTTTACAATTTTCTGTCTTGGAAGAAAGAAAGATCACTTGACTATGTCGTGGAGACCAAATAATATGGCTAGTCATAGAAACAAGGAAGTATGCAGGCTCTTGCAAATATGGTAATGGGAAATAGATATGTATTGTGGTAATCAAGGAGATGGAGTAGAAATTTAAAAAAATATATTTTTCTTTTAAATTTTAAGCTTGCTTTGGAACGTCAGAAAACTGCAGAGAAAGAGCGATTATTTCTTGTGTATGCCAAGCAGTGGTGGAGAGAATATTTGCAAATTCGACCCTCACACAACTCACGGCTGGTGAAAATTTTTGCACAGGTTTGTAAATTATATCAGAAAAGTTTCTTTTCTACATATGGTAGTTAGTATTGTATATGTAAGTTTATTTAATTTGCTTTTATAAAATGCAATGCTGACTTTGTAGGTGAGTGGCATAACACAATCTTTGTTTTATTTTGCTTTCAATTTTTTTTAGGCTCTTAAAACCCTTTCTGACTTTATTTAATTTTTAAGTAGATGAAAATCTGTTTTATTTAACCTGGAATAAACCCATTCATGATACTTAGAAGTTAGATAATTCACCACTTGGACTCTGTGATTTCTGTAAGTGCAGCTCTTGTGTGTAGAAAAGAGGCTCTGGACATAAATTATTTTTGTTAGGGTTTTTTAAAAGTCTCATGCAATAATTCTGTATAATCAAGATCTCTAACTTAGTGACTACTGATGTTCAGCTGCAGAATTCCAACAACAAATGCTTCTTGGCTTACAATTAGGATTACATCCTGAATAAAATAAAGCCATCAGAAGTTGAAAATTTAATACATCTAACATACTGTGTATCACAGCTTAGCAACACAGTAGAGTGTCAGTTGTTTACCCTATGATCATGTGGCTGATTGAGAGCTGTGGCTGCCTAGCATGGAGAGATGGTATCATACTGCATATTCCTAGTCTGGAGCTCAAAATTGAAAATGAAGTATGGTTTCTACTGAATGCACATAGCTTCACAATTTCTAAAGTGGAAAAATTGTTAAGTCAAATCATCCTAAACCCGGGACTATCTGTATAGATCTCTGCCTCTGTTTTCCCAAATCTTAAGCCCATTCCCCCACCCCCTCTCTTTTTTTTTAAGTGTTTATTAGTTATTGATGGACCTATATTTATTATTTATTTGTTTATATGTGGTGCTGAGAATCGAACCCAGTGCCTCACACTTGCTAGGCAAGTGCTCTACCACTGAGCCACAACCCCAACGCCCATTTTCTTTTTAACAAGTCAGTATAAAGCATATAGTGAGATCCTGTACTTTCTGTAACTTTTGAGGAGACATTCAAATCTTTCACGTATGTTTAACCTTATATAAATGCTTCTGTATAATTATAATGTAATATTGCTTTAAATTATATTTCTTAGATCCTAGCTTTACCCTGTTCTCCCTAGATGTTGGGACAAATGAAAAATGGTTTAGTTTCTAGATGGGAAGCTTGGGAATGAGAGTCCCTGGTTATCTAGTGGTGGGAATGAGGGAAATAGTTTCAGACTTTACAGAGGCATTTTTTCAATGCTTTCAGTGACTGGGTAGGCAAGGTAGTGCTGAATCAGCACAAGGGCATGGAGAAACCACAATCAAAATATAACTTATCTTCCTATTTTCTAGTCAAATTGCAGATTTTCACTGATGTGGAATCTGAGACCAGAGAGGACTCAAGAAGTGGATCAGATAAATGACATATCACAGAGAAAGGAGCAATGGGCTAGGGATGTGGCTCAGCAATAGTGTAGTAGTAGGTAACAGGTAGCCCTGGGATTGATCCCCAACATGGGATGGGGACGGGGAACAAGGAACAGGAGGTTGGTGTGCAGCTAAGGAAATCAAGGGATTATGGAATTTTTTTTTTTTTTTTTAAAGAGAGAGTGAGAGAGGAGAGAGAGAGAGAGAGAGAAAGAGAGAATTTTTAATATTTATTTTTTTTTTAGTTCTCGGCGGACACAACATCTTTGTTGGTATGTGGTGCTGAGGATCGAACCCGGGCCGCACGCATGCCAGGCGAGCGTGCTACCGCTTGAGCCACATCCCCAGCCCCTATTATGGAATTTTTTAAGATCAAATGGCAACTTGGTCCTGGCAGAGTCTATATTAATTTGCATATTGTTTTGTTTTGTTTTTATTTTTTTTTTTTACTTTTTTATTCTAATTTGTTATATATGACAGCAGAATGCATTACAATTCATATTACATATAGAGCACAATTTTTCATATCTCTGATTATACACAAAGTACATTCACATCATTCATGTACTTAGGGTAATGATGTACATCTCAATCCATCATCTTTTTTATCCCCATGCTCCCTCCCTTCCCCTCTTTCCCCTTTGCCCTATCTCCCCTTTACCCCACTATGAATCAGCCTCCTTATATCAGAGAAAACATTTGGCATTTGGTTTCTTGGGAGTGGCTAACTTCACTTAGCTTTATATTCTCCAGCTTCATCCATTTACCTGCAAATGCCATGATTCTATTCTCTTTTAGTTGTTTTGTTGTTGTTTTTGTTTTGGTTGAACCCAGTGGCACTTAACTACTGAGCTATCACTGAATTGCATAGGGTCTTGCAAAGTTGCTGAGGCTGGCTTCAGACTTGAAATCCTCCTGCCTCAGCCTCTCAAGTGATAGGGATTATAGACATTTACCACCTGCCCCACTTAAAACCATAGTTTTAATCCAGAAAATTATACATGGTCTGAAAAAGAATTTGCTCCTTCCAGGCCCAAGAGGAAATAAATTTCCAGTAGTACTATGCAGTAGCACTTTCTGCAGAGATGGCAATGTTCTACATCTGCTATGGGATCTACCAGCCATGTGTTGAGAACTCAGGATGTGGCTAATGCAACTAAAACTGAAATTTTATTTAATTAAAATTTAGAATAAAGTTCTGGTGTTCTATTGCACAGTAGTTCAGTGACAGAGTGCTTGGCTTGCACGTGTGAGGCACTGGGTTCCATCCTCAGCACCACATTAAAAAAATAAATAAAGGCATGCTGTTCATCTACAACTACAAAAAAAAAATTTTTAAATAGTAAGTGAGATATGTATAGATGTGTGCAATTCTTATGTATTAAATTTTTTTTAAATCAATAAATTTTAAAATGGGAAAAACTTTCTTATTGGACAGTGCAGATTGAGAAGTTGAAATATTGAAATTTTCAAGACTTGAATAATATGGGGATATATAGGTAATATATTAAATATTATTATAATGAAACATGATGATATATCTTGTATTCCAAGATGCTACTCTTGATGGCAGATAAATTTATTGTTTAGGTACTCAACCTTTTCTTGTCATTAGTGCCTATGTAAGAATAGGACTTCCCACACATAACTGGGTTCATTACCTTCATTCTAACCAAAGATCTATGGACCCATCAGGGTCATTATATACTTGGTAATCCTTTGTTCTTTTCCTCCCTAACTAGCTGGGCAACAATTCATTTAATGACACCTTTTGAAATTTTTAATGCAAGAAATTTTAAAATAAGTTATAGAAATTGAAACTTAGGGCTAATAATTTTTTAAGAAAATATTATAATTGCTTGAGGATATCCTTTTAATGTTCTGCTTGTGCTTTCAGGACTTAATATTATACTACACAAATTAGTAATGCTGAATTAATGTAAAAGAAAATCAAATAATAGTTTTCCACTTTCCCCCAAATTAGAATCATGATTTTGTTTTAGAATTTGATGGCAATCAGAGTTGAGAACTATCAGAACGAGCGAAAATAATAAGTTGTTTTACTCTGGATTGTGTAACAATTTATGGTCAGATGTGTATAATAATCAAATATAAGTGATAAGTAAGGTTTTTTTCCTTGCTGAGTGAGGATTATTCTGGAGAAGTGATGTCTTTGTGATGTAGAGAGATCAGCAGTTCTGATGGTTGGAGCAGGTAGTGTTCCTGTTGGCTGAGTTGGGTTTTGTCTCCTGAGGATCCCTGCCTTGGTCAAGGGTGTGGGGTCTCTAGACTCTGACCAGCTGTTGGCCCTTTCTCATGCTGCAGCATAACTGTGAAGTTAAGGAATATGTGTGCTTGGTGATGTATTCTCCCATCAGTCTCCAGAGACTGCTACACACAATAATAGTTATTAACCACAAGTATTAAGAGCTAGAATGAAAGACATTTTCCTGAAATGTTTTTTAAAATTGTGCTTTTGGTTGACTTGGTTAACAAATGGCTATGTTTCTGGATCTCTGAAGTGGGATGCTATAATAAAAACAAATTAGAAATAAGCTCTGATCATTCTTATATCAGCCAATCAGAATTGTTGTTTGTTAGGATACATATTAAATTGTTTGGTAATATAAATAGTACTTTAGCTTAGACCCTCTATCCCTCCTGTACCTGTCTGCCCACTGTTTTTTCAGATCAATTCTTACTGTTATAGGCTTTGCTTTTGATGGTGGTGGGAGGTACTAGGGGTTAAACCCCAGGGGCACTTAACCTCTGAGCCACATCCCCACCCTGATTTACTCTTCATTTTGAGATGGGGGTCTTGCTAAGATGCTCAGGGCCTTACTAAGTTGCTGAGGCTGGCTTTGAACTTGTGGTCATCCTGCCTCAACCTCCTGAGCCCATGGGATTATAGGTGTGTGCCACCACTCCTGGCTGTCTTAGGCTTTAGAGTCGGACAGTTTAGGGTTTGAATCCTGACTCTGTTGTGTGATAGTTGTAGCTTCTGTTTCTTTAAATATGAAATGAAAATAATATAGATGAGAATTAAAAGAGATTATATGAATAGTGCTTAGCAGCATAGTGCTGGATTTATGATTAACAGTAAATGACATCCAGTGTTATTTTAGCTCATACTCATGTATTCAAAAAAAAACAAAAGATGTTAAAATTGGGGGATGACAATCTTTCATTATAGATGATGTTTTCATCCTTTTCTTCCAGGATGAAAATGGAATAAATAGACCTGTCTGTTCCTACATTAAACCACTTCGAGCTGGCCGGCTTCTGGATACTCCACGGCAGGCAGCAAGATTCGTTAATGTCCTTGGTTATGAACGAGCTCCTGTTATTGGAGGAGGAGGTAAACAGGAACAATGGTGCACTCTGCTGGCCTTTCTCTGTAGAAACAAGGTATCATACACACATAGTAGAATTAAGTAGCAAGTACATCATAGTTATTCTGGACTTACAGTACACTTGTAAAAGAATGACCTTAGAAAAAAATGTACGTACTGTCAGTTTGAATAAGAAAATCTTGTTCTCGCCATTTGCCATAAACATTTTATACGTAAAGACACTTAACGTCTTTGTTTTCTCACAGTTTCTTATGTAACTTATGGTGATTTCTACAAGGTAGGGACATGTTAAGTACTAGTCAGAAACCAAGCTATAGAGTGAATTTGAGAAAGCACTGTGACCAGAACTATGGTCTGCTGGTACAATTCTTGGGTTAACTTTTGCTCGGGTAATATTGCATATTTTTAAAGGGAAAATGGCAGTACAAAATGAATATGGGGAAAAAAAAAACTTGGATTACATGGTAGTTTTGTTTAGTTTTAAACACAGTATTAAAGACATGTAGAATAAATTTGTTAATGTTAAATTTTTTTAATGACTCAATTTTGATAAATATATCATGGGATGTTCCCTAGTCATCTGATTTCTAGAAATGATGAACAAATAACACTATAACATTTAATTGTATTGAAACAAGGAAAAAAGAGAACTTACCTTCATCTATTATTGTTTGGAAATAATTTTGCTTATTCTGAGGTTGTATAAATAGTATGGCAGTCTAAGTAAAGCTCCAACTATGGAAGAAACATTTGGACGATGTTGATATGACAGAGAAATTATGTGTGGTTTTTCATTTGTAGTTGTTTTGTAGTCTGGGATTGAAGCAGGAGGTGCTCTGCCTTTTTAGTCTTTTTCATTTTTTGAGACAAGATCTCGCCAGGTTGCTGAGGCTGGTCTCTAATTTGGGATCCTCTTGCCTCAGCCTGGCAAGTTCTTGGGATTACAGGCATGTGCCACCAGTCTTGGCTAAGACTGTGTCTTTTTTTTTTTTTTTTTTTTTAAGAGAGAGGTGAGAGAGAGAATTTTTTTAATATTTATTTTTTAGTTTTTGGCAGACACAACATCTTTGTTTGTTTGTGGTGCTGAGGATCGAACCCGGGCCGCACGCACGCAAGGCGAGTGCACTACCGCTTGAGCCACATCCCCAGCCCCAAGACTGTGTCTTAAAGACAGTTAAAAAAAAACATTTAATTTTATTTAGCAAAAAAAGTTAGATTTTTTTCCAAGGTCTAGTTCCCAAATGTTATATATTATGGACTTTTGAAAAATTTCAAATATAATAGGAATAATATATTTACAGTTGTATCTATAATTATTTTGTAAAGCAAATAATCACTCTTCCAGCTATTTTTATTTTGGTATCAGGGATTGAACTCAGAGGTGCTTAACCACTGAGCCATATCCCCAACCCAACCCCACCTGCCTTTGTTCTTGAGATAGGGTTTTGCTGAGTTGCTGAGGCTTTGAACTTGGGATCCTCTGCCTCAAGTCTCCTGAGCTACTGGGATTAGGGCATACACCAAGCCAGCTTGATTGTTTTATTTATTTATTCATTTATTTATTTATTTTAAATATTTATTTTTTAGTTATAGGTGGATACCATATCTTTATTTTATTTTTATGTAGTGCTGAGGATTGAACCCAGTGCCTCATGCATGGTAGGTGAGAGCTCTACCTCTGAGCCACAACCCCATCCCTTGACTGTTTTATTTTTTTTAAAGAGAGAGAGAGAGAGAGAATTTATTTATTTATTTTTTAGTTTTCGGCAGACACAACATCTTTGTTTGTATGTGGTGCTGAGGATTGAACCCGGGCCGCACGCATGCCAGGTGAGCGCGCTGCCGCTTGAGCCACATCCCCAGCCCCGACTGTTTTATTTTTAAAGAGAAGGTATATCTTAAAAAGGAGAAGCTTGAAAATTAGAGTAGTCTTTTACAAATAAGCCTTACAATAGTAAAGGTGAAACTTCAGAAACCCATAATTCTTTTCCAAACTTACAATTTCTTCATATTTTTGGTTTTTTTTAAAGTAGATATCACTTTTTCCACAATTATAAATTTCCATAAGTAGAAATGAAACTATCTTGCTTTATAATTTTAACATTACGCTATGAACATTTTTTTCATATATTGGTATCTTTTTGTGATTTCCGACTTCTAATGTTTATTTCACATTTTCTTGAGTCAATATATAAAATCTACCTATTTCTCCATTGTAGGAACTGTTTCTTTTGGCCAACTTGTGCTTTTAGCTTTTTGATATTATGAATAAATTTTTGCATTGATTTTTTTTTTTTTCTGGGTGTGTGTGTGAAGTTTGGTTTTTTACCAAACCTCAGGATAGAAAGTAATGGGTCTAAAAAATTGTGTAAAGTCAATTTACTAACTATAAAATAGTACTTGCCTAGAATGCATAAGCCCTGGGTTCCATCCCCATCACCGAAAAACAAACAATGCAGAGCCACTAATTTAAAATTTTGAGGGGAAAGGAGGCCTTCTTCATTCTAGCATTCAACTCAATAGTTATTTTCAGGGCTGGGGATGTAGCTTATTGGTAGAGCACTTGCCTAACATGCCCATGGTCCTGGGTTCCATCTCCAGTACTACAGCAACAAAAAGTTATTTTCACTTTTGTGTGTTACCTGTAGTATTCCATACATAAATACATATCTTTACATAATGTAGTCATATTATTTTTATAGAGTTTTTCTCAGAACATATTAGATATTTTCTGTGTGCAGTCTTCATAATTTTTTTAAATTGTGAAATGTAGCAAAGAGAATTTGGAAAACAGGGAGAATGATGTATAATCTACACTAATAATAGGCATTGTTGTCATTTTTGTGTTTTCTCCCAATCAAATTTTCCTATATATTTCCTTGAAATTATATAGATGCTACAAATCATTGGTGTGTGTTCCATTTATTTACAATTTTTGCTATATGATTTGTTAGCTTGCTTATTCGTGTCCTTTAGCTATTCATTCATGTATTAAAATCTTCCTGATTTTCTTCCTACATTGTATGAGTTCTTCATAAACTTTTGAATCTTAAGTGCTGCCTATTAAAGTGTACATCATATCTGTGAGAACTTAATTTTTTTTAATTAATTAATTTTGTGGCCCTGGGGATCCTAGCTAGGCAAGCATTGTATCACTGAGCCATTTTCCCCATTCCGTGAACACTAATTATGTAAAATAATTTCCTTCCAGAATTAGTATGTCTCAATTTAATACTGGTCTAGTGATTATAATTGAAAAATTTTGATAAATTTTGATTGTAATATTGCATATAAATATCAAGTGAGGTGACAATATAAAGAAATAAGTACTTGGGCTGGGGTTGTGGCTCAGCGGTGGAGCGCTCGCCTAGCACATGAAAGCCCTGGGTTCAAACCTCAGCACCTCTTAAAAATGAATAAAATGTATTGTGTCGAACTACAGCTAAAAAATATTTTTGAAAAAGGAATAAGTAGTTGATTTGAATTCATTATATCCTGTAGGGTGACTGTGAAGATCATGCTAACCTTCTGTGCAGCCTTCTTCTTGGATATGGTTTAGAAGCCTTTGTCTGTGTAGGGACTAAGGCAAAAGCAGTACCTCATGCATGGGTTATGACTTGTGGAACTGATGGAACCATCACTTTTTGGGAGAGTTTAACTGGGCACAGGTGAGTCATCTCAGTTTGTAGGGATTTTAAAATGAAGGTGTCAGTATTTTAACTAGTTGATTTTTGTGGCGTTTGGCATCAAACCCAGGGCCTCAGCACATTAGGCAAGCATTGTACCTCTGAGCTACATCCCCAGCCTTAAAAAATTTTTTTAAACAGGGTTTGTGTTCATATTGATGTATTGAAGGTACATGTTTATAATTTTAGTTATTAGAATATTTTTGGAGACTATAAAAAATTACTTCAGTATGGGCTGGGATTGTGGCTCAGAGATAGAGCACTCGCGTAACATGCTTAAGGCACTGGGTTCGATCCCTAGCACCACATAAATATAAAATAAAGATATTGTGTCCATATATAACTAAACAAAAAAATCAATACGAAAGTCTGTGCCCCTGAAAAGAAGTCTTTACCGACAGTATACTAGTAAAAACTAAATCACAGTAACTTTTAGCTATGTGTAATTGACACACTTTTTTTCTGATAATCATACCTAAATCTGAAAATAAGTTCAAGTTGTAAATCATGAATTCTTTTGAAAATTGGATGTGGACACCAACTCCATGTTGGTAAGTCCACTGGACTTTTTTTTTTTCCCAGTTCATTAGCCTGTCTTGGTTTAAAAAAGAAGTTGGAGCACTCCCTCTATCTTGGGACATTCTCTCCTTAGCTTCAGTGGCTATCACTATCACTGCCTATCAGTTTTCATTCTTTCATTCTGGATGTTCTTCTCAGTTTTCGTTCATCTCATCTTTAAATGGTGAATGTTTTAAAGACACATTCCTGGATTGCCTTCTCATTTCCTTGGGTCTTCTTTCTCCTGCATCAATAATCATTTTGGTTAGTCATGCCTGCTAATATGTTGCTAAATTATTCTAATTGTATTATCTGAGGTAAACTTTTTTGATATTGACAATAGACATAAAATATATCATATTGTTAGGTGAATACAATTTGGTTTCTATATTATAAGATGTTCTTTGCAGTTAATAGAGAGTAATCAGATTGTGGAAGTATACAAAGGAAAAACAAGTATTAAACTCTAGTTCTGGAAGGTAGTTACGGTCTTGTGTTAGACTATTTTTTTCCTCAGTAAGATACTGCCTGTAATTTTTAAATTTTCATTATGTAAATTTATAATTTTTTTTTTTTTTTTAGGTATATTCACAAACCTATTAATCCCGATGAGCCTCCGCTTGCTGAACAGGCCAAACCATTGTACCCATATCGAACGATTGGCTGTGTTTTCAATCATCAGATGTTCCTTGGAAATTGTCAACCCTCTGATGCAGTAGAAACCTGTATATTTGATTTGAATGATGAATCCAAATGGAAACCCATGAGTGAAGAAGCAATTAAATCTGTGTGTGCCCCAGGAGCGACAACATCCCTTCCTCCCTTTCCACCTCTGTGTGCATCCACAATTGACGCATCCGTCACAAGTAATGAAATAGAAATGCAGCTGAGGCTCCTAGTGTCAGAACACAGAAAGGTAATTAATGCCAAAATAGTTGTAGGTTATACCTTTTTCATTTGTTCATGTATTGAACTGTTTTGTGCTTTTTTTTTTTTGGTACTGAGGATTGAACCTAGGGGCACTTAACCACTAAGTCACATCCCCAGTTCTTTTTAACTTTTATTTAGACAGGGTCTCACTAAATTGCTTAGGACCTGGTTAAGTTGCTGAGGCTAGCCTTGAACTCACGATCCTCCTGCCTCAGCCTCCTGAGCTGCTGGGAGAGGGTATCATTTTACATCCACCCATCTAGGCAAAATAGATGCCAGTGTCAATCATTGTCTTTAATGGTACCTGTAAACTAGCAAGTGAGATTCCCATTTTGCCACAAAGTGTAGTTGATTATGAACCTTTGTGATGAGCAGAAACCTTGAATGTGAAGTTAGGAATTGATAAAGATACATTACATTATGGTAATCAAAAGATTCATAAGTTTGAAAAGTTTTTTTTTAAATTTTTTTTTCAGTTGCCAATAGATCTTTATTTTATTTATTTATATGTGGTGCTGAGAATTGAACCCAGGGCTTTACACAAGCTAGGCAAGTGCTCTACCACTGAGCCACAACCCCAGCCACCTGTAAAGTTTGTTTGTAAATGTAGGTTTCTTTAATGCACATGTTATGTATAAAGGAAACCATAATTGCCTTTAATATTCCATGGAAATATACGCTCTAAGCTCTGTAAGGACCCCTAGCTGGTTGTCTTTTTTTTTTTTCTGTTGTAGTATAAAAGTCAAAGCTTTTGGGAGAGTAAGTGCTCAGTAGATACTTAGTTTAATTACATGTATCATTAATTTGTCCCTCCCACCCACTGCAGGTGAGTTGATGCAGATTCAGTCTTTGTTGTTCTTTTTAGATGTCTGATACAGTGGAGTATATTTTGACATACTGTACATACATGGAGTATGACTTATTCTAATTAGGCAGATTCAGTCTTATAAACTCTTTAAATAAATATGGTCTCCAAATTCATTGACACTACTTGTCTTCATACTAGGACTATTCCAGGTGGCCACTTGTAGTAGATGTTTTAAAAGTAGAGGATATAGCCAGGTGAGTAGTAGATGTTTTAAAAGTAGAGGATATAGCCAGGTGCGGTCTGTTGCCTGTAGTCCCAGTGGCTCAGGAGGCAGAGGCAGGAGGATCCTGAGTTCAAAGCCAGCCTCAGTGACTTAGTGAGGCTCTGTGCAACTCAGTGAGACCCTGTCTCTAATAAAATAAAAATAGGGCTAGGGATGTGGCTCAGTGGTCAAGTGCACCTGAGTTCAATCCCTGGTACCCCCCACCCCCACACAAAAAAGTATAGGACATAAAACCTTCATGAGGGGCTGGGGATGTGGCTCAAGCAGTAGCGCGCTCGCCTGGCATGCATGCGGCCCGGGTTCGATCCTCAGCACCACATACAAACAAAGATGTTGTGTTCACCGAAAACTAAAAAATAAATATTAAAAAAAAATTCTCTCTCTCTCTCTCTCTCTCTCTCTCTTTAAAAAAAAAAAAAAAAAAAAAAAAACTTCATGAACATCATTGTATTGAATGTCTTTCCGTTATTTAAGAATTAAAACCTGATAACCGGGCTGGGGATGTGGCTCAAGTGGTAGCGCGCTCGCCTGGCATGCGTGCGGCCCGGGTTCGATCCTCAGCACCACATACAAACAAAGATGTTGTGTCCGCCGAGAACTAAAAAATAAATATTAAAAAAAAAAAAAAAAAATTCTCTCTCTCTCCCCTCTCTCACTCTCTCTTTAAAAAAAAAAAAAAACAACTGATAACCTTTAGTTGTCTTCTTTTTATCTCTCTTTATCCTTAGATAATTAATAGGAAGTTTTAAAAACTATGGCAGCTTTAAAAAATCTTTTCTTGGCATCCATTAAAATAATTGACATTTTTGTTTGTTGGTTTTTATAATATTAATGCACTTCACTTTTTCTTTTCCTCTTGAATATGTAGGATCTTGGCCTCACGACTGTTTGGGAAGACCAGCTTTCTTATCTTTTATCACCAGCGTTGGCTTCTTATGAATTTGAGCGCACCACAAGTATATCTGCAGGCAACGAAGAATTTCAGGATGCCATAAGGAGGGCGGTACCTGATGGTCACACATTTAAAGGGTTCCCTATACATTTTGTGTATAGAAATGCAAGGCGTGCATTTGCTACCTGTCTTCGGTAAGGTGGCATTTATGGATTTATAAAATTTTTTTTGCCTAGAATTCTTAGAAACCAGTTAGTCTGGTAGTTATTATGAGTGACAGCACAATACAAGCATCTGGGGAGCTTTTACAATGGCCTTCTTGCCACACATTTTGTTAGTTCTGACATAGCCCTAAATAGTCTGGGGTAATTTCCTCAGTGATTTTGGTTGAGGATCTCTGATCTTGACTAGTGTATAGACTATGGGGAAATAGTCCATAATTTGAATAGCCCAACCAAAATTATTGAGCAGAGATAGGATTTATCAAATATCAAGATACTTATTATATAATTAAATATTGACTTAGTTGGAAATAAGAAAGTAAAGCCTGTGTCACTTCTTAATTGAGTAAATTTTCTTTCTAACATAGATCCCCTTTTTGTGAAGAAATCATCTGTTGCCGTGGAGACCAGGTGCGACTGGCAGTTCGTGTCCGAGTGTTTACTTATCCTGAATCTGCATGTGCCGTTTGGATCATGTTTGCTTGTAAATATCGCTCTGTATTATAGGACTGGCATTTCCATAAGAATTATACCTGTGTTTTACTGAAATTTTACACATTATATATTACTAGCTGTTTGAAGGGTTTTTATTATTATTATTATTATCATAATCAGCTTTGGATGTCTTATTTCAATTTTGTATAGACCTGACTGATAATGTTTTAAAAAATCATGATTTGTGTATTTCAAGTCTAAGGATGAAAAACTTGTAAAAATCTTAGTTGAATTTAATATAAATTAAGTGTATATTCTATTTTAATAAATGCTACTTTGTTTACAGGTATTCAGTAGTTTAAATATGAATATAAAATTCACTCAGTTTTCTTTACACTAATAATTATCATAGAGGTATATATCTAAGGGTTTGGACTATAGTAAAATCAAAGTGATTATTTTTCAGAGGTGAATGAAATTATTTTAAATATATTAGGAGGAATTAACCTCACAAGATTTATTAATTGCATATATAAAAATACATTTTGGTGAATTACCACTTTTGTGGTTTACTCATGATGCTGGGGATATTTGAGACTTCCCAGAAATTTTTGGAAAGACTTCTTCAGAGTAGGAAATCAGTAATTCCACAAAAGCATGAATATTAATAACAGAGCTCATATGAAAGTACTTCAGTAATTTATAAATATTTATTGTTACAGAAGTGTATTGGGTATTTAAAAATTTTTTTCTCTTGCACCCCTGTATTATGATACAGATCATTTTTTTTTAATGTTTATGTTTTAGTTTTAGGTGGACACAATATCTTTACCTTATTTTTACGTTGTGCTGAGGATCGAACCCAGTGCCTCACGCATGCCAGGCAAGCAAGCTACCACTTGAGCCACATCCCGAGCCCCAATACAGATTATTTTCTATAATTAACAATGGCATTCTATCACTATTAGTGTTTTTAGTGGTCAGAAGATTTATTTCTAACCTCTTAATGGATTCCATCTTCTGAGACCACTTCTTTTCATTGTGATAAAAACGTCAGTGCATGTGTGAATAACCTAAGTGAGAGAATCATTGTGTGAGGCCACTGAAAATAAGTAATAAATGAGTGAATCCATGCTCCTATTTTTAAAAATTGAACAGGTTTTATGTGAGCAAAAGTAAGCATTAAAAAGACTCTAGCAGGGCTAGGGCTGTGGCTCAGTGGTACAGCGCTTGCCTACCATATGTGAGGCTCTGGGTTCGATCCTCAACACCACATATAAATGAATAAAGGTACAAAAAAAATTTTAAAAAAGCAGTTCAACTTTCTATAAAAGGCTATGTGATATAAGTGATAGGTTTGACTATCCTTTTAGCATCTCTGTACAAAGTTTTTTTGTTTTTGTTTTTGCTTTTGGCAGTGCTGGGGATTGAACCTAGGACCCTGCACATGCTAGGCAAGCGTTTTACCACTGAGCTACATATCCCAACCCTCCATAAAGTTCTTAATTCAGTTGATTTATCCAGTGGTCTTAAAGTAAATGTATATCAGTTATCTATTCAAGTTATTAATTCTATTTGTCATTAACTATTGCAAAGTACACGATTGTTTTTTTTTTTTAAATAAAGATATCTTAAAATTTACTTTTTTTCTTTATTTTTATGTGTAGTGAATATTTATGATTTAACTTGTTTTAAAAGTCTGGAACTATTACTATCCTATTATCACTTTTCATTGAAAATGGTAATCAGATGTTTCTTGTGAGATGATATTTAAGAAATTAGTGAAATAAGTATTAAGACATTTTTATTTTGTTGCCACAATTACACATAAAGCTATCAACAGAGAAAATTACTCATAATTTTTAGTTTTTGAGATAAACTATAAAGCACATAATAAGAGACACAGACTGTATATATGCTGTGTGTAGTGGCACACACCTGTAATCCCAGCCACTTGGGAGGCTGGGATAGGAAGACTCCAATACGAGGCCAACTTCAGCAATTTAGTAAGGTCCTAAGCAACTTTGTGATTACTTAGTAAGTACTACTTACTAAGACCCTGTCTTCAGAACAAAAGATAAAAAGGGCTGGGGATATGGCTCAGTAGTTCAGCACCTCTGGGTTCAATCTCCAGTACCAAAGAAAGAAAAGAAGAGGCAGACTTTATGGGCTATTTTATCATCAAGTGATCAAAGCTGTACTGATGTTAGTCTGGGTTTCCTGCCTTGCTGTACCATGATAACACGTGTTTTGAATGTGCTTTTGGTATAAATTCTAAAATAAATTTGCTTTTTATGCACTTTAATAAGAGTCTGGCATTAATTAATATTTTTCTTTGAAGATAGTCTAATGACTTCAGTACATTTATTACTAGGATTCTCTTACTAATAATTTTTAAGAATTAAATTTACCTTTGTATATTTAGCTTTTATAAGGTTGTTTATTAAAATTTTTTGTATAACGTGTAATGTGTTCTTTTTGACAATATGGATATTGACATAGTTCTCTGTATTTATATATATATTTACTTAGTGGAAAAATATGAGAAGCCCCAAAATTTCATTTTTCATTCTCAAGCATGAACCTGTTGAATAAAACTTACCTAAATCCAGTTCTAACTTATGGAAAACTCCAAGTGCTTTCAGAATTTTTTCTAGTATTTAGGTATACATCTTTAAATATGATCTGCAATATAATGGTTTCATACTTTCTACTTATGTATAGTATAGGAGTTGGATGATCTGTTTTTAAAAAACATGGACTTAATCTTTGTAACAGTGAAAGTAAATACTTTCCAGAAGTCTATATTTGAGAAATTTTGAGGTTAAAGGCTGTATAAAATCTTAAAATAGCCAAAGAAACTAGATGTCATCCTAATTTGAAGAGCCACATCATATTGTTTTTACCATGATATAGTTAAAGCACAACTCACTTATAATCATTAATGTACTTAAATATTGGTATTGAATGTTGTTCAAAATTTTCTTCTGAGGTTTGGTATGTTCTTTGAATTTTCATTTGGCTTATAATTGGATTTAGAACTAATTATGTAATACAAGTGTTAAAATAGTCAAGGGTTTTTAGAAGAAAAGGGAAGGGAGCTCTTAATTGGCAGCAGTTCAAATGTTGTGTTTATATGAAATGAAAGATTTATCTGATTCTATTGAATTTAGATTTGTAATCTAAATTCCATGTTTTCTAGTGTTTTTGAAAGTTAACTGTTTAGAGTTTTTGTTTTTGACATTTGACCAAAACTGAGTTTTAACTGCTTTTATATGTATGCTCTCTATTTTAAAATGTGATTGGATATTTAATGGACTACAATATGGAATTTTGGATTTGAATAATAGGGCTTCCAGACAACAGAATTTATAGATTAATTATATGGAGATCCAGAGAATTAAGTTCTCTGCCTAGAGATATCTATCTCTAGTAGCAAATCAGGTCTAGAATTCCAGTTCTGACTTTTTTTTAGGTTTACTACTTTTTCTGTAACTCACTGCACAAATGTATGTTGTGTTTTTGTTTTGTGGCTGGGGATGGACCCCAGGCCTCAACGCATGCTAGGCAAGTGCTCCACCACTGAGCTGCACCCCCAACCTCAGGTGTGCTTTTCTCTGTGTAGAGGTGGCATTGTTATGGCTAACTCATCATTTATTGTAGTTTAAAAAAATGTTCATAGACAGCTACTAACTTCTTGCCCCTCGGGCCACCATTCCAACTTTCTGGTTTTAGGGTTTCTACTCCAAAGGTAGAAATACAAAAGGCATTTATGTCTATGGCACCTATATGTGACATAACAAAATTAATAATATGTTGTGTGTGAAGTCACCAGTGGGACCAGAATTACTTTTTAGAGAGGATGACTTTGGAAAGCTGAAGCCCCACGACAGGCGACAGGGTGCCTGAAGTTACTTGTGGTGTGGCAGGTTAAGAAGGATGTGAATTCTGCTGTTCGAATACTTGAGAGAGTGAATCAATGACTGAATACTGAAGCAGTGCTCACTAATGTGCATCCACAAACTATCTCAGTCATATTTAGTTTGTATTCTGAAAGAATTCTGAAATTCGTTTACAAATTAGGTATAACTAACCAATTGTTACTTGCATATTTTCTTTGCCAAAATATATGGTGATAGAATGGTAGGCCCAAAATGAGGAGACGAGCATCAGAAATTACAAATTATTTAATTTGAATATAAGCAAAAATATTTGTTACCAATTCTTAAATTTTTGACCCCTTCACTGAGATTTATTTGCAAGCCTTATACGATTAATTTAAAGTGTATATTCAGTGGTTTGTAAGATAGTGAGATTGCAGTCATCACTCATTTTAGAACATATTTTGTCACCTCTAAAAGCAGCCCTGGACTTTTTAACTCAGTCCCCTATCTCCACATCCCTTTTAACTCCCAACACTAAGCACTAATTTACTCTCTATAGATCTTCCTATTGTGAACTTGCACATGAATGAAATGAAATAATACATAGTCTTTTGGGTCTGGCATCTTTTACTTGGTATAATGTTTTTAAGGTGCACCCAGGTTGGAGCATGTATCATGCTGCTTCGTTGCTTTTTTTGAGTGACAACTCTTCTTTTGTGTGGATATGCCATATATCTTTGTCCTTTGTCAGTTGGTATCTGGTTATTTTTACCTTTTGGCTGTTATGAATAATGCTCCTATAAATGTTTGGGTTATTATTGAATTGAAAGAGTTCTTAATATGAGGTAGGTAGAAGTCTCTTATTAAACAAGTGATTTATAAATGTTTTTCCCCATCTGTGGATTAGCTCTTCATTTTTGTGATGCTGTCTTTTGAAGTACAAAAGTTTTTAATTTTGATGAATTCCAGTATGTTTGTGATTCAAAGTTTTGGTGTCCTATCTAAGAACCCAATACAAGGCTGTGAAGATTTACCTGTTTTCTTTTTAGACCTTTGTAGTATTAACTCTCATACCTAGGTCTTCACACAATTAGGCAAACAAGTCTTCAGTTAATTTTGAATATGGTTTGAGATAAGGATCCACCTTCATTCTTTTGCATAAGCATACCCAATTCTAACAGCACTATTTTTTGAGACTCTTCTCTCTCCCTGTTCAATCGTCTTGTCACCCTCATTAAAAATTATTTGAGCCGGATGTGGTGGCATATGCCTATAATCCCAGCGACTTGGGAGGCCGAGGCAGGAGGATTGGAAGTTCAAAGCCAGCCTCAATAATGGTGAGGCACCAAGTAATTCAGTGAGACCCTGTCTCTAAATAAAATGTAAATTAGGGCTGAGGATGTGACTCAGTGGTAGAGTGCCCCTGAGTTCAATCACCTGTACGAAAAAAAAAAATTTGACCATTGACATACAGGTTTATTGCTAGACTTTCAATTCTATACCTAGTACCACACATTTTGATTACTGTTGCTTTTGTAGGTTCTGAAATTGCAAAGTGTGGTTCCCCCAACTTTGTTCTTTTTCAAGATTGTTTTGGCTATTCTGGGTCCCTTGCAGTTTCATATTAATTTTAGAAACAATGTCAATTTCTAGAAAAAGGCAGAAAGGACTGCCTTCGATTCGTGGATTATGTTGGGGAATAATTCCATCATAACCAAGTTGGGCCTTTTGATCTTTTGATTCGTAGACATGGAGTGATTTTACATTTATTCATATCTTTCTTCAACAATGAGAATATTATTCCTATTTTTTCCCCTTTTGATGGTATTATAAATGGAACTTTTATTTATTTTCTCTTTTTTGTAGTTTTGTGGCCAGAGCCTTGTGCATGCTAAGCAAGTGCTCTGTCACTAAGCTGTCTCCAGTCCTGGCATTGTTTTAATTTCAGATTGTTCATAAAAGTATATAAAAACACAGTTGATTTTTGTATATTGATTATATATCCTGCAACCTAATGAACTTATTTATTCTAAAAATTTTTAATGGATTCTTTAGCATTGTCTTTACACACTGTCATGTCATCTACAAAAGAGATCATTTTATTTTCCAAGGCAGATGTCTTTTATTTATTTTATTTATTTGTTTGTTTGCCTGATTGTTCTCCTAGCACAATGATAGATGGAAGCAGAAGAGCAGACATCTTTTTCCTCGTCTTGGGGAAATCGTCCTTTATTTCACTGTTATGTTAACTGTGCTTTTTTTAAATATTTATTTTTTAGTTAGGTGGACACAGTGTCTTTATTTTACTTAATGTGGTGCTGAGGAACAAACCCAGTGCCTCACGCATGCTTGGCGAGCCTCTCTATCTCTGAATGATGACCCCAGCCCCTGTGCTGTTTTGTTTATTGATGGCTTTTATCAGGTTGAGAAAGTTCCCTTTAACACCCCCTTTTTTTTCAACTTTTTTTTTTTAAGTTGTAGATGTACACATAACTATTTATTTTTATGTGGTGCTAAGAATCAAACCCAGTACCTCACATTTGCTAGACAAGTGCTCTACCACTGAGCTACAACCACAGCCCTTAACGCCTTTTTTTTTTTAATGAAAACAATACCTTTATTTTTATTTATTTATTTTTATGTGGTGCTGAGGATCGAACCCAGTGCCTCACATATGCCAGGCAAGTGTTCTACCACTCAGCCCCAGCCCCAGCCCCTTGATTCTTAAATGTTAAACCAACTTTAAATTTCTGGGATAAACCATACTTGGTCATGGTGAAAATATGATATCTAACACCTGTATTTTGTTGTGTTTGGTTTGCTAGTATTTTGTTGAGAATTTCTGTGTATACGTGAGATTTTGGTTTGTAGTTTACTTGTGTTGTCTTTGTCTAAATAAATTATAGCTTCAGAAAATGGGTTTGGAAGTATTGTTTACCTCTTCCTTTTTGAAAGAGTTTAAAAATATTATTGATTCTTAACTTTGGTAGAACTTAGAAACCCTCTGGGCCTGGGTTTTACTTTACAGGTAGGTTTTTTTTATTATTAATCTATTCATTTGTTAAAGTCTATCTAGATTATGATATTTAGGAATTTGTCCGTTTTATCTAAGTTATCTAATTTTGGTGTACAATTGTTTTATTTCTATAGTGTTAATGGTAATGTCCCCTCTTTAGTTCTGACTCTAGCAATTGGAGTCTTCTTTTTAGGGTTTTGTTTTTGTTTTTGTTTTTGTTTCTTAGTACTGTGGATTGAACCCAGTGGTACTTAAACACTGAACTACATCCCCAGTCTTTTTTTTTTTTTTTTTTGGTTAATTTTTGAAACAATTTTGCGAAGTTGCTCAGGGTCTCGCTAAATTGCCCAGATGGCCTAGAATTTGCAAACACCTGGCTCAGCTTCCTGAGTCTCTAGGATTATGGGTGGTGGGGGTGTGTACCATGGCATCAGCCTGGGTCCTCTTCTCTCCCAGCCACTTGTTCAGTCTAGCTTAGGACATAGCAATCATGTTAATCTTTTTGAAGAACCAGCTTTGAGTTTCCATTAATGTTTGATTTTCTATTCCCTATTTAATTAATTTCCATTCTGACTTATTATTTCCTTTTTTTAGTGTAAGGTTAGGTTATTGGTTTGATATCTTCTTTCTTTAGATATTTACACATGTAAATTTTCCTCTAAGCATGATTTAGATGTTTTCCATAAGTTTTGTTATAGTGTTCTTCATTTCCATTCATCTTAAATTATTTTCTGACTTCCCTTTTGATTTCTACAACCTGTCAGCTATTTAGGAGTGTGTCATTTACATGTATGTATAAGTTTACCCAGTTTTTCCCCTGCTATTGATTTATACTTTTCATTCTACTGTGGTTGGAAAACTTACTCTGTTGCCATTACTTCAGTGCCTTGCTTTAGCTAAGGCAAGTTGGCCCAAGATTGATAACCCCACAACATAAATTAAAAATTGTCTGTTAAAATGAAAAAGAATACAATTTAGTCATCCCTGAAAATGACCATGCATAATTTTTGAAAGTACGACAGTTGAAGAATGACTATTAACTAAATCTCGCAAGGGAATCATTTTAATGCTATTAAAAATAATAGAATAAGAAAGTCTGCATAAGCTTCGTGCGGTGGTGCACACCTGTAACCCAAGCATCTAAAAGGGCTGAGGCAGAAGGATCTGAAGTTCAAGGCCAGTCTTAGTGATTCAGTGGGACCCTGTTCAAAATTAAAAATAGAAAGGCTATCTCAATGGTAAAAGCATCCCTAAGTTCAATCTCCAGTACCAAAAAAGAAAACAAGAAAGTGATGTTAGAAGAAAAATCACTGATAATGAAATCTGTAAACGAGAAGAGACCCCAAGGACACAGGACTTCCAGTTCACAGAACAGTTCAGGGGAAAAAACTTAAAAAAGAACAGAAACCCATTTAAGCCTTCCACAAAAATGATTCCCCAGAGTTCAACCTAAAGGTATAAGAGTATTTTAAGCAAACTTTTTTTTTTTTTTTTGTACCATGGATTGAATCCAGGGGTACTTAACCACTGAGACACATCTGGAGCCCTTTATTTAGAGAACAGGGTCTTGTGGACTTGCGCAGGGACTCACTAAGTTGCTGAGGCTGGCTTTGAACTCGATCCTGAGCTGCTTGGTATGCCACTGCACCTGAGGAATGGGCATGTGTAGTATAGCTCTATTAATGACCCTTCACTGAGAAGAGACCCCAAGGACACAGGACTTCCAGTCCACAGAGCAGTTCGGGAAAAACAACTTAAAAAAGAACAGAAACCCATTTAACCCTTCCACAAAAATCACCAAGGTGAGGCTAGCTAGAATGTGTTTTAACCATTGCTTATTAATTGAATTAAAGGGAAGCCATATTTTATGTTTGTTACATGCTGACCTTGGAAGAGAAAGAAGCGTCTCAGGGTCAAAGGAGAACACAAGAGCGAAGCACAGCTCCAGACCCCTGTATGTAGGGAAAAAAGACAACAGTTTTAAACAAGAAAGGTCTTTTTTTTTTTTTTTTTTAAAGATCAGCAAAAATTAGGCTGGGCACTATGGCACACAACTGTAATCCTAGCTGCTCAGAAGGCCTGGGGATTCAGCTCAGTGGTTAAGTGCCCCTGCGTTCAATCTCTGGTACTACACGCAGGCAAATTGGCAAATTAAATAGTGGAGGTTTGAAAAAAAAAATTTTCATTTTGCTAATTTCAGACAAAAAATGGATTTGTTTAATTTACATAACTCTGAACTCTGGTTTCTTAAACTTGTCAAGAATTCTCCATTTTAAAACAATTATTGTCAAACACCAAACTCTTGATATGAAAAAAGGGTATTTTTGTATTTTATATGACTCATATAAGATATTACTTATATCTGGGTGTAGTGGCATGGGCTTGTAGTCCCAACTTCTTGGGAAGCTGAGGAGAAAGGATCACAAGTTCAAGACCAGCCTGGGCATCTTAATGAGGTCCACCTCAAAAAAGAGTAAGGTACTGCTTGTCCTCACTTTTTAAATCTGATGGGAATTAGGTAATATGGCTAAAAAAGGAGGGTCTAGAAATTTTGTTATAGGAAGTATATTTGAATAACCTCTGGAACTAACAGAAACTTAGGTTAAGTCATTTTACCTTTGTAGACTCCAAATCCTATCTGCATTAAAATAGTAATTTGGCCTAAAATTTGGATCCATGTGAACTTCCCCAGATTGAATCTTTCTAATTAGTTGAAGCTAATAATTCTACTTACATCATACTCAGAATATCATATTGGTTTTAAAATAATTGTTTCACCATTAAGAAGGTGAAAGCCATTGCTTGGCTTAGTCTTTTCTAGTCTTCATGAATGTACTCATACTCTGTTTATGTTTTACCTTATTTCTCTACTTTCCCTCAATTTTTATCAAAAGGTACATCATTCCCTTTGGGATAGGTTAGGTAAATTATAAATATATTAGATTTTATAGAATGAAAATGTAGAAAACATTGGTTTAGGATATTACTTAAAGAGCACTACTGGATATTTTCTAGATACTTTCCAGATAAATATATTTTCCATAAGAAAGGAAAAGTTAATTCTTTACAAGATTAGAGACCAGAAGAAGCCAATTTTGTTGTATTCTTATTGGGTCTATGTACTTTTAATTGTGGGGATAAGGTCACATGCTGGTTTGCATGCTGATTTTAAAGATCATTGATTACTATTCAACCTGATTACAAGACATCAGTTTCAAATTGTACTTTAGGATTGTTCATGGAATTAGGCCTGCCTGTGGAGTGATAATTTACAGTCCTTTGATGGGGATGAAATCAGTATATACCGCTGAAGAGGATGACTTCAGAGAAGACTGCTACAGGGACACTTTTATGCCAGTGAAAATCCCCATCAAAGGAGGATGGCATCATTGCAGGATTTCAGTTAAAGTATTTTCAAATACCAAAAGTTTAGTCGGGTGCAGTGGTGCACTCCTGTAATCCAGCAGCTCAAGAGGCTGAGACAGGATTACAAGCTGGAGACCAGCCTCGGAACTTAATGAGGCCCTAAGCAACATAGTGAGACCCTGTTTCAATATAAAAAATTAAAAGGGCTGGGGATGTAGTTCAGTGGTAAAGTGCCCCCCCCACCCCCTGCTTCAGTCTCCAGTATCAAAAAACAAAACAAATAACAATAACAAAAATCTAGTCATATTGGTATACACAAATTTTAAGGCATCTGCCTTTTATGTTCTTAGCCTTCGTGTAATGAGAAATAAGTGTCAGCACTTTTTGTTGCTCTTTGCAAGTGGCAGAGAGAATTGAGCTGGTCAAGAGGCCTGGATTCCACTCCCATCTTTTTCATTTACTAGTCCTCTATTTTTTTTCCTGTTGACTGTATTTCTCACCTATAACACAGGGATAATAATATCTGACCCTACAAGTTGTATCACTAAAGAAAGCACTTTGAAAGTATAAAAAAACACTCGAAATTTATAAGGTATTATAATGATGAGGAATGAAAATTTAGGTTGCAACACTGAAAAAATATGCTGTCCTATTTTTTTTTTTCCCTTTTTGGTGCACTTTTCTAGGTGAATGTGCCTCTTAGGAGCAATTGCCTGGAAGTGTCTGGGATAAGCTTGGGCTGCACAGACAGGTGTGCTCCCTGAAGGCCGTGCTCCCTGAAACACTCAGCAGCTCAGCCAGCACATCCGGAATGTGAAGCATGAAGTACATTTATTCTGCAAAAATGATAAGTAATGTAAGAAAAAATGTCAAGGATTCCATTTTTTAATAAACACAACAAAATCAATGAAAACAAATCATTTTTGGAGCAATATGCCGTCGTTTTTCACAGATCTCTCAACACTGAAAAAGACATTTAGATGTTGGTTTGAATTGTCCAGACATTTCAACCACATAGTACAATTTTTAGAAGTTGAAGTCATAGAATGACCATGACATCAGGGTTGCGACTTAGCTCAGTGATAGAGCACTAGCATGCTGGAAGCCCAGGGTTCATTTGCCTAGCATATTTTAGGCACTGAGTTCAATCCTCAGCACCACGCAAAAATAAAGTCATTGTGTCTGTCTACAACTAAAATTATTATTATAATAAGAAAAGAAATCAATGACAGGGGATGGGATTGTGGCTCAGTGGTAGAGCCTTGGCATGTGTGAGGCCCTGGGTTGGATTCTCAGCACCATATTAAAATAAATAAAGGTCCACTGACAACTAAAAAAAAAAAAAAAAAAGTCAATGACAAATGACAAATTGGGCCAAATATACTGAACACAAAAGTATTTGAATCTTTGAAACTCAACTGAAAGTGAAAAAGAGGAAAAGTGCTAACTAATTCCACAGGATACCTTGAACTCCACTGATAATGTATCAACCTCTGGTAGCCTTTGAGGGGCCAGCAGTCACTTTTGAAGACTCTTGTGATGATGGTGGGGCTTTCAAAGGGTACTGAAAAATCATATAAAAGAATTATGCTGCCTTTGTACAGAAAACGTCAAATATTCAGCCTATATAAAATAAAATCACTGATTTTTCAAGATTTTCCTTCTGTGTAGAAATGGAACATCAAGCAACATTCTAGCTCTCATCTTGCCTCAACCTAATGACATACAAGCTTTATTTTAAATGTAAATCATAAAGATTTACTTTAAATGTGGTATAGCCATGAATTTGCACAGGGCACATGCACAAGTGGGTGCACATGCATATACACATACGTCTTTCCATTGTATATATACCCCTGTGACTCAGTGCCATTATGTTTTTCCCTTCCAAAATATTTTTAAAATTATCCCTTAGGAAAGGAAAAAAATCTTAGTGTTACAAATTTGTTTTTAAGAAGACACCTTTTAAAGATCAAGCTTAACATTAAATTTGGATTTTTCATTTCTACTTCTCCTTTCCCTCATTGTTACCTTTAGGTGGATATGTATTTACTACTCATGCCTGATACTTAGTAGCAAGCTCCTGGATTGCTCAGCTGATTAATTCATTTCAGTTATTTCTTGGGAGTAAAGCAAGGACACAAGTGTTTTTGGCTATAGTTATTCAAATGCAGTGGGGCAGCAGTATCCCACAAAGCCAGAAGATGGTGGTGCTGTCCACAAAAATAGACCATGTCACTCTATTGTTCAATCTATTTTAAGCCCCGATGTATTTACAAAATCCTTATAGAATCTAAACTTTTCAAAATAGCAAAATTTGAGAATGTTTGGGCATGATTTTAATCATAGTCTTACACACAAGGAATCAAAGCTCTTTGCCTGTGAGGGTGTGTTCACATATAAATACTGCATTTTTACAAAGGAGATTATGAACCCATAATTAAGTGGTGCTACCTTTTAAAAAAATCTATTTTACTATTTTTGAACAGAGGATTGAACCCAGGGTTACTTAACAAGTGAACCACATCCCCACCCCTTTTTATTTTTGAGACAGGGTTTCCACTAAGCTACTTGGGTCCTCCCTAAATTTCTGAGGCCTATCTTGAACTTGCAATCCTCCTGCCTCAGCAGGAGGTGCACCACCATGCCCAGATGTATGTCTTTAAGTGAAATTATAATAAGGTGCCTAAGGAGCCCCCATCCCTTAGACATCTTAGACATTAACAATAAGCAGCTGTGATTTTTTTTTTCCTGCAAGATGTAATGTTTAGCATGAGGTTTCTAATATTGCACATAAAATGGTAGTTCCTATAAATTTCTTACTTGGTTGATGTTTTCAACTTTGAGGTATTTCACACAAGACTAGCCTTAGAAGTAACTCATTTACCAACGGGTGATTTCTTTTTTCTTTTTCTTTCTTTTTTTTAAATACTTGTTTTTTAGTTGTACACAATATCTTTTATTTTGTTTATTTAATTTTTATGTGGTGTTGAGGATCGAACCCAGGGTTCTGGCGCATGCCAGGCGAGGCTCTACTGCTACGCCACAACCCCAGCCACTCCATGGGCGATTTCTTTACTTAAGAATTACTTTTTATTGCTTGTTTAGCGGGTTACGTGAGGCCCCGGGAGTAATTTCCTGCATTCTGTGGCTAATTGCCTTGGGCTGAGTTTGCCACTGTGCTGTCCATTCCCTGTCCGGTGAGCAGACTGGGTTAGGTGGGTGATGACGCGTGTGGTTATGGAGACATTACCGTAGTGAGGGGGCTGTTCTGATGTTACCGATGATCTGAAAGGACACTGAAATAGTCATCTGCAAATGACGGCCACGTCCCAGGCCTTGATCTAGGCGACTGGAAAGATTCAAGGAGGGACATCAGAAAGGATCCTTGACCTTAACGAAGATGAGAAAGGAAGATGCACAATAAAAATCTAAAAACCAGTAGAGCAGGTGCGTGGAGAGTACGGAGTGGATGGTCAGGAGAGGGGGAGGCCCGGGCCGCGGGGATTCCCTGCAGGCCGGGCTCGGGTTCCTGAGGAGAATTTCTGCAATCCTGTTCCCGGGGCGGGTCAGTGACAGCGACTACCTGCTTTCTCGGCCAGGTGGCCTCGCGGCTGGCTTGCTCCGGCAGCGCGGCGGCAGGCGGGGAACACCGGCCGTGCCCACCTCCGCGGGTAGCCCCGGGCTGAGCGCCACGCCCCCGGCGCGCCGGCCCCCCCTCCCCCGCACGTCCTGCCGCCCGCCCCGCCGCGCGCTCCGCTCCCTCCCTCAGCCGCGCATCCTCAGCTCGGCCGCGCGGGGCTTGGGCCGCGGCCCCTCCCCAACCGCGCCGGCGCCCCCGCGCACGCCCTCCGCCGGCGGCGTCCCCGCCCACGAGGCTCCGGGGCACGCCGGGCGGGGTAAGAGGACGCCAGCGCGGCCGACCGGCCTCTCGGAGCCGCCGCGGCGCCGGCCGCCTCGCTCGCCCACGCCGCCCGGCCCTCGGGTCCCGCGCCTGGGCGGCGCGCGCGGCCGGGTGGGGCGCGGCTCGGGCGGAGGCGCGCGGGGACGATGCCGCGGAGCTGAGCGGACGCGGCAGCGGCGCGGCGCCCTCCGCGGGATGGCGCAGGCGGCTGGCGGCGAGGGCCCGGCCGAGCCCGCGGCCGCGGCGGGCCCGCCGGAGGCGCTGAGCCTGGAGGAGATCCTGCGGCTGTACGGGCAACCCATCAACGAGGAGCAGGCGTGGGCCGTGTGCTACCAGTGCTGCGGCTCGCTGCGGGCCGCCCGCCGGGCCCCGCGCCGCGTGCGCTCGGCCGCGCAGGTCCGCGTCTGCAGGGACGGCGCCGTCACGCTGGCGCCCGGAGACGAGGGCCCGGCGGCCGCGGGTGAGCCGGGCGGAGGGCGCGGAGGGCGCGGAGGGCGGGCGGCGGGCGAGCCCGGCCGAGGGCGGCGAGCGGAGGGCGGCAGGCGGGAGGGCCCCTGCGCTGGGGGCTGCGGGCCGGCGGGGCCTCCCCTCCGCGGCCGCTCGCCCTGTCGGCGGAGAGCTCAGAGCCCCGCGGCCCCGCGCAGAAAGCGGTCCGCACGCACCGGCCCTTGGTGACCGCGCGCGGTGGTTACCGAGCCGTAGAGGTTCTCAACCGGGGAGGAGGCTGCGGTGTGGAGAGACACTCAGGACTGCAGGGCTCCTGGAAGCCGCGGACGTGGTTTGCCGGTGTTGGGTTTTGCCGAGATGACAAACAGGCTCCTCAGTAAAGACTTGACTGAATGTTGAGGGCAGAGGGGAAACGGCTTGGTCACCTATTGTCTAGTGTCAACCAACCTGCACCTCCTGGGGACCAAGAGGAGGTTGGCGGTATGTTTCTCCTGCCAGTTTTTATCTAATTCCGTTTTTTGAGAGGCAGGTCTATTAAAACATGGGAAAACAACCCACCTTCCACTTTGAGAAAGTTGATGGAAATGTCAAAATGCTTAACGTGAAAGATGTAATTCAGAATTAGTCTGTAAAAATGGCATTCAGTGAAAATCCTTTTCTAAATTAAAAACATTCAAGATTATAGTTATTCTTTTAGTCCTACCAGAACATTTCTCTTTCTGTGTGTGTGTGTGTGTGTGTGTTAAACCCATTTTTATTTATTTAAAGTCAGCTTCTAATTTTTTAAACTGATTTGTCCTCCAATTGCACATATTTTTGAGGTACCATGTGATGTATCCACACGCGCATACATTGTGTTATTTAAAGCCAGCCTTTTGAAGATTCTTTTGAAATTATATTTCAGATTTTCTGGATCTGATGCATTTGTTGTGTCTGGACTTGGACTCAGTTGTAAATACTACCTGCAGTTATCATTTATTTAGAGTATTAAGATGGAATGAAAAGATACCTTTTTGAAAGGATAGTGAAGCTATGCCTTGGTACTTAGCTGTTTTCTAGGAGAAGTGGTAAGCAGCCTGCTTTTAGAAGCAGCCTTGGTGCTTTCCAGAGAGAAAAACCCTGGTTTTGAATAGTCTGTTTCCTCAACTTACTCCAAAGAGAGTACTCCAGCTGCCAAAGACTGACGGGTTTTTTATTGTTGTTGTAGTTAGAACTTTCCTTATATGACATGCATGATTTTAGACATCCTAGTGTAGTCTCAGTGTAATGCACTGCGGAGAGAATAGTGAGCAGAAATGGCATGGGTGTGCAACTGTCCTCTTCCTCCCTTCCTTCTGCATGTGACCTCTGCTGTCAGCTGTGGAGAGAACCTGATCAATGTTGATGAAGTCATGAGCATTTCAGGCCCTGTTAAAAATGTTTAGGAAGTCCATTATAAAATCTTATTGATATTAACTTATTTTCTCAGGATTTACAAGTAGCTGCATGGCTGTGCAAGACATAGTGTTTTTGAATATTTAATCATGATGCTTAGAAGTGATGAGTAATTTGGCACTGGGCATACTTGTGTAAGTTCTAGTTTTAAGGAAAAATTGTATTTATACAACATCCATTGTAAGAAGCATTTTTCCTCTTGTATTTAGTGTGATTATATGTGGTTAATAATCAGCATTGTTTACATTTTCAAATGTTATACATTGAGTTATTTTCTAAATGGAGGCTTAGGGAGTCCATCTACTTGCTGAAAGTCATACTGGGAATTCTGAATTTAATCCAAGTCTTTTTAACCTCTACTCTTTGTAGTACTGCCGAATGACAGATTTGTTTTGATTCCTTTGTAGCTGAATGACCTTGAATAAGTTCCTTAACCCTCTTGTGTCCAGCCTTCTGTATAAAAGCATAATACATGTCTTTTTTTTTTCTTTTCCCCTATCCAGGAAAGGTTTAAGTGAAATAAATATATCTAAAGTGCCTGACACTTTTTTACCCTATCCCCTGATCCTTTCATACCACAACAGTGCCTGTAGTTAAGCTGTTTTTTATTTCTACTCAGAATTGAAACAGATGTCTAAGGGCTATTTTTCTTTTTGGTGCCAGGGGTTGAACCCATGGCTTTGCCATGCTAGGCAGGTGCTCTACCACTGAGCTACACCCCCAACCCCTAGGCAAGGGTTTCTCAGCTGAATAGCTATTTTTGGATGAATAGTTCTTTCTGTGGAGGCCTCCTGTGCAGCATCTTGGGTTTCTACCACTGGATGCCAGTAAGCCCTATTTGTGACAATAAAAAGCCTACAGACATTGCCAACTATTTCCTGAGGACAAAATTATCCCCTGTTGAAGGTTACAGATGTGCCCAGGAGTGTGTTCATGTGTAGCAGTGGATACTGGTGGTAGTCCTTAGGTGAGCACACCTTTCAGTTTGCTGAGCTGAACAAATGGTGGCATTGCTTCTTGCTGCCGCTGATATCATCCCAGTTAGCCCCATCAGAAGAAAGAGAACCTCATAAGCTTTACCACCTTGTTTGGGGGCTGAATGTAGTAATAATTGACTTTAGTTCTGTTTTACTGTTTTTTTGTGGTGCTGGAGATTCAACATATGGCCTCAGGCATACTAGGCAAGGGCTCAACCACTGTGCTTCACTCCTAGACCAGTTCTTTTAAAGAGAGTGATCCTCCCTCAGCATTGAGGGAGTTTGGTTCCAGATCCCTTGCAAATACCCAAATCCTTGGACTGGCATGGTGCTTGCATGTAACATTAGCACATCTTCTATAAATTGCTTTTGATACTTAGCATTATGTGGCAACCCACAGATACTGAGGGCTGACTCTGCAGATCCATCCCAGAACAGTTCCATTTAGCTTGGATAAAACAAATAGGAGTACATTATAGGAGAAATAGAAAATGACGAAAATTGTCCAAGGCATAGAAATGAGACACATTGGAAGGAAGAACAAGTGATTTTATTTAGCATTCAGATATATCTCAGAGCAGTGTGGTATAAAACTGAGGGAGATAAGGAAAAGGGAAATTGTGGATTGTAAAACCAGCAGTGTGTTTTATGAAGTGTTTCTGTGATGACAGGAGGCTAGATTGCCTGGAATCAGGAGGTTTATGATTCTTCTTAGGTAGTTTATGTAACATTCTTATCTTCCCCAATGTTCAAGCAGTTGTGCTCATCAGACCTTATTGTGGGGAGAGTTTCTTAGGTGCAGAGTGATGAAGTTTTCATTTTCACATGCTGACAGTCAAGGACCTAAGGATATGGGTTCTGGGTGCTCACGAGGAAAACTAACTGGCACTTAGAGTGCACTTTGGTATGTTTAGGAAGTAGTAACTGATGAAATTGAGGTAATATTCTAGATCTTAAAAGATTAAAACATTTGTTTTTCTGGAATGCCACAAAGATTTACTAATAGCATAATATTAGAAATTAGAATCATGCATGGGCTGTCAGCCTTCAGGACTTAAACACATTAAATGACAGCAGTCATTTATTTAAAAATTTTATTTCACTTTTTTAAATATGCCTTTAGTTTTGGTTGTGTAAAGAACATTTTAAAAATTATGGTCACATCTTGATTTTAAATAACCTTAAGGTTAGTAATAGGTTTTCCTGGGAGGAACAATGAAGGCTGTGTGCACACTAATAAAGACATCCCTTGAGAATGGTTTCTTGGTGTAGGGAACATTCAGGCTTTGTTTGGGATTTGAAAAGAGGATATGATCAGTCAGCTTCTCAGTAAGATTCTTGCTAATTTATTGGTGAGAATGGTGTTGGAATAATATCTCATTGGATTTTTAAGAGAAAATATTTGTGGAGAAGGTGGAGGTAATGAAAACATGTTTAAAAACATTTTTGTCCACTCTCGTTTTATTTCTTGTGTGATTACATCCTGGCCATTAAATGAAAAGAACATAGGAGGTATGTGTGTGAGTCCAGGGCAGGTGTTGGGGGTTAATGGTGAGATTAAGGGCTGGTAAATGCCTGATCGGACAGGAATAGGTAAGACTCATCTTCTGTACGGTGGGTTTCTACTATGTGCAAGTGGTGTTCTAGTTTTCATGGGTTATTTAAACTTAAAAAGTTGTAGTCATTGAAAAGGAGAAAATAAAACCTAAACAGAGTGGTAAATTTGCCATGAAGTTAAATGAGACCTTAAATTTCAAGCCCCTTTATTTACCCAGGCCCCTCCCAGTTCATTTGCAAAACTAAATCATGATTAGATAAGATCAAAGTCACTCTCAGTGTCACCTTCCAACATACTTTCACTTGGATTGTGTGGTCAGTGCGCTTTGGGGAGAGATTCTGAAAGAGCACATGATTTCTGTCTTTTTTTCTGTCTCATGCAAAGGGAAACAAAGAATTTATATTCAGGTGTTGGTGCTTCAGTAACTTGGGGGTCTGTCAAGAAAGCATTAGTCTCGCTATAAGTTTTGACTGAATGAGAACAATCATTGATCTGCCAAGGGTCATGTGTTGGTTGGTGAGAGCCCTGGGTGAGCTCAACTGTAAGGTCACAGGTTCTGCAGGCAGCAGTTCCCATCCCTTTTCCTTAGGGGTGTCACAAGGCTCTCTGTAGTTCCACTTGCTTCTTGTTGTCCAAGTGGAACACAAGAAAAGGGTCTCTTTCAAGTATTTAAAAGGATGAAGGAAATACTATTTGTTACCCGTCCCCCCCAAAACAACGTCGACAACAACAACAACAATTTTATTTTGGACAGAATTTTAAGTTTACAGAAAAGTACAGTGATAATTCAGAGAATTCCATGTGCCCCTCACCCACTTCCTGTGGTGCTAGCACCTCAGAACTGCATGAAGGCCAGCAGTGGTATACTACTGTTTCCCTGAGCTCCTTACGTGCCTTGGGTTCCCCCAAGTTTTCTGCCTCTTTCCTCTGTAGAAATCCTGCCCAGATGCTGTCCTGCAGTTAGTCGTACTGCTTGTTCTGTTTTGGTCTGTGACAGTTTCCTGGTGAAGTGTCTCTCCATTTGGGAGTGTCTAGACGAGGGTGCTGGAAGAGAATTCTAGAGGAGAAGGGCTCTTCTCAGGTGGTGCTGGGGCCTGGAACGTCAGACACTATGTTAACCTTGACACTTAGTTAAGCAAGTTTTTTCCCGGTTTCTCTGCCAAGTTATTGTTTTCACCTTTTCTGTGCTCTTGTTTAGAAATGGGATGCTAAGTCCAGCCTCATTCAGAAAGAGGGCCAGGTGAGATTGTCCCCTTCCCCCATTTACTTATTGATCCAGTCACCTATTTTCATCAGTCTGGATTCCCACATATTTTGTACTTTGGTCATTATCCACTTACACTCTTTTGCTGCTCAGATAGTTCTAGCTATTGCCACTGTGGCTCTCCTTTGGGGTGGCCACTGGCCTTTTACCCTTCAGCCATCCTTTTTGGTGGCACACATCCTTGCTTTTTGGCACTGCAGGGTGTTTTGAGTCTCGTTGTGTATTTCCTGCCCAGCACCTGGCATTGGCTGAACCTCTAAGGAGCTGTGGTTCCTTGGCTGGGAACAGGTGGACCCCAAAAGCTGAGCCCCACCTATGCTTGCTGCTGCTCCAGTTTAGTTTTTGTTTTAATGTAGGAGAATTGCAGTGTTAGCTTCATTCCTTTTGGTGCTCATACTGCTAGGTTTGGGGTTTTTTGCTGGTGTTCTGCTTCTGCTGGAAGCCACTGTCCTTTCCTTTGCTCAGCAGGTATTTACTGGATACCACAGAGCCAGGCTGAGTAGGGAGGGTGACAGCAGGCTGTGTGTCAGAGGGAGAAATGCCTGGGAGCTGAAGCCAGAGAAGCCTTTGCTGGGATGTTGAAATAGACTCCTGGCGCTCAGGGGAGGCTGCCTGGGTGTAGTGGGCAAGCATTCATTGACTGAGGTGTGCGAATGGTCAAGAAATGGTTTGGGAAATCTCAAGGTCATTGGCCTCCCTCTTTCAAGCAGCTGTGGAGACTGGACTGATGGTGTCCCTAAAACAGTAGCATAACCATCTAAGTGATAGCCAGTCAGCCACATTTGAAATGGTTCCCTGTTTGCAAATGTGCGCTTTCATTAGGGCTCTCAAGTGCAATGTGTAGGTACAATACACTCCTTGTGGTGTGCGGATCTGCTCGTGGAACATCTTACACAAACAAGAGAGATGAAAACAGTGTGGTCAGGCACAGCGTTGGCTGAGTATTTCAGATTGCTAGCTGGGATCATATTTACTTTAGGAATGTGAAAAACACTGATACATAGCATATAAAGCGATGCAAGTTAGTTGGGAAAGGTCACAATATTTTCTCCAGTGCTAGTTCTGTGTGGTTACTTTGGTGGCACAGCCAGGCAGGGTTTGTTTTTTCCTGCTTTGAATCTACTTGGGCCACCTGATGCAGCCTTTGCTGCTCGCAAGCCAGTGCCCCCCGGCTGCGTCCTGTGCGTTCTCAAGTGTGTGAAGGGGAGGATGTTCCCTGACATCTTGCTTGTTTTGTTGCTGGCATTATTCTCATTCAAATTCCTCGTCAGATTTTTAACCAGTTCAAGTGCATTTCATCGTATAGTTTGAATCATCTAGTTGAGCAGGTGGTGGGCTGATAACCAAGTACTATAAGGATCTCTTAACAGACTTTTTTTTGTTGGTGTGCATGTTGTATATATTTGAAGATAAATAATTGGCCACTTCTAACTAAAAAGCATTTTTTTTCCACATTTCTTACTCAGAACTTATTTCTTGGGCTTCTTGGGCTTTTTCCGGTTTTTCCCTGCAATATTTTTTGAAAAATAAATACATAAATACAGGGAAGTGCCCAAGTCATTAGTAATACAACCATGTAAATACCAACCCAGTAAGAACCACACTCAGCATACAAAACAGGACCAGACCAGACCAAATCAGAGCAAGAAAGAGGACACCACCAGTCACCCAGAGCCCTCAGCTCAGCTAATCATTGTCTTAGTTTTTGTCACCAGAGATTGGATTTGCTTGATTCAGAATCTTACATTGTGGGGGCTGGGGATGTGGCTCAAGCGGTAGCGCGCTCGCCTGGCATGCGTGTGGCCCGGGTTCGATCCTCAGCACCACATACAAACAAAGATGTTGTGTCTGCCGAAAACTAGAAATAAATATTAAAAATTAAATAAAAAAAAACAAAAAACAAAAAAGAATCTTACATTGTGCTTATGTCTGCTTTTTGAAAATCTTTTTCTTTTGTTTGGTGCTGGGGATAGAACCGAGGACCTGGCCTGCTTGGCATGGACTCCATCACCAAGCAGTACTCCCAACTGGTCTGGCTTTTTTTGTGTGTGTGTGTGTGTAGTGCTGGGGTTGAACTCAGGGCCTTACACATGTGAGGCAAGTCCTCTACCAACTACATCTCCCCAGCCCCTCTGTGTGACTTCTTTTAATCAACTTTGCATTCATGACTTACATTATTTGTTGCATAGTATTCAACTATATGACAATACCTGAATTGTTGTATCCATTCTGCTGTTGACGTGCATTATGAATAGTTTGGAATTTTTTAGTTGTTTCAAGCACTGCTGTAAACACTGCTGAATTACTAATATTTGGCTTTTAAAAAAATCTGCCCTTATTTGTTTTCTATTTGTCCCACCTGCTCTGTATACATTTTCTCATTCTCTATGAATATTTTTAAAAATTATTAAATTTTCTTCTTCATTGTAATATTCCATTTTTTTTCTTGTAGTTGCCTTACAACATGCATTATTGACTTATTAAATCTCACATAAATTGTTGTATTACTTTCTGTGTAATGCAAAGACCTTAGAACATTAACTCTGTATTTTAGTTAATATATTTAATTAATTAATTTGTTTGTTTATTTTGGTATTGAGGATTAAACCCAGGAGTGCTTAACCACTGAGATACATTCCCAGTACCCCCCTTTTTAAAAATATTTTGAAATAGGGTCTTGCTAAGTTTGCTTAGGACCTTGCTAAGTTGCTTGAACTTGCGATCCTCCTGCTCCAGCCTCCTGAGCCCCTGGGTTTATAGGTGTGAGCCACCGTGCCCAACAGTTCATATATTTTAAATGCCAAAAGACAGTATTTTAACACAATATAATATTCATTAGATTGTTTTACAAAAAGTCAACTCAGTCCTTCCAGGGAATTTGCAACTTCAAAACTATTTTCGAAGTACTACTAAAACATCTTTCTCAGTGTCCACAGGAGATTAGTTCCAGTACTATCCCCAGTATCAAAATCCACGAATGCTCAAGTCTCATATATAAAATGGTGAAATATTTATATATAACCTGTGTGTACATCTCCGTGTAGTTTGAATCATCTCTATATGATAGGAAAGGTAGCAGAATACAACAGTTACTAATAGGGCATTATGTAAAATTGTGGATGTGTAACTGATGTGATTCTGCAATCTGCCTTTGGGGTAAAAATTGGGAGTTCATAACCCACTTCAATCTAATGTATGAAATATGATATGTCAAGAGCTTTGTAATGTTGTGAACAACCAATAAAAAAAAATCTCTATATGATTTATAATTCCCAGTATAACATATATGCTATGTAAATAGTTATATTGTTCAAGGACTAGTGATGGGGTGGGAGTGTGTGTATGTTTAGTATAGGCACAGTGTTTTTGTATCCACAATTGGTCAAATCCACTGATGTGAACTTGGGCTGACTATATTTGCTCTTTTTCTTGGATTACTGTATCTAATTCTGGGTCTATTTGTCCCACTGAGGAACTCCTTTTAGTATTTCCTTTAGAGCAGGCCCTGTCATTGTTGAATTCACTGTTTTTGTTGGTCTGAAGACATCTCAGTTTTGTCTTATGCTTTAAAAATACTTTTGTTCTAATTTTATTTATTTATTTATTTTTGGTAGTGGGGATTGAACCCAGAGGTACTTTACTTCTGAACCACACCCCAAGCCCTTTTAAATTTTAATTGCTAGGTTGCTTAGAGCCTTGCTAAGTTGTTGAGGCTGGCTTTGGACTTGCAATCCTCCTGCCTCAGCCTCCTAAGCTGCTGGGATGACAGGCATGTGCCACTGTTCCTGGCCTTTCGTCAATATTTTTAAAGCAAATTTATTTAAAATGTCACACAATGTAAAGTGCATAAGTCCTACATGATGAGTTTTGCAGCATGAATAGATACATGTAGCCTTGGAACACGTGTAGCCGGTACAGCACTGCTAGCATCAGGGTGGCCTACCTGTGTCTGGTCATGGCCGTTGTGCCTGCTTGCCTTGTGAGCTCTGTCTACTGATGAGCTTATACAGAACCCATAGTGTGTATAGTTTTACATCTTTTTTTTTTTCCTAGCCTTTGTGAGGTTGAACCTTGTTTCAATTCATTTGTTCGTATTTTAGTGTGACATTCCAATGCGTGACTGTACTGTTCCCATCTCACTCTACCTGGACTCTGAGTTTCAGAGACCCATTTATTAGATACTGTGATACTGCTATAAACATTATGAACATATCTTTTGGTATAGGTATAGCATTTGTGTCAAATATTTAAATATGCAGTGGTTAGTTCACGGTGGGTGTTCAACATTAATAGATATTGTATTTTTGCCAAAAGTTTTCCAATGCGATTTTTAAACACAACCTTTTAAAAAAAAAACCAGTCTAGGACATCAGTATAAATTTTATGTGACTAAGGTTATTAATAATGTATATTTCAAAATAGCTAAAAGAAGGGCTGGGAATGTAGCTCAGTGGTAGAGCACTTGCCTAGCAGTGTTGGATTCAATGCCTCTTACTCCTCTACCCTCCTACACCCTAAAATCAAAATAGGTAAAGGAGAGGATTTTAAGAATTCTTTTTTTTTTTTTTTTTTTTTTTTTGGTACCAGGGATGTTTAACCACTGAACCACATCCTCGTCCTTTTTTATTTTTTATTTAGAGACAGGGTCTTGCTAAGTTGCTTAAAGCCTTGCTAAGTTGCTGAGGCTGGCCTTGAACTTGTGATACTCTTGCCTCAGCCTCCTGAGCTGCTCAGAATACAGATGTGTGCCATTGTGCCTGGCAAGAATTCTTACTGCAAAGAAATAACTATTTGAGCTGTTAGATATGCTGGGTACTCTGATGTGATCATTCCACAATATATACATGTTAAAATATCACTTTATACCCCATAGCTATATATACAATTATTATTTGTCTATTTGAAGTAAAGCTAAAGTACTGGGGATGTAGCTTAATGGTAGAATGATTGCTTAGTGTGCATGAGTACCTGGGTTTGATCCACTGCAGAGAGGGGGAGAAGGGAGAGAATGTGAGAGGGAGATATTAGTGTCATATGTGGATAGGTTTTATTCCTAATAATATCAGCACTTCATGGCCTGTGTTTAGCTTATGAAAACTGACCCTTAGGTTATATTGATTTTTTTTTTTAAGTAGAACTATTGTCTTTCCACCTTATTTCCCATTTTCTTCACCCTCCCCAATATAATTAGAAGCCAAATTCTTATTTAATATCTTAATACCTTTTGTTTCTGAGAAATAAAGCTAGGTTATTATATTTGACAGGTATGGTAGAGTGCCATTAACAATCCCCATAGGGCCTGGCACGGTGGTGCATACTAGTAATTCCAGCTTGAGAGGCTGAGGCAGGAGGATCACAAGTTCAAAGCCAGACTCAGCAACTGAGTCCCTGAGCAGCTTAGTGAGACCTTGTCTTTAAGTAAAATATAAAAAAGGCTGGGGATGTGCCCCAGTGGTTAGGTGCCCCTGGGTTCAATCCCTCTACCAAAAAACACAAAACAACAACAATAAAATAACAATCTCCATAAGTTGCCTGGTCATGGACATGGCCTGTCTTCCTGGATATTTACTCAGAATACTATGTCAGAGGAATCCCTGTTACATGACTTTATTTGCTAATTTCAGTAATATCTGAGTGCCTTCTGAGTGAACTGTCCCCCAGGTGGAAGATAGAATGAGGGGTGCAGTATACCCATGCCTAGATGAAGCTCGTAGCTGCATTGACACCTGGCGTACTGTACAGCGACCTCAGAATTTCAGAGACTGTAGAACCTGTGAACCCAGAGCAGGGCGACTGGCTGCCTGTGACACCTGGCTGGTGTCAGAAGAGGTTTTGTTTCTGGACAAGGTAAAGGAGGAGCAGTAGGTGAAAGGAAGGCCTGGGAGGCAGATGCATTGGGGTCGAAAGGTTGGAGGTGTAATGGGAGACAGTGTGCCACCCACCGGAGTGGTGAGTGCCCAGTGTGCTGCCCCACTTCCCCTGGGAACCCTCACTGCGGTGCTGCTAAATCTGTGAACAGCCTGCGTTCTCACAGGGTGCTTCAGGCTGCCCCTACCAGTGATTTGGACTTGGCATGGAGGTTAAACCTGTTTGTCCTCTCTGGTGGGCGTTCACTGTGCCTGGGGCAGGGATGTGTGTGGGAGAGCATGCTGGCTGGACTCTGGCTACCCAGGAATGGGCACCAGAGAGGCCAAGAAGGACCTGTAGGGAGGGGCAGCAGGAGGGTGACATGGAGGGCTTTGTAGAAGGGCTCTTGACGGGGTGAGGCTCGGGCCCAAGATGCTAGTGGCCCTCCACGCTGTCTTTAGATCCTGATTGCTCTGAGTTGAAGAACCACTCAGGGGCGCAAGGGCTACTCAGACCAGAGGATGGAGGGCTGACAAGGGGAACTGGAGCAGGGCGAGGCTCTTGAGTTCCTGATGTGTGGGTGAGAAAGAGGCAGGAATCTTCAGACTCCTGGTCTCCCTTCCTGGGTGTTGTGGAGGCAGGAGGGCAGGTCAGGGAGGGAAGAAGATGACTTGGGCTTCATGGAAGTTCAGTTGGCTGGGGAAATACTTTTCCTATGGAGTCATGTCAATTCTCCTGTCTTTGGTTCTTCCCGGTACTTGTACATCAACTGTGTAATATCCTGTGGTGACATGGAAAGAACATGAGACTTGGCTACAAAAGATGTGGTTTTGATTCTTGGCTCTGATGCTTACTGCTTAGTTGTGACCTCAAGCAACCCATGTAACCTTTGGCTTTCTATTTTTTTCTTATTTTTAATCTATAAAATGGAAGTAATATTCAGTTAGCTTTTTTTGTGTGTGTGTGTGTTGAGGATTGAACCCAGGGGTGCTCTACCACTGAGTTTCACCCCCAGACCTTTATATATATATTTTTTATTTTGAGACAGGATCTCTCCAAATTGCCCAGACTGGCCTTGAACTTGTGATACTCCTGCCTCAGGCGTGCACTACCACACCTGGCTGTTCAGCTCTTCTTACAAAATTGTTTTGAGAATTAAATGAATATGTGTGAGGACATTTCGTCAGCTCATACATTCTGCACAAATATATTGTCACTGAACTATTATTACCCTTTGTGAAAAGATGAGTATTTTAAGATTCTTTGATTCAAGATTGATAAGAAATTCTGAAACAATATCAGATACAATTTTTGGAGGTCCATAGAATGATTCTTGAGGTTGAAAAAAATCTGAAACTGTAGGTATTCATATTTGTCTTAGGGCTGTACTAGGTTTTAGAATAGATCATAAGGACTGGGGATTTCGTTGGAGAATACTAGAAAAAGGTAATTAGCATTTGAGAACCATTTATAGTTTTACCTGCTTTCCGTGTGTATAATCTTGTTTTTCCTGTTCTTTACTACTTTTTAACTCATTGTATATTACTTTCTAATTAATTTAGCTTTTTAAAACCTTTTGGGGAGTGAAAGAGAGCTTATTTCCATTAATAATAAAAATAATGTAAATACAGCATTTCCCCTGAACTGTCGGAACAAATTTTACGTAAGATCTGTAAGAGAAGATAGCTTAGACAAAGTGAAACATTTGGATGATTCTTTGCTTGGTGTGTTAAAATTTAATTTTGATGGGAAATTGTCATAATAGTTGCTCCCAAACTCATGTTTTCCTTTTAGTTAATGTCATTTTGTTCTGTTTGTACTTAAAGATCCTGGGCAGGGAATGCAGCTCAGTGGTAAGGTACCTGTGCCCAAGGCCCTGGGTTCAATCCCTAGCACCCAAACAAAAACTTAGTATTTTACTCACAAGTATAATAAAAAGCAAAGCTTTTTTTTTTTTTTTTAACTCTCTCCCCCTTCTCCTTCTCTCTCTCCATGTGTGTCTGTGTTTATAAATATTTATATGAATGAAAATTTAAATAGATAAAAATGTGTTCCTTAGTAGGTTTGTGTATGTGTGTGTAGGGAGGCAGTGCTGGGGATGGAACCCAGGGCCTCTTTCCTGCTGGGCAAGTGCTGTACCACTGAGTCACCCTCCTCCTGTCCCTACCTAGGTTTTTTTTTTTTTTTTTTTGTAGTTTAAATCAGATATACTCAAATCTTTTTTTTTTTTTTTTTTTTTTTAAAGAGAGAGTGGGGGACAGAGAGAGAGAGAGAGAGAGAGAGAGAGAGAGAATTTTTAATATTTATTTATTTTTTCTTAGTTCTCGGTGGACACAACATCTTTGTTGGTATGTGGTGCTGAGGATCGAACCCGGGCCGCACGCATGCCAGGCGAGCGCGCTACCACTTGAGCCACATCCCCAGCCCAGATATACTCAAATCTTGATAGGGATGAGTAATAAAGAGGTAAATGGATATGGATGGTGGAGTTGTGATCTATCTAAGGGGAGATAGGGCCAGCAAGATAGAAGTACCTGAGCTGCCTGGCAGGGCCCTTCCTGACTGGAAGATCTCTTGCATGGTCCTGGGTCACAGTGGGGAGGAGATCCTAAGGATGTGCAGGGATATATGGAAGGGACACAGGACCTTCACTGACAGGACATTTAGGAGGCAGTGGCGATTCTGCCCGGGAGTCCCCTCCCAGTTCTTGTTCTTGAAGGAAGTGTGGTCTTAAGTGTATTTTTAAATTTCATGAAATTTAAGCAATCTTTTAATTATTATTGCTAGAGAAAATGTAAGTGTTTACAAAAAGTATCACAGATTCCGCTATCTCTGTGCTCTATGGAGGAGTGTCAGTTCTGTGGCCCCAGGGCTGATCTCCTGCCTTCCTGTGCCCAGGCTGCACCTCCCACCTGCCATCTGTCCGAAGAGGTCTTCTGAAGATCGAGTTCTACACAGCCATGACTGGCTGGCTGCAGCTGGCAGCAGAGGTGAAACCTGTTTTCTCTGGTAACTTTTGGTGTTGCCACATTACATAAAACAGACAAGGTGATATTTGAGCTATGTTGAGAAAACCTCTGCTAAAACTGAAGTAATCATTTTTCAGGGGAAAAAACTTGACATTTAATGATATTTATGATGTTTGTTCTATGAGAGAATATTAAGGTTGTTGAATACAAAGAGAAAAACAACACTGATAATTAAGAACTCTTGTTTTGAAAAGTTAAATTTCTAATATTTTGTCATGGAACTGCTTGGGGAGCTGTGGGACACATTTCCTCCTAGATTGGAGTGGTGGAGGCAAGGAGACCTAATGAGCAAGGGACAGAATCGGTGTGTTGGTCCTCCACAGTGCTTAGCCTCTCTGGAAACTGCTTTCTCATCTGGGCCCCAAGCTGCAGCCTGTAGCCATAGCAAAGAACCAGTAAGTGGTGTGTGCTGGAGAAACAATGGTGGGTTTTAATCCTTGGCATTGGGTCCAGGACTAACCTCTGGTCCCTGGGAGGTGACCAGCAATAATAAAAAAGCAAGGCTTTCATTTTTTTTTAAGATAAGAAATTTACTTATGAAGCATAGGATGCATAGTATAGACTGTCTTGAGAAAATAAAGCAGGTTTATGTCACCTTTGCCACTAATCTGACTTTTTTATCCAAAAAGTTGAAGCTGAAGGTCCTAGAGCCTGCCCCAGGGCAGAGTCTGCAGATGGCAGTTATTTCATCCCAAAGGAGAGTCCAGTTCTGGGCAGTGCCTGTGTGTGAATAGATGGCTGAACACTTGTTCCCTGAGTGGCATTAAAATTAGAGGTTATGGCTGGGCGCAGTGGCACATGCCTGTAATCCCAGCAGCTCGGCAGGCTGAGGTTGGGGGATTGAGAATTCAAAGCCAGCCTCAGCAACAGTGAGCTGCTAAGCAACTCAGTGAGACCTGTCTCTAAATAACATACAAAAAATAGGGCTGGGGATGTGGCTCAGTAGTTGAGTACCCCTGAGTTCAATCCCTGGTACCAAAAAAAAAAAAAAAAAAAAAAAACAATTAGAAGTTATGCTCCTGACCAGGATCTTGGAGTTGAAATCTGTTGGATAAGAGCAACAGTGTAGGCATCGTGTCTGTGCATGTCTATAATTGTTTAAAGTGGTAAGATTGTGCTCCAGATCCTTGAAAATGTTGATTAAATGTGTCGTACTCATTGATTATTTAAAGGATTCCTCTGTCCTCTCAAGTGGGTGTGAAGCTTAAACATGGCTTTTTTTCTTTTGCCCATAGTTATGAGTCACGACCAAGGAATAGTAAGCCAAAGCAATACTTTGCAAATTTTGCTTCTGATATTCCCAGACTTCCCCCGTGCTGGCCTTTGCCTCCTTTTTAGGCACTATTGATTCCTGTTCTTCCCCTTATTGAGTGAGGAGAGAGAGACCAGCTGCTGGTTGGTCTCAGTTCTTTGACCTCTAAGGACTCATTTTATTCTTCGAGCTTGAGCCTCCTCCGCTGTAACAGGAGGGCTTTACACCTCTCTTCTCATGTCTGGTCTTCAGATCAGAGTGCAGCCTGTGTTTGAGCTCTCTAAGACAAGTGTGAACTTATTGTATTGAGATATTTCACTGGTAATAATTTTGTCTCCTAGCTTTTAAAAGGTTACTATTGGGGTTTGAATGGCATGTAATTTTAGAAATGTTCAGGGAAGTTTGGACGGATACCTCTTATTGTTTTAAATGCATCTTTGGCAGAGGTGTTCAGAACAGTTCCACTGTTTGTAGCATTTCCCTTAAGGTGGGGATCTTTGTAAAAATAATTGTCAGAGCATCTACATGAAGTTATCAACTAAAGCTGTTCAGTGTAAGGACATGGAAGAAATCTTCGTAACCAGAATCACTCTTAGGGTGCTGTCAGTTTTGGAAGAAGTACTTGCAAGGTAGGATAAGACCCCTGGGGTGTGCACAAGCTGGATAGCCAGGAAGAAGTAAAGGTGGAGACAGTGAAAAGGTGAGGGAAAGCAGAGATGGAGAATGACTGCAGCTCCCTGCCAGCCCCCGTCTTCGGGGGTGTCAGTGATTTTTTTCATGCCCAGGCTAGTAATGCAGCATGCACAGATGTAGGAGACTCTTGGACCTTAAAGAAATTGGGCGGGGACTGGGTTATAACTCAGTGGTACAGCGCGTGCCTAGCATATGGGAGGTGTTGGGCTCAATCCTTAGCACCACGTAAACAAAACAAATGCATTGTGTCCATCCACAACTTAAAAAAAGTTAATAATAAACTGGGTGGTCTTTGTACTTAGGGCCCAGGCATGGTGAGGGCTTAAGTTGTACCGGATCTTGGGGAGGTCAGGTAGCCTGTAGACGCACAGCTAGTGTGGAAGAGAAGGATCTTTTTGAGTTAACTCCTTAAGTTTAGGAAGCAGCCCACCTGGATCACACCTAAAAAGTGTGATGCTGAGGCCTCATGCTGCCTCCTTCGTCCTGTGTGCCATGTGGGGGCTGTGTCTGAGTTCTCACCCAGGGTGTTCTCTCTAGGGTTGGTACAGTGTGCATGGTTTCCTGGGACTGGATTTGTAATGAAGAGGGAATGTCCTTTTGCTTTGATGGTCCATGTCTTGGTTTTCTGTAAAAAATGACCATAAACTTCATGGCTTCAAAACAACATAAAATTGTTATCTTACAGTTCTGGCAGTCAGAAGTCTGAAAATAAGAGCCTTAATCTAGGCGTCGGCAGGCTGTGTTCCCTCTGGAGGCTCCAGGGAGACTGCATCCTTCCTTTTCCAGCTTCTGAAGGCCTCCTGCGTGTTCCCTTGGTCCCCTTCCTCTCGGTCCCCTTCCTCTCTGCTCCCGTCTGCCCTTCCCCTCTGATTCTGAGCCTGCTGCCTTCTCCCCTGGTGACCCTCCAGTTGGATGCCTTTGGGCCATCTTGAAACACACTGGAGTGGCTCCCTCCGTGTCGGGTCCTGCAGGAATATCCTCTTGTGCTTAAGTCGCGGCTTAATGCCCTGGCCGCCCATGTGGGCCTGTGGTCCACTCCTCTCCTCTCCTCCTGACCCTCTGTGCTCCCCACAGACTGCTGTCTTCTGCTTTTTCCTGTAGCCTGCAGTCAGTTCTGCTCAGCTTTGAGGTCTTTGTTTAAACAGCATCTTCTCAAGGAGTCTTACCTGGCCACCCTGAGTGGAGTCATTTCTCTTGTTCTTTCTCTCCCTTTTGTGTCCTTAATAGCAGTTATCACCAGTTGTGATTATTTTGCTTGATTGGTTTTCCTTCCCATTCTCTTTTTTGGTCTGTGTTATTAAATGTAGACACTATGGGACGAGACCCGTGTCCGGCTTGTTCACTCCACGTCATCAGTGCTAATGATCGTCAGGAGCACTTAATATGTGTTCAGTCAGTGGAGGTACTTCCTAGGTTCATTGTGATAAAGCACACAAGTTCGCATGGTCAGATGGACCTGAACATTGTCCAGTGTGGTCACAAAGGAAGAGATTTGAGAATAATTCAGAGAAGTATCTATTTGTTTAAAAGTTTAGGAATTCTGTGTCTCTGGGGGTATAGTTTGCCCTGTGCTTCCTCGGTGGTTTGTGTGTGGCATTGTGATCGCTTAGCCAGGCAGGAGGCTTCTGCTCCAGGTGTGATCACTCAGCCAGGTGGGAGGCTTCTGTTCCAGAGCTCTTGACTCCAAAGTACTGTTTGGCCATATGAAAACTTGGGGATCTTTTTCTGAGACACTGCCAGAAAAAGTTTGTGTCAGAGTTGTGTGGTTCATGGGAATCTGGCTGCACTGAGGGAAGTAGATAGGGCGCTGAGCTGTAATCTTAATGCCATGCCCTGTGGCCTGCTGCGCCTCCTCGGAAGTGACATGTGCAGAATTGCTGACTGCAGATTTGCTGACTGCAGCCACCTGAGTGTCAGCACTGAAGACTCAACATGCCTGCTAGATGGGGCTGTGGTTGTGGCTCAGTGGTAGAGTGCTTGCCCGGAACATGTGAGGCACTACCTTCAATCCCCGGACTACATAAAAATCAATAAACAAAATAAAGGTATTGTGTCCATCTATAGCTTAAAAAAAAATTAAGAAAAAAAGCCTGCTAGAGTGGTGTTGTCTGGTGAGTTCTTATGATGCATGTCTTATACCAGGACTGGTGTGCTGCTACCACTTTTTTTTTTTTTTTTTTTGGGAAATACGTTTTAGTTGTAGATGGACACAATAACCTTTTTATTTTATTTATTGATTTTTATGTGGTGCTGAGGACTGACCCCAGTGCCTTACATGTGCTAGGCAAGTGCTCTACCACAGAGCTACAACCCCAGCCCTCTGTGTGCTGCTTAAAACCATTACCTATCATTTTATATTGAGATACAGGGTGTTCCATTTCCTGGATCATGAGGGGCTCATCCAGGAAAACTTCAGAACAGAATGTGTCTTTTAGATGAGTTAAAAAGAAGAGTTTAAAACACGGCCCTGCCCATTCCTGTTGAGAAACATTGAGCTAAACTTCTGGCTTCCTGTGCAAATCATCCCTCTGCTTAGTGTGTAAGTGCTTCTTGACAATTTGGAAATATTTTGAAAACTTAATATTTAAATTCAGATTTTGTTTTAGCATTTATTTTTTAATTGTAGTTGGACGCAATACCTTTGTTTATTTATTTTTATGTGGTGTTGAAGATTGAACCCAGGGCCTGATGTGCTAGTCGGGCGCTCTGCCGCTGAGCCCCAGACCCTTACTTCAGATATTTGATTTTATGTTGTCACACAGTTAATCTGTCCTCCTAAACTCAGCCTACTTCATATTTAATTGAAAGATCTGCTTCACTGTGTTTATAACCTCACTACTTGGGAAGGCCTTCCATCAGTGTATACAACTGGAAGTGCCATAGGTGACCTCGTATGATTTCTGGGTTCTCGAGGGTTCCTTATATCTGGTTCTATACAACAGTGCCCAGTCCTTGAAGAAAGGTGCAGAAGTGGTCAAGTGAAAATCCCTTGGTGCCAGACTGGAGGTTTCCAGCCTGAGTGGTGTGTGAGAGTGGCGGTTTCTCCATTTCCTCTTCTCTCCCCCACAGCACAGCATCCCTGCGATCCCCTCCCAGTCCCACTAGCTCTAGGAAGTGGGAATGGAAGACAAGGGTAAGACAGCCCCACTAGCACACAGGCGATCGGGAGCCTGGCGGTCCTCCTGGCCTGCCACCCACTCTGTGTCATCACGCGCCAGTCATTTGACCCTGCAGCCTCTCGAGTTACTCATCTACGAAATGAGTGGATTGAGCAAGACCATTTCCAAGGTCCTAAGCTCTGATGTCATGTGATTGGGGTTTTCTGACTCCTGGGTCAGCATCTGGGCGAGGATTTGGTGGCAGACTGGTGTAGGCGGTCAGGCCCTGCATACTTGGGATGTTGTCACATTCTCTGGGGGGGATTCACCGGCTCACCCTGGATAACCAGGAACAGCTACACTCTCTCACAAGAATTCTTGGTGCTCTTATAGGAAGGCATTTTCAGTTTTGTAAACAGGTTTTGGAAAGAATCCTATTACATATAATCAAATGCCCTTTTGACATTATCATTTTTTAAGCACTTTGTTATGTTCAGGTGCAGGATGTTTTAGGCTCATTTGGCCATTTCCCTGTCCTGGCCTAGAGTCGGCCAGTTCCCAAGGGGTCCTGGTCCGATGAAGGGGAATGGGCATAGGTGTGCCCTTGCAGAATGGGTGCTTGGAAAGCGTGGGTGTGGAATTGAGAAATGACTCTAGTTCTAGTCACCCACAGAGCTCTTCCCCTCCTTCCCACATAGTCCTGTGTTTTCCTTCCCTCACAGAATGGTCCTCCCACCACCAGTGTATCCGTCCACTCATTTGCTCATTGCTCGCAGTTTTTACCAGCAAGACCACCAGCAGCAAACCCACTACCAAAAAAATTACAGATTTCTTTGTAATTCTCTTTACTTTAAGAATCTATCCTACTGAAGCCACACATCCACGTGCATACTCTTGGAGGTTACTCTGTTCTCTCTTATAGTGTGGGGTGGCCCCCTCCCCTGGTGCAGAGTAGGCCTTAGGAAATGTTTGCAAAGAACCAGTCTGCCCGCTTTTTTTGGGCTGCCTCTGATCAACAGCACTTTCCTGCTTTCATTACTACTTTTGTAAAACTAATCTACCCAAAGCATTAATGGTTTGAACAGATAGTTGTATGTGAATATAGACATAAATAAAGTCTGTAACGATATGCAGAATCATATCCTAATAATTTTATATAACAGATTAAAAAAACACTCATCTTTAGCAAGCCTTCCTATATAAAAACCTCATCTATTTAGCTCATTATATATATTCACATAGTCTTTAATTACTCATTGCTTATATATATGTTTTAATTGGCAGGACCCAAGGTCCCTTGTTATCTGACCTCAGCTGCAGCTGGTGTTTTTACATTAGGGTCATTAGGTGGTGGGAATCGTGGCTCCCCTTCAGTTTTCGTCTAGAACTGGGTGGCCTACGAAACCATTGCTCATGATTTTCCTTTGGTGGTGTCATCCTAGACTCTTAGGCGTAGGAAGTCATTAAACCTGAAGAAAGGAAAGCCCCAAAACAGATGGGGCCATCACTGTGGAGCTGGCTGGGTGAGTGGGAGGGTGAGGAGTGGGGTTAGCAGGGGACACGTGGGAGGAGGGAGAGCAGCGCCGCCTGCCCGCCTGATGACAGGTGAGCTCAGGAGGAGGAAGCCTGAGCCACTGAATTCCCAGGGCCCACATGGAGCACATGGAGGTGTTGTCTGTTCTTGTCGACACTACTTAATGCAAGGTTCTCCTTTAAAGCAGCTGCTTTTATTTTTTATTTTATTTTTTTTAAAGAGAATTTTTTGATATTTATTTTTTAGTTTTCAGCAGACACAACATCTTTGTTTGTAAAAGCATTTTCGCCACCCACATTGACAGAAATGTAGGGCCACACATGTTCCTTGGCTTATGTCTCTGAGGTGACGAATGACACTATGTTGGTACAGCCAGGTCCTGTTCAATTCTTGTCATCCTTCAGGTGGTCTTCTATTGAAAGAATTACTAAATTCATGATGTGCCATCTAATCACATATTAAAGAAGAAAAGCCACGTGTTAAAGAAAACTTGAATTAGAAATGTTTCTGCTTGGGGCTGGGGATGTGGCTCAAGCGGTAGCGCGCTCGCCTGGCATGCGTGCGGCCCGGGTTCGATCCTCAGCACCACATACCAACAAAGATGTTGTGTCCGCCGAAAAAATAAATAAATAAAGATTTAAAAAAAAAAAAAAGAAATGTTTCTGCTTGTATTGAAATGATCACTGTACCTTTAAAATGGAAATATATTAGGGGGAAAGCCCAAGAATCTTTAAAGTTTTCTTAAGGTATATTTAAAATGTCTTTAAAATATTTTAAGATATTTTAAAAAGAAAGTAGGACTTTAAAAGCATTTTTATTTTCTTTTGATTAATTGGTATGAATGCATATTAAGTATGTGTGTGTTTTAGATCATTCTACAATTAAGCATATTCTTCTATCTTTTTCTTTATTATTTTGCATGGGCCCATTTAGGCTTAAATATCTGAGCAAGATCTAGAAAATTGGTCACTCTAGCACTTTTTATTTGCATAGATATTCTTATAGGTATAATAAAGTCATGGTCAGAGTAACTCATATATTCGTCAATGATTAAAAAAATCCAAAATCCTTTGAAAGTAACTTTTCTCATTTTTATTACAGGTAAAATGGGAAATTCACGTTGTACAGAAACAGAGGTAAGAGACACTCAAGTATTTTGAGTAAAGCAACTTAGCTGTCCTGTTTTTACTTAGTGCTGACCATATCACTGCTGTTCTTGGTTTCTCTTAAGAATATATTGGGAACAGCTATAAACTATTTATACTGAAGGATGAAAAGTGAAGAGAAATTTAGTTACCTTGTCTACATGCTTGTAATGTCAAGGTATATTATAAAGAGTGACTTAATCATAGTTTAAAATTGTTTCTGTAATAGTATTTGTGGGATTGAGTTAAGACCAAGATCTCTGAATAAAAATTAAGTCCAATTTAATAACCCAGCCTAGTGTATTGTGATCAAAACATCACTTAGATGTGTTGGACTCTGTGAGGCTTCCTGAGTGTAGGAAAAAAAAATAGGGACTCAGAAATGGTGTTCTAGAAAGAAGAATAAGGAGTCAAATGTTGTGTTGTTCACACAAGTAGCCTTATTATTTTTTAATAATTTAAATAACTTGGTTCAGAACTGTGGTTATGAAGTTTGAGGCATTTCTGTGTGTCCCTGAGGTGCCAGGGCTGCACCGTGTGACTCTCTTTCTGCTCTCATGGAGAGGGGTGTCAGGTTCTTGTTCATGATGATGCCTGAATAAAGGATTTGGGAAATTTTGTTTCTGATGCCTCTGCATTCTGATGTAGGTTTTAATAAATTTTAACTTTAGTTAAATTCAAGCTTCCCAAGGGATTATATTATGCAATAAAAGGCAAAAATGATTTTTGTATTTTCTGTTCAACTTTGAAATAACTTGAGATAATTTTTCAAATCAGTTCTAAAAATAGGTCACTTAGTATTTTTATATTGCTAGGGTTTTGAGGCACTGTTCAGGGGGCATCAAGGAGTAGGACTGGACTGGAGTCAGAATGGAGGTTTTATCTGTGGTTTCTGGGTGTGCATCTTTCTAGGAGTACAATTTTGAGCAAGTGTTGTTTTTTTTTTCCTCTCAGAACTTTGTCTCTCTTACCTGTAAAGCATTAATGACAATCCCTAGTGACTTACTAGCGTTGTGGAACTTAAGCCTTGAGATCATTGCCTTATGTGAGCAGATGTTTCCCAAACCTGAAGGCTCTGTCACAGTGAAGACCAGGGAGTTTCTAGCACTTGCCTACACTTGGTGATGTGGTGTGGCCATGTGTACAAGGCCCCGTCCTCGGACAGAACCAGCTGGCTGTAGCGTTGCTGCCTCTGCACAGGATGGCTCACTCCTCCTATTTCCTGACTGGTAAATTAGGTCACCAGAAAGAATGAGCCTAAGCAGAATTTTTAAAATAACTGTTGAGGGAAGAGGGCAAATTATAGGAAAATGGAAAGTTCAATCTGGTTTAAAAAGTAGGTTCTGGGTAAAGTAGGTGACAGTTCCCTCTGGAGAGGAGATTGGGATGGTGGATGGTTGCTTATATTGTTTGAGTTTTTTAAAGAAAAATAAATGCCTCTGTGTATTACTTTTTAGTAATTAAAATACTAACAGGCAGGGGCAGTGAGGCTGTAGGAACTACACTTTTAAGAAGTTTTGGGACCTGAGAGGAGATGTTCTTGGGTTGTTTTGCGGGGAGGGGAGATGTGCCTTTGCAGGGAGGGGAGAATGTGAGACTGACGTCCAGGTGGAGCCTGATTACCTGTTGAAGCAGCCCCCAGGGTGGATGAGAGGGGCAGTGGTGGGAGCAGGACCACAGGGTCCCTGAGACCCTTTCTGGGGATCTGCAAGGTTAAGACCATTTTCAGAGTACTCTCGGACGTTATTTGCCTTTTGTCTTCATCCTCTAGAGTGTGCCACGGGCTTTCAATGACTGATTCTGGGTAGCCGTGATGGCTAGACTGACTGCAGGAGCCAGCCCGAGGTCTGCTGCCTGTTATGAACCCAGCATCAGAGTGTTTTGCAAAATGTGGAACAGTATAGCCCTTCTTGATTTTTTGGAAAATTTTTTTTAAATGAAAACGTATTTATATTAATATGTTATGGGGTTTAAATGAACTAATGATATTCTTAAAATTTCTTTTTTTATTTCAAACACAGTAAATGTTAGATTGTAGCCCAACATAAACAGGAACTCTCTGGAGTCCTTGGTGATTTTTTTTTAGAGTATAAAGGTCTTCTAAAACCAAAAGGTTTGACAGCTGCTGGGTAATGTGCCCTTGCAGAAGCTCTTTCTCTGAGGAACAGGATGAGGGAACCCTCTGCAGGCCCTGGAGAGCCAGGACACCCCTTGCAGATTCTGGCCAGTGGCCTCTGTAGAGAGGAGACAGGCTTGGGCACTGCGGGGCCCTCGGGGCTCCTGAGTAGTTTTCTAGTGAGGACAGAGGTTTGAAGCCCCTGTGCTTGGCAGATTTGTGTGGCAGGCTTGCTGTGTGGACGGTGGCTAGGGCTTGTGCAGATGGTGGCTGGGGCTTCAGGGTGGGCCCCCACCTTGGGATTCTTCCTGGTGGTGAGCTGAGGGCAGAGCCCTGCCCGGCCTGGCCGAGGAGTGCAGCTTGTGATTGCTATTATGCAATGAGGTTTTCTGGAGGGAGCCTAAGGTCCTGCTTCTTGAGCAGCCCGCTGGTGAAAAAGGAGGCCCTGTATCTTTCTGGGGCTTCAGTACTCTCATCAAGACAGCATAGTTGAAATGGACAACTAACTTCAAGTGTTCAAGTGTGTTTATTTTAGTGGTTTTTGTGGTACTTAAAAATAATGTTAGTAATTGTTTCCTAGTTTTTCTCATAATTCTCTTTTTAATATGACTATGCAGGCATTCAGTTAACAAGTTCTTTTGCCTTAAGATTAGCTAATGTTTATTGCAATCAAGAATTTTGCCACATTTGTCACGGTTTGGATTTTTTTTTTTTTTTTTTTTTTTTTGGCAGTGCTGGGGATGGAACCTCGACTTTGCATGTGCTCAATAGGGCTCTGCCACTGAGCCTCACCCCAGCCCACTGGAAGGATGTTTCCAGTGTCCTGCATTATGCTCTCATGTTCCTGTATTTGAACTTGTGAAGGGAAATCTTTCATGTGACTTCTTCTTAAGGATCTACTTCCTTTTTAAAAATTTTTAATAGGCAATTTTTCCATACTTTTCCGCCCATCCCCCCATTTTTATGCACAGTGAAATTCACTCCTTTTAGTTTTACAGTGTTGCAAATGCATTCATTTGTTGACACCACCCTCCCCCCCTCCATAGCCCCCCCACCATAGCCCTGGTGCTCATCCTCCAAGCCTGTGGTGACCTCTGATGTGCATGCTGTCCTTATAGCTCTGAGGAGGACATGTAATTTAAACAGAATGGCCCATACTTCTCTCTCCTGTGGCTGCCAGTTCAGGCTGGTGACTTATAAACTGGGAATGACTGACCTGTACTTGGCCTGCCTGTCAAGAAAACAGTTCTGACCCAGATTAGGAGCTTTTACGGACATTTTATAAGTTTTTCCTTCTGCCATTATTTAAATAGTTTCTATGGATTATAAATTTGAAGGAAAAATTGTTGAGTACTTAAAATTACTAAGACATAACTGATTTGAATTTTCAAGTATTTAAACTGAGACTTTCTTTTTTTTTTTTTTTAAAGTTTTCTGGATTTCATTACATTCCTGTCTTCCATTAACTACCACTAATTATGTAGCATTCAGAGGCCTTTCCCTTTAATAGGAAAGAAGGTTAAATGAATAACTAGAACAACCCTGCTGTTCCCCTGGCAGATTAGCTATATTTTAAATGGAATAGGTTAATGTATTACATAAAGTTAGATTAACTTTTATCATTACTGTAGTCTTGATAGAGCTGATTTAAGTGAACTTTCAGTAGAAATTATTTTAATTTGTATCATAGCAGAAAAATTTAAACTTTACTGAAGGAAACTATTTTAAAAAATTATACTTATATCTTTAAAGTAGAGTTCATATATACTGTGCATAAGTATTTATTTTGCTTTATTCCTGCGTAGATCTTTAAAAAACACTAGAGCTTTCTCAATGCCAGGCACTATTAGAGACATTAATTAATTCTCATAACAAATTTATGAGATGGCTGCTATTATTATTGGTATTTTAGAGTTGAAAGCTAAGGTATAGAGAGGCTAAACAAGTTGCAGAACCACTCTCGTCTACCCCATGCTTTCCTTTGCTCAGCCTGTGTGTGTATGTGTGTGTGTGCGTGCGTGCGCGTGTCTGTAGTGTGGACATCTGTATTGTGCTGGTAATTAGGGCCCCGAGGAGAACAGTGCGTGGTCTGCGTCTCCTCACCCTGTGTGTACCCTGACCAGGGACTGCTAAACCTAACCAACCTGTGAGGCTGTAGTGCTGTCCGCGGACCTTCAATCCACAAGTTGGGTGGGTACAGAGTTTGCACAATGGTCTGCTTCTGAATTACTCAAGAATGATTCAAGAACTGTCCTATATATTAGAATCTTCTGGGAAGTTGGACCTAGAATTGGTCTGCTTTGGGGAAAACCCAGATATCTTGGAAATGAGCCAAGAAATACATTAGAGTTAGTGTTTTGGACTTACTCCATTTTTGGTTGTGGATAGTTTTTTTTTTTTTTTTTTTTTTTTTTTTTGGTGTAGATGGACACAACACAATGCCTTTATTTTTATGTGGTGCTGAGGATTGAACCCAGGTCCTGCCCGTGCTAGGCGAGCGCTCTACTGCTGAGCCACAATCCTAGCCCCGGTTGTGGATAGTTTTTAAACCCAAATTGGACTATATGATTTTTTGTTTGTTTGTTTCCTGAGCAACTGAGAGGTGGTACGTGGAGGTTGCTGTGATGCAGAATATGATGTTTTAAAATGTTCACTTTGTCTCTGGCTCAATCTGCCCATTGCACTCTGGCCTCCATACATATTGTTTCTTTTGACATGGTATCACCCTTAGTTAATTTTATAAGCAACTGAAAAATTTAACTTGAGAGAAGTGTATGATATTTTTTGTAAAAGTATTTGCATGTGTATACAACTTGAGTTGCTTGAATGAGGCTGTTTCCTTTGACCCTCCCCCTTTTTTTTTTGGTGGAACCAGGGATTGAACCCAGGGGCACTTAACCACTGAGCTGCATCCCCGGGCCTTTTTTTTAATTTAGAGACTGGGTCTCTGTAGTTACTTAGGGACTTGCTGAGTTGCTGAGGCTGGCTTTGAACTTGCAATCTTTCTGCTTCAGCCTCCCAAGCCACTGAGGTTATAGGTGTGGGCCACCATGACTGGCATACTGTGTGACTGTTAAAATAGCATTTGATACAAAATAATTGGAATAGCTAGCAGAAACAAAGGGAGAAATGCTCTCAAGTCTACCCTTTTTAGCACAAGGCTTTGTCTGTCGTAAACTTAAGTTGAACAGTTGATAAATGGAATTAGACCACAAGAAATTAAAATGGTGATATGCCACCAAAAGGATTAAAAGAATAAGCTCTGGGAACTCCTGGTAATAACATCACATCCTCCCTCCTCCTTGGTCCACAGGCTAAAAGGAGTGGGAAGGAATGCTCACATTCTACTTCTGACCCGCCCCCCCCAGTGTGTTGGCATTCGTATTGCCATTTGGCTGATGTTAATTTGTAATTTAAAATTGGTGTATTTTCTCAGAGAAAATTGCATTCATGTGTGAATTGCCATTTCTGATTGTCGGTTCTCATAGAGATTGGTAGAGGGGCACTGGTGTGCTGAATAGACAGTCTCCACTCAGGTTTCCTGTAGACACAGACAGGGCATTGTGATAGTGACCTCCCCTCCCCCACCCGGGTATGTTTACTACTAAAATGGCCTATCTGGGTGACAGTGTCGGAGATAGATGTCTAGGTCAGGTGTAAACAAAGGCAGTGCAGTCATATCTTGGTGACAGCTGGGAGACAAGAGTGGGGAAAGACTACCCATAGCAGGTATGCTCACTCCAAAGAAAGGAAGCATGGATATTTTGTTTGGCAAGCCTCTGTGTGTGCATGCAGGAAAGCATGTGGCAGGGCACATTTCTGAGCATGTCCAGTTTGAAGTCACAGTTTAGGAAAAAGATGGCAGAGGTTCTTGGGCTTGCTCAGCTTACCATCATAGAGCACATGTTCAAAAGGAAGGATGGTGGACAGGAGCACTTCTGAGCAAGTTGACCCTAGGTTCCAAAAAGAATGAGTTGGAGTGCTTCAGTGACCCTGACTGGCTCCCAAAGGTTTCCTAGGAGTTTTAGCTGAAATGAAAAGAAAGGTCTTTTCAAGGGTGAACAGCTTGCTTCCTCTAAGTGCAGTGGTTTGCCCCGAAGGCACCTGCCTTGGTTAATGGCTGATGGGGGCACCTGATTGGATCACAGGATACAGAACTTGTATAAGTAGTGTTTCTTTGTGTGACTTTTACTGTATCCAAAGACAGATGAAAATTGTATATCTATGTTTGGCAAAGGATTTCAGAAAAACCAAAAATGTTTATCTGCGAGGAAGCATTTTATAATTATCCATAGTTACTATACATTAAACAAGTTTCTGTACTTAAACATCTCTCAGTAGTTGGATAAGGAGTAAAAGGTTTTCTCAATCATTTTCCCTATCAGGGGGCCATGTCATCTACCTTGATGAAAAGGCAAAATGTGTTTGATAACATTCAACTTGAGGATTTTTTAGCATATATAATACAGTGCTGACAGGACCAGATTTCTGTTTCTTTTCTCAAAGTACCTTTATTCATTTGTAGAGTTGTAAAAATTAAAATGGCACAGAAAGGTAAAAGGAAACAGTAGGGTGACGTTTACCCTACCACTTAGGGTCATGGCTGCTCAGGGTGTCCCAGGCCTCGCTTTCCATCTATATGTTGACCATGTTACATTGAGCACATTTCAGGTACCACCCTCAGGGACTTTTTGCATAAAAAGACCAACTTGGCTTCAAGGAGGTAGCCAGGCTGAGAGGAGGGCCTTAGGTACCTGAGGGAGGTTTCTAGGCAGAGGACACCATCATCCTGGAGACTGAAGTGGGTAGCCATGCTGTGGTGTGCTGAGAGCACCGGGGCCGGAGGGGAGGACAAGCTGGTGCGGGGACTGACCACTCGTGCTAAGACAGGACATCTCCTCTTCAGTCTGAAGTCATCAGGGTCACTCTTCTTTTGATGTCCACTCTTCACATTGTCTGCCTGTTCTTTGTGGGGTGTTCATGTATGCTCATGTCACCAGTATATGCATTATTTGTCCAGATCGTTATTGTGATCACAGGAGTGCAGTTGTCCAAGCTGCCACAGCTGACATGGTAAGCTCACTGCGCACCCATGTCAGAATGGCATAGATGCACTGGTGACCTAGGGAGTGGAGCTCAGCTGTGGGATGGACCGGGGAGTGAGTGGTAGACAGGTCAACTACTGGAGACTGACCAAGAGTGTCTGCCTCTGGGCACTATGTGTCTCAGTGTCTTCCCTCAGGCTGGTAGAAATTTTATGGAGTTAGCAGATGCCATAAAATACAGCTTAAAACCCCCATTGTCAGTAAAGTTAGGTAATTTATTTGGGATTATTACCTAGTTTTTTTTGTTGATAGTATTTCTTAATTTTTTATCAGCTTTATAAAAATGTTAGTTACAAACTCTGTAAGTTATTTATTTAACCAAATCAGCAATCTTAAAGATAACTACAGAGATATTACTGCAGTCAACTTCAGAACATCCTTATCACCTCAGGAGGGGCTCAGTACCCTTTGTCTTCTCCAGTCCTTCACTTCCAGCCTCAGCCCCCACTGCCTACTTTGTGTTTGTGTAGATTTGCCTGTGCTGGACATTTCCTGTAAGTAGCTGGACGCTTCGCATAACGTGTGGTCCTTCCTGTCTTGTTTCTGCCTCTTGGCAGGGGGCTCAGTGTTCCTTCATGTTAGAGGATGTGTTGGTATCCAGAAGCATTTTATTGCTGAATAGTCCACTGTATGAATAGCATCATATTTTGTTACCCATTTATCTATTAATGGAAATTTGATTTGTTCCTACTTTTTAGCTGTTCTGAATAATGCTGCTATACACAAAGTTTTGTGTTGACTTATGTTTCTTCTCTCTTGGGCATGTATTTAGAAGAACAATTTGTGGTTAAACATGGAACTCCATGTATTAACTTTTTCAGCTTGCTCCAAGTTTCTTTTCCACAGTACCTCCATCTCCCGACATTACCACCAGCAGTGTGAGTTCTGATTCCTCACATCCTTGCCAACCCATTATTACCTGATGTTTTCATTCTAGTCATCCTACAGGGTATGAAGTAGTATGTCATGTAGTTTCATTTGACATTTTTCCTGATGATTAATGAGGTTGAGCATGTTTTCACATGCTTATTGACCATTCATATATCTTCCTTGTAAAAATATCTATTCAGATTCTTGGCCCATTTTTAAAGTGGTTATTTCTCTTTTTATTATTGAGTTGCAAGAGTTCTTCACATGTTGTGGAAACAAGCCCTTGAAAAATGTATGATTTGCAAATATTTTTTCCCAGTCTGTGGGTTTTCCTTCTGCTTTCTTGATGATGTTTGTTGAAGCACCTGGGTTTTTAACTTTGGTGAGCTAAGGTTCAGTTTCTTCCGTCATTGCTCAGTTTTGGTGTCGTGTCTTTGAATATTCCACTGTATGAATAGCATCATGTTTTGCTGGCCGTGAAGATCTATGTGGCAGTGGGAGGGAGCATGCAGCTTCTGTACTGACTCATATCAGTTGGGACACGGACAGAGTGTTCTGAGAGCAAGTAAGACGATGAGGTCATCGATGGTAGAAGTGGGGAAGGTAGAGCTCCCTTTTGATCCTGCAGAAGAATATTCTGGAAATAGGTCTCAGGTATGACTGGAATAGACTGCACTCCTCCTCCTTGGTGGAGCATGGAGCTGTCAGGAAGAGAAGAGACATTATGCGAGCCCTTCTCACCAGGGTGGTGGCAAGAGGAAAACAGGAGACTGACTTAACTGCTTGAAGCTGGCATGCTGGTCACCTGGCTGCACTGCACAGCCACTCCCCACATGTGGATTTCTGTGGTGTAAGTAGTACTCCCACCTGGACAGTTGCAGTCTAGTTAGTGAGCTTGCAGGATTCCTGAACATTTGCCAGTTTGGCTCTTGATAAGTCAATATTAGCTCTATAGCACACTGTATGTCACTTTCCTTTTTTTTTTTTTTTTGGTATAGGGAATTGAACTCAGGGGCATTCAACCACCGAGCCACATCCCCAGCCCTTTTAAAAAAATATTTATTTTTTAATTGTTGTTGGACACAATACCTTTATTTATTTATTTTTATGTGGTGCTGAGGATCGAACACAGGGCTTCACATATGCTAGGCAAGCGCTCTGCTGCTGAGCCCCAGCCCCAGCCCCCAGTCCAGTTTTGTATTTTATTCAGAGACAGGGTCTCACTGAGTTGCTTAGTGCCTCGCCATTGCTGAGGCTGGCTTTGAACTCGAGGAAAGTTGTGTGGTTACCAAATACAAATATGGCCTTGAGGTTTTTCAGTGAACAAAACTGCTGCAGGAGCGGGGAGCTGCAGATCCCAGATTGAACAGGGCATGGCTTCCCAGTTGATGGAATATTCTCTGAAATTTGCACTTACCTTGAGCTAAGTAAAAAGCAGATTTCATGTCCCAACAAAATTATCTTTTATTCTGTTGTTCAGCAGGTATGAGGGTAAAGCAGCTTTTTAATTATGTGTATAGTACTAATAAAAGGGAACATTAACATTGCTAAGTATACAAATCAGATAATTAAAGGGAAAAAATAATTTGCTAACTTTAGGCAGGTGAGCAGTCTGGGAAGGAGCTGGGCCAGGGAACAGCCCTAGATGGTTGGTCAGACGCTGTCCTCTCCTTTTTCTTTCTCTCCTTTTCCTTCTCCCATCTCCCTTTCTTCCTCTCTCCCTCTTCTTTTCTTCTCCCTTTTCTTTCTTTCTGCAAAGAGAGCAGAAACAAAATACACATGCTTCCTTTCTTTGCAGGGAGCATACCTCCTGCTAGGCCTTGAGGTTTGTCAGTTAACAAAACTGACAAGGCCTCTGCTTGCCTGGTTTGCACCCTAGTGTTTGTGGGGAACACACAGACGAGTGTCTGTTAAATGTGGGGTCCCAGTAAGTGCTGTAAAGAACAGAAGGATGAGGAGTGGAGCGTGACTCCATAACATAATAGAGAGGGTCCCTCTCGATTCTATTTTTTCACTTTTATTTTAGAAGGGAAGGCCTCTTTTTTGTTGTTTTTAATACATATTTTTTAGGTGTAGTTGGACACAATACCTTTGTTTTATGTATATATTTTTATGTGGTGCTGAGGATCAAGCCCAGGGCCTCACATGCGCTAGGTGAGCACTCGACCACTGAGCTGCAACCCAGCCCCCTCGCCCCAGGAGGGCCTCTTTTTGAGGTGATTTTTGAGCAGAGATCTGAATGGAGTGAGAGAGGAAGCCAGGCAGAAGAAGTGGCAGGTGCCAAAGGTGTGTGGTGGGAGGGAGTCTGGGTGTCCCAAGGAGGAAGGCAGTGTGATGGGAGGCAGTGGGCAGTGCCAGGGGCAGGTCTGTGGTGTGCTCTCTGAGGAGCGTGGAGACTGGAGGCGCAGTCATGGTTCCATAGGACCCACCCACCTTACCTCGGAACAGGTCGACCAGAAGATGATCTCGTTTCAGTAGCTGGTGATGGAGAGAGACTGCTATCGGGACTGTCATCACAGTCCAGAGCTCTGCTCCCACTGCCGGCTTCTTGTCTGGGTGTTCGCCTGTCCTCCATGGGGGTCTGCTGGCATAACGTAAGGTGATAAAAGTTTACCTTTTTAGAAATTGTGGTAAAAAGCACGTGATACTTACCATCTTAACCACTTTTATTGTACTTTTTGTTGGTGTTAAGTACATCCACATGGTATGCCACAGAATTCCAGAGCTTTTTCATTCGGCAAACCTGAAACTCTCTGCCCTTCTCCCTGTCCCCTGCCCTGACAGCAGCCTCTCTGCTGCCTCCAATGGGCCACTGCAGGTGACTCCCAGGGTGGGCTTATGCGGTGTTTGTTTAGCTTGGCTGATAGCTTCCAGGTTCCTCAGAGCTGGAGCACAGGGCGCAGTTCCTTCTTTTTGAAGGCTGAGTCATAATCCATTTTATGTGTACACCGCGTTCTGTTTACCCGTTCACCCGCTGATGAAGGATTGCTTGCTTCCCATCTTGGCTGTTGTGAATAGTGCTTCTGTGAACTGGGTGTGAGCAGAGGAGCACCATCTGACCTGACCTGAGCTGTCCCCTTCCCTTAACACACGTACGCACAGTGTGTGTGTGTGTTCTCTGCTCTTTCTATTGCGTGTGCTGCCTGGCACATAGTGGGCATGCACACTTTTGAAGAAATAAGAATGTAAGAAAACACAGTGCGGCAAACCCTGCAGGCCATCGTGTGGCCATCGTGTGGTTTACATAGTGTCAGCTCACACATGTTAGGGCAGGGAGCCTTTACCACTTGGGGGTCACTGACCTCATTGAAAATATGATGAAAAATATGGAATTTGTCCAGAAAAGCAAAACAGTTTTACCTACAGCTGCAGCGGTTCTTCAGCTCCTGACAGCCATGAAAGGACTTCCTGCATCGCTGGGTGTGGACCCTTGGCACTCTGCTGGTGGTGTGGGTCCTCTCCTGTGCACATACTGGTCTATGCAGCAGTGGCCGCTTCGGTTTCTTCCCCTGCCTTGAACACTAGACTGGATTCAGCATCTCCTCCTCTGCCTGGTCCCTAATTCCTGCTGGTTTTGGATACAGAAACTGGAAGACTGTGGCTTGAGGGCTTTTACTGTTGCACTTTCCTGTTTAGCTTATGGTCTACAGAGTCATCGCTGTCTTTAGAGCGTGGCTGTGTCTCCAAAATGTCTTAAAAATTTCCTCTTTCCTTTGTCAGACTGTGTTTAGTGTGACGTGGCAGTATGAGTTGCTTATTTTGGTGCTGTGGATTGACCCCAAGGGCTTGAGCATTGGAATGACAAACCTTAAAGGACCACATGACAATTAATTTTCTATTGATTTAGAACAATTTTGCCACCAAATTAGAAGCTTAAAACAAGCACATATTTGTCACCTCATTGCTTCTGTGAGTCAGGAAGCTGGGCCTGGCTGGCTGGGTCCTCTGCTCAGGGTCCCCTGAGCCTGGAATCCTGGGGTCAGCTGGGCTGGGTCGTCTGAAGGCTCAGCTGGGGAAGGGTCCTCTACCTGCTGTTGGCTCCTGAGCTTGTTGGCCACGTTCCCTTCCTGTGGCTGTAGGACTGACAGCTTCATCGTGTGCTGGCCTTGGCTTGTAGAGGCGTCTATAGTTCCCGCCATGCTGGTTCCCCCATGGCCATCTTTCCCCCACAGCAGCTGGTAAGGCGACTCTGGCACTAGAAGCTGCAGTTCACCTACCAAAGTCACACGCTACATCTTGTTGGCTAGAGGCACATCACAGGTCTTGCATGTGTTCACAAGGAAGGCTCAAACAGGCACGAGCAGCCGGACACCTCAGAGTCTGCCCATGTCAGAGTTATAGGTGGTACTCTGTGCCTCCTGGTGTCGCTCCTCAGGTGGTCCTGCCAACTATGCACAACCCAGGAGCTTGAGACTGACTGAACGCCCGATGGACCAAGTGCCAGGCTTCAGCAGTGACATTGTCATGAAGGACAAAGCTGAGTTGTTCCAGATTAAAGGAGATGGAGGAGACATGACTAAAAAAATCCAGCTGGTGACGCCAGGTTGTGATGAGTTGCAAAGTGCGCGTTTCAGGGATGGTTATCGGAGTTTCATACAGACTCAGTCAGTCTGTGTCATCTGGTGAATCACCTGATTTCCTGATCATTGTATCGTCATCATCTGAGGCGTGTCCTTATTAGGAAATAACAGCACAGTATTTGGTGGTCGTGATGTGTCCAGTTTACTCAAATGGTTTTAGATATGTGTGAATATGACTTGGGTGGGAAAGTATGTATGAGTGTGTTTATGAGAAAAATCATGAAGCAAGGGTAGTTATTTAGCTTGTAAAGTTTCATTGTTACTTAAAAATACAAGTGTACGCAGTGATGTATGTTAATGATCTGCTGGGATCCGTGCAGCCTGAAAGCACGCGGCAGTGGGTGTGGGCCCTCTTCTCAAGTGTGATTGGCCCCTCTTCTCAAGTGTGATTGGCCCCTCTTCTCAAGTGTGATTGGCGTTTGATGTGCTCTCTAAAGGAAATCTTAAGAAAGAACCAGGAGCTGGGGCTCAGTGGCAGAGCACTTGCCTGGCCCATGTGAGGCACTAGGTTCGATCCTCAGCACCACATAAAAATAAACAACTAAGGTAAAGGTTTTGTGTCCATCTACAACTAAAACAGCAACAAAAATAAAAAATCTTAAAAAATGGACCAGGAATGTGGGGAGGATTCTTAAAGGAATTGTTGCTTCTGACATAATTTGAAATGAAATTTAAATTTGCGTTATCTTATGTTCATTGTATATTTCTAATTTAGTTTTAAGAAAATTATGTACATGTTTAAGGGAGATATAACCCTACCAAATAAGTACAAGAAAAATATGTGAGGAGTGAATGATTCAGATTAGTTTTCTACCATATAGTTCAAAATTCTGAAAAAGCAAAGATTATATATGACCCAGGCTACTCTGTTGTGTAAAAATCTGAAGTATGTGACCAGGGCCGCCTCTGCACCCTGCTGCATCCCGCCCGCCCCTCCCCTTGGGCACCCTCCCCAGCTGCCTGTAGCCCACTATCTAGATGCCAGTCAGTGGGTTGTGCTGGGAGGGGCGGGCCCACACGCTGGTGGCATGGTCTCCTGGCATCTGCACCACTGAATTCCATCTTCTCCTCTTCCTCCAGTCTGCATATTTAAATGTGCCCCAGGGGGTGGGGCAAAGAAACTATACAGCTATTGCCGACAGATCGCGTTTGTTTCACGAATGGTCCTGGTGCAAGAGAACCCCATTGCCAGGCCCTCTGACACAGTTCCTAACACAGTGTTACTGTGCAGCTTTTCTTTTTCTTCTGGCCAGACATTCCTTTGAATTAGTTACTCTTTGGGGGGCCTGAGATGGAACCATTCATGTGGCAAACATTCAGAAGTGCTGGGCACAGAGACACAGAGTTAATAGTCTCCCCAGAGCCGTTGGCATTTAGGCCTAGGCAGGCTACCCTGGCTCCGTCCTCTCGGGGTTTTGTCTTCAGCATCTGCCCACAGGGGTTAAAGCAGCATTGGTGTTCTGCTCCCATAGCTCCCTTCCCTGTGGCTGCCCAGGCTGCCAGCCTCTCCAGCTCTCCTACAGAATCAGGGGGCTGGGTGGGTGGGCTCTTTCAACTTTTGGGGTTTTAAGTAAACCTGATGGTTGAGTTTTGTGTGTGTGTGTGTAGAGGGAGAGGTTAGGAAGGGGAGAGAGAATTCAAAATGCAACAGTGAATAGAGACTTTGAATAGGGAATAAAACGTGGGGGCTTGAATTATATGAAGGAGCCAATGAAGGAGAAGGCCTTTGTCAAGAGAGGAGGTGGCTGGAGTGAGGCAGAGGTGGAGGAGTCAGCCAGGCTTCTGAGCACTCACCCACTCCTAATGGGAGGAGGAGATGAGAAAGGGGAACAGGCCCTGCACAGGACAGCTGTGGTCTCAAGGTCTCATAGCCACAGTGACTTCTTTAGGAACGTGTTATGAGTTATTAAAGTCAATTTGAAAATCACATCTCCCAGCTGAGTTTAATGAGTTATTTGAATGGCATTTTATTTATTTATTTATTTATTTATTTAAATCTTTTAGGTGAAGATGGACATACACAATGCCTTTATTTTTATGTGATGCTGAGGATCGAACCTGGGTCCCGCCCATGCTAGGCGAGTGCCGTACTTTTCAGCCACAATCCCAGCCCTCGAATGTCATTTTAAATGATTAAGCATGTGTGAACCAAATGGTATTTGGGTCCAATATCAGTCATTGCAATGTATAGAATTTTATAGGAGCCACAGTTTCTCCTAACAAAATTTTCACCTCAGTTAATATGTGGTTCGTGCTGTAGAAATATATCCTCCTCCTTTTGAACCTTGTAGGGAACCTGTTTTTCATCAGCTTCTATTGTAATGAAGGTTTGAATACTCAGAGTGGCACACATTTTTAATTGACTGTTCCTTCTGTGATTCAAGGAAAGCTGGAGGTAGAGGGTGGAAAAGCAAAGTGACGGATCTGGCCTCCACCTGCTCTTCGTTTTCTTCTCCTTTCAGTAGACGACAGGTACTACAGATCTTCCTCTCCTGTCTCTCTGGCTGGCTGGAAAGCTGTTAACATGTAGCCAGAGCTGATTGTACATCTGCCCTTGACAACCCAGAGGCTGGAGAACAGGAATGGACCATCTGATAACAGGCGCCTGGGTGGCCATTGTGTCCTTCCCACAACGGGCGCCTTGTGCAGCAGGTACAGAGCATCAATGCTGCATTGTGGGCTGCTGTGTATGATTGGTGTGGCGTCCCTCCCCTCCTTCCTTCCCCCTTTTTTCTGTGGTGGCAAATAGGTCAAGGTGATGTGCTATGAATGGGACTCTCTGGGGCCCAGGAGGCAGTTATTGAAGAACAGCTTCTAGAATGCCAGAGGTCTCTGTCCTCAGGAGCGCCACAGTTCTTTGTGGTGTCTCCATTAGCAGTTAGAAAACACGTCACTCTCTGCTTACCTGCCTGTCCCACTTGACTCTGAGCCCTTTGAGGGTGGGGGCCCAGCCTCATTGCATGGCCACATTGCAGGGCATGGAGTAAGGAAGCCCTCTAATGAAGAGGAGTGTGACCATAATTTTAGAAACAGAAGCAACTGTGTGTCTTCACCTTGCAAACCTGGTCATGGAGGAGCCACATGTTTTCAGTTTAATACTACTTCCAGCCTATTTTGAATTGTCTATACTAATTGTTATAATAAGAGGGAAAGATAAGCAAAAAGAAAGAAATAGATCACCTCCAACCCCGTTTCCCCAAAATAACAGTGGTCAGCATTTTATAGTCACACCTTTTTTTTTCTTGGGTGTATGCGCATGTTCTTCATGAGAATACAGTCACATGGGAACTTACTGGTTTGTAACTGGATTTTTTTCACCTCCCTAGCTCAGCGTGGTAATAGATGCTCAGTAAATACTTATCTTGACAAACATTTTCCATGTTTTCAAACATATTTCAGCATCTTTATATGGTGATCAATGTTGCATTGTATGGACGTATTATCATTTATCCAGCCAGTCTCCCAGTTCTCCATGGTTAGGCTGCTGTGTACTCACTTAACAGAGTGCACTTGATCTGTGTGCCCCTCTGGCTTCATCCCTTTCTCCTCCTGTTCTTTATTTTGATGGTACTGGCTGACCATCCCTAATCCAAAGATCTGATCTCCAGAATGCTCTGCAGCCCAGGAGTTAGAAAGCCTGGACATGACCCCATGGGGGCTTTGGATTTGCCAGGTATGTGTGTGGGTTTGGGGGTGTGGGTGTGGTTGGGGATGCCAACCAGCTAAGCCTGTGCAGACACTCTGCAACCCGGCGGACTCTGTACCTGGGGGAACCTGTGGCCCTAGGCATTGTGGGCAAGGGATGCTCAACCTGTGTCAGTCCATTTTTAAGACTTGAAAACTTTATGTTCTTTCGATTTCAGACAAGCGCAGAGCTTTTCCTTCTGCCCAGAACATACTTGCCTGGCCAGTAAGCTGTTTTTAAAGCCTGAACTTTGATGATCCTTTCTTTTTTTTGTACTGGGTATTGGACTCAGGGGCACCCAAGTGAAGCCACCTCCCAAGCCCTATTTTGTATTTTATTTAGAGACAGGGTCTCACTGAGATGTTTAGCACCTCTCTAAGTTGCTGAGGCTGGCTTTGAACTCGCCATACTCCTGCCTCAGCCTCCCGAGCCACTGGGATTACAGGTGTGTGCCACCGCCCCGCCTGGTATGTTCCTTCTTTTTTGAATGTTTTCCTAGACTGAGTTACTGTCCCTCAAAGGGCTTTGTAGGTGGCATTTTGTGCACACTTCTGTGGGAGCAGCCTGCTCTCTTCAGTGTGTCTCCACTAGACCACAACAGGCTCAGGAAGGGAACTGGGCTTTATTTCTGTTGTGTGTCCCAGCCCCATACAGTGCTACAGTGTAGTTCAGTTGGGATTTTTTGGCCCTAGTTGTTTCTGTGGTGGAGTTTGAGTCTGGTTTTTCCCTGGTGGGCACCATGTGCTCTGGCCTCCTGTTGATCGATGAATGGATGCCTTCTCCAGGTGGGTCATTAGCTAACAGGCTCTGACAGACATTTTGTTTATCCGCACAACAGCAATGACCTTTTACTTAGTACTTTATAGTACATTTCATGTTGGAAAACGCCAATAATTTTTATTAAATGTATTCTGCATTTCAAATTGATCTACTGTTCAATACCTTAATATATTAGTCTTTATTGGTAGATAAGTGATTAAATGATAACATTAGTAATTCATGTCTATGTATCTTAAAAGTTTAAACAGAGAATTTTCTTTCTAAGCAAATTACACTTAATACCATATGTTCTTAGTTTATATTTGAAGTCTGTCTTAAGTAATAATTAGGCATGATGAGAATTTGTAACTGGTTTAAGTTGATTTAAAACTATAGTATAAAGATAAAGGGTTTATTTTTATAGGCTAATGACTCAATAATAGTTGGGCTTTGATCAGTTACTAAGAAGAGTGACCTGTGACAAATACCTAAACAGGGACAAGAGAACCTAGTAGTAGCCATAGAGAACGGAAGCACCTGGCTGGACTGGGAAGGTGGTCTAGGTGGTTCCCCACAGCTTTTGGCCCCCAGCTCACAGTAGTTCTGTTTGGTTTTTCTGCCCTGGTTGTTTCTGCCTTTCTTGGCAGATGCCGTGTGCTCTGGCCTCCTGTGTCCAAGGATCAGCAGTGATCCCTGTGATCACGAGGAGACTCCCCATGCTCTATCCCACCACCCGGTTGCTCGACCTGGGTGTTGGGTGGGTTGGGTGGATTAAATGTGTGTGGGGGTGCTGACCTGGGGGTCTGTGGATGACACTGTAGCTCACCATTGAATGTGTGAATTTTGACAGATGGTTTAACCTCTCTTTAAAGACCTTTATCCTTTCTTTCTGTGAACAAAGGGATGAGACCAGATAATATATAAACTCACTTTTAGAAATCATATTCTCTTAATTTTTCTTTTTAAATTTTCTTAGTTCTAGATGGACATAACTTTATTTTTTATGTGGTGCCAAGTATTGAACCCAGTGCCTCACGTGTGCTAGGCAAGTGCTCTGCCATAGAGCTACAACCTCAGCCCTCATCTTCTCTAACTTTTCTGATGCTCAGACATACAAAATGAATCTTGCTCTTGAAGAACTATGTGAGTGAAAAATGATATGCCTTTGTCTAAAATGTGATTCTGTTACATGAGTTTAACAGATCTTACCACATGTTTAAAAAGGCCTCCAGATGAGTCTTCCTAAGAAACTAAGGACTGTTGCTGACAGTTCTTGGGGGTATGCGCATGTTCTTCATGAGAATACAGTCACATGGGAACTTACCTCAGAAAAGGAAAATCCTGGCTGCTCTTCTGTGCTGGCACCCTGGAATCTAGGACAGGGATCTTGGCGGTCTTATTGTCAAGTCCTGGTCTCTGTGCCCTGGCTTACGCTGCACATTGCTGACCTGACCTGTGCCACTTTCTTGCTTGTCAGCTGGTGGGCCAGTCCTTTTAGATGTCAGCAACGTGGCTCAAACTTAATCTGTCCCTGATTTTGAACCCTGATTTTCCTTGCAGAGCTGTTCTTCGTGTCTCTGTGTCTGAGGAGGGAGACGTTGGCATGTGCACCAGTGGTTGTTGAGCCCCAGCCATGAAACTGCTAGCACAGCCAGCCATCGGTTTGCTGTGGGAGGGCACCTATACCTGCTTCCTTCTCAGCAGTCCTCTGAGCTGCCGCCCGCGCTCCAGCGTGTTGGCAGCGACAGAGGCAGTCGTGTCTGGGTCCCTCCTCCACTTACCTTCAGTGGCTTCCATCCCCTTCAGCATAAAAGTCTTAGTCCCTGCAGTTAGCGGGCAGCCGGCTCCCACCCATCTGGCATTGTGTGGCTTGTCTTCACAGGGCCGCCTTGCTGTTGGCAGAGTGCACTGTACACACCCCTTCCTGGGTTGTGGCGCTGTGCTGCCCTCTGCCTGGGTCCTCTCTCCCCCAGATAGCCATGCATCTGCCCTTCCCAGCCTAGCTTTATGTAGCCAGCCACCTGACGTGACACTGCTGCCTGTCCTAGTCACAGCTAATGCTCACACACAGTGTGATTTCCCCACACTTGGTACCTTCCGATATGCTATCATTTATTTATTATCCATGTTTATTAATATTGCTCCCTCTTCTGAGTGCGAGGATTTCCGTCTCTTGGATTCCCTCTGTTTCTTGGGCTCTGTGATACTGAGCACATAACTTATTTTTGAGTCTTTCTCACCTGAAAAGGTGAAGATAAAAACAATAACAGGGCGATGGACCATTTATGGACACCACTGGGGCTGAATGCCCAGCCGTGAGCTTGTGTGGCTGAAGAAGTCCCCACAACATGGGACTCACCTCACATGCTCTGTACAGATCTTATTCATGTGGAGGCCTTGGGGACAGGAGCCATCGAGCTCTGTAATCTTACTGCTGCCTTCACCTCCACCTCCCCAGATGACGCTCTGTCTCCCACCTGTGGCCCCAGGGATTTTGGGCTCACACCACTTCTGCACCATGTTTTCAACTATAGTGGTCTGTTGTGGCCTAGTATTGGAGCATTTCATAACAATTTTTTGGTACTGGGGATTAAACCCAGGGGTGCTTAACCACTGAGCCATATCCTAGCCCTTTTTATGTTTTATTTAGAGACAGGGCCTGAGTTCCTTAGGGCCTCACTAAGTTGCTGAGTCTGGCTTTGAACTCACGATCCTCCTTCCTCAGCCTCCTGAGCCACTGGCTTACAGGTGTGCACCACTGTGCTTGGCATCATAACTTTTTTATATTCAGTTTATAAATGCATTGATAGAAAACTGGCCCTGAGAATGACTTTTCACTTACTGCATGAGGAAAAGTATTACTAAGAGGCAAGATTAAAGTATCCTGGCATCCTAAATAGTCCTGAATAACATGTTTATTATGTACCTAAATCTTTAAAAATTACAAACCCCTGTTCTTTAGCAGTGCAAGTTTGCTTTATGAAGATAAATTATATATGACTGGACAACATGGAAGCGCTTATCTTGATGAACTCATATCATTGTTGTATTAAACTACTCCCTCTGTAGCAGAGGGTAACTTAATCTTTAACATGAGATCCCTGCTTCCCTGTTCTGATACAGGAAGGTGAAGGTGGTGGTGGTTGCTGCTAGATCAGAACAGAAGGCACTGGCAGCTGGGTGGTGCCTGTCCTTGCCCTGGCTCTTCTCAAGTTGGGCTTGCTTGTTTGTTTTTTCAGCTTGGCACAGAAGTTTTTTTTTTTTTTTTTTTTTCCAGAAATGATGAGCTGTAAGCCACAGCATGAGCTGTTTTACCTGAGAGCTCCTGGGACGGAGGGAGGACATTTTACATGTCCTGCAGTTTTTGTGCCCTCTCTGTGCGTGTTTGGAGAAAGGTCCCAGCAGAGCTGCCTATTAGAAGCACGGCAGGGCGGTGGCCTGCACACTGCCTAGGCCCTGGCACCTGGCATGTGGTCCAAGGTCAAGGGTGTGCCCTCCTGTGCTGGCTGTCCCTGGTCTTCAGCTCTCTTGCTTTTTGATGTGTGCATGCACCACAAAGGTCAAGTCCTGGCTCTCAAGGCAGACTCGAGTTTCAGTTCTGGCTCCATTACTTACTTTGCCCCTAATTATCTTACTTAATCTTAATTTCTTTATCTCTAAGTTGGGTGTGTTAATATGCATAATACCTATTTAATAGTACTATTATGAGAATTAAATAATGCATGAAAATATTTAGCACAGGCCCTTGCACATAGAAACTTGGTAGTTATCAGCTATTATGAAAATCTTCTCAGGCCGTATTTCTTTCATTTGTGTGTTCTATTTTATATTTGCAAAGTTATTAATACAGAGGGTTAGTGTAAGAGTAACTGCCTGGGCTCCCTGCCAGGTGCCGAGTGACCACAGCTGCCATGGCACAGTCCAGGGAGAGACATTTGTGTCTTGAAACCTGGTAGTTGTTAGAGGAAGCCTTGAGTAGATCTGGAGTTGGAGAAGAAATCTAAATTGAAGCTGGGATAAAGGTTTTTTTTTTTTTTTTTTTAACAATGCCTTTATTTTTATGTGGTACTGAGGATTGAATCCAGGTCCTGCCCGTGCTAGGCGAGTGCTCTACCGCTGAGCCACAATCCTATTCCCTAGGATAAAGTTTTAAATTGAAAGCTGAATAAAATAACTCTGAAGTTAAAAAAGAACAAGAGAAATCAGTGTAATTTTCCAGCATTTTGATAGAAGTGCTCCGCAAGCTGGCGTGGCCCCTAAGGAGCATCCATGGGTCAGCTCTGGGAAGGGGGAGGCAGCTGGTGGAGCAGGGCCTCTGAGGGCTGCCTTTAAAGTGAAACCCGAGAGTACCCTGCCCTGCAGAGTGGAGGTGGGGATTTTCCAGGACAGAAGCCATAACCTCTGGTGGCAGCATCAGAAGTTAGCACGTGGATTTGAAAGAGTCATGGTTTAAACATCATGACCCCCAACCATTCAAACACGTGATGATAAGCATGTTTATGTTCTGGTGTCTGCTTTAATAGCAGTAAATAATATGGGAAAGTATGCTATTAACTGTAGCTGGTATGTTTATGCTGTGATAAGATTTACTCTAGTAAACAGATTGACTATGTTGATATCTAGGAAAATCTTAATGAAGTTTTAAACCTGATGTACTTTTTTCTGCATTAAAATGAGGCAGTTTTAGAAATCAGTGGCTATCCATTATGGACGAGTGAGATGTGGTGCATGGGTACTTCCCTGTGGAGACTGAAGTGGCTGTGGTGGACAGACGTCAGGAAGCAGAGTAGGTGGCTTCTCTGTGAGAGGCTGGTCTAGAAATATCAACAGTTGGGTGTGCCTGGGGCAGGGGTGGGGTTGGAGCAGTGAGGAGTGATGCAGAAACTGGGGCTGCCTGTGGAGTGAGGAAGCCCTGAGATTGACTGTCACCACCAGCAGGCATTCTGCTGTTAGTGTTACAGAGCGTTAAAATAAATGTGCATAACAAACACAAATGCCTGTGAATTCTTCTAGAAGAATAGCTAAGTTTCTAACAGTCACTTCTAGCCACTAGACTGGAAGGACCAGGCAAAACTGTGTTGTACTGTGTGAATTTGCTTCACTATTACCTTCATAAATTTTAAATTCAGAAGTGTAAAAACAACTTTTCATAGCTCAGCTCTTTTGCCAGCATAACTACGAAGTCAAGCCCGGTATAGCAAATTCCAGCCCCACAAATAACCTGGTTTAGCCCACCTCTACCTTCACTCCCTTGCCTAGGAAACAGTAGCTCTGCAGCCAGGCAGCGGGGCTGCCTTGGAGTTCATGAGTACACTGAAAGCCACCAAATTGTGAACACCAGGTGAACTGTGTGGCAGATAACTACATCACAAAAAGGCTGTTAATTTTTATTAAAGAGTTATGCAGTTGAAAGAATTCTTGAAGTCTTGAGGGGGCAGGGTAGACCATAGGGCCTGGGTTGGGGCAGCCTTTCACCAGTGAGGGGGTGGGGTTACAGTGTGGTCCCAGGTGCTCCTGGGCAGTGGGCACTGCTGCTCCCCAGTGAGTCAGCTGTCCTCTCAAGCACCCAGACCCGCCTGGCAGAGGTTCTCATAGAGCATCTTCCTGGACCCCTTGATTCAGCCTGGGTTCTGTGCATTTCTGTCCTGTCTGTACTGTTGTCATGCAGTAATTTATTTAGAGTTTGAAATGATATCAGAACCTCTCTTGTGTGGACTTACTGCAGCTGAAGACAGGTCTTTTTTTCATGAGAGCCTCACAGCTACTAAGCAGGAGCATTGGAATCCAGATCCAGGCTGGCTTGGGCCCTCTCTAGCTCCTCCCCCTTCCTCACACTGTGTCAGAATTCTATTTTGTATGCAGTACTCAGTCCTTGACCTGCACAGACTTGGGGGCTAACTGCTTTTCAGCAGCCTTACCACGTTGGCTGTGACTTTGGGCAGGTTGCTTTCCCCTCTCTGTGCTCCAGTTTCATCCTCAGAAGGACACAGGGTAAGAATTATGTCTGCTTGATAGAATTCTTGTGAGGATTTACAGTGTTGTCTATGGGATGCTTGGTACAGTCACAGGCACATAGTACATGCTCGGTCAATGTGAACTGTTTCTACAGAAGGTTTCAGGTAGTTTTGCTTTAAGACCTCGAGTCACGAAATGTTTTTTAAAGGGCAGGTAAACAAAATATGCCCTTTCTCAACATATCAACCTTGTCATTTTCCTGCTAGGGCTTGGAAGGTCAAGTGGACAGTGCTCACCACATTTGTTCAGAGGACAGAGCTGCCCTGCTTGTCTCAGAAAACATGGTGTGCCGTGTCCTGCGCCAGAAGGGTGTGGGCAGCACACAGGCTCTGCAGTAGATTGTGTGATGTAAGTCTCCATAAGCATGTGTATCTATGAGACACCACTGCAGCCAGCCCGAGACTCTAAATTTGCATAGTGTTAACTTGTTTCCTCATCCACCAGGGCAAGTGCAGCAGCTGTGGGATTTTTGTGGAGAGGATCTTTTTCACGGATTCCAGTCTTTCTGTGACTTGGGAAGAGTGGTCCTTCTCCGCCCTCTGCCTGTTGCTTCAGAGCAGCCTGGGGAACTCCAAGGCAGCCCCGCTGCCTGGCTGCAGAGCTACTGTTTCCTAGGCAAGGGAGTGAAGGTAGAGGTGGGCTAAACCAGGTTATTTGTGGGGCTGGAATTTGCTATACCGGGCTTGACTTCGTAGTTATGCTGGCAAAAGAGCTGAGCTATGAAAAGTTGTTTTTACACTTCTGAATTTAAAATTTATGAAGGTAATAGTGAAGCAAATTCACACAGTACAACACAGTTTTGCCTGGTCCTTCCAGTCTAGTGGCTAGAAGTGACTGTTAGAAACTTAGCTATTCTTCTAGAAGAATTCACAGGCATTTGTGTTTGTTATGCACATTTATTTTAACGCTCTGTAACACTAAAAGCAGAATGCCTGCTGGTGGTGACCAGCTGCTGATGGTTTCAGGCCTGCATTGTGGTGCTGTCAGGAGTTCCTTCCCACTCTAGGCTCTTTGAGTTGTCACCCAGCCTCATGGATGAGCTGCTGCCATTACCCCACTGTGTGGAGGGTCCTCAGGCTCAGAGGTGTGTGGCCATCCTCCCAGGACTACCTCCCCCGAAGCCACTCTGGAGGCTGTATCTGGCTCTCATTCTCAGGTATTCTTTGTAAACACTCCATGAAGTAGTCTATCCATTTTATTTTATTTATTTATTTAAAGAATTTAACCTTTATTTTAGTAGTTTTTTTTTTTAATATTTATGTGATGCTGAGGATCGAACCCAGGGCCTCACCAGTGGTAGGCAAGCGCCCTACCACTGAGCTACAATCCCAGCCCCACCCCCATTTTATTTTTTGTGAAAGGAACAAATAGTTTTCAGCGAAGAAGAGAATTACCTGAATATTTTAGCTGTGACACTTCCCCCTGGTGCCCTGTTGATGGCCTTGTGCTTGGTAGGATTCCAGCTGTCCATCTTCTCCTCTTCCTCTCTCAAAGTTTCTCTAGCTTTCACATTTTTTAATAAAACATTATGCTGGTGTTTGGAGGGAGCGGTGTCCTAATAGCCCATGTGTCACCTCAGTAGGTGTCCATGTGGCTTGTTCATCGTGTTATTCAGATGTTTTCATCCTGTTTTTTTTTTTGGGGGGGGGGTGCGGGGGCTAATTTGTAATATTTAGAGGGAAGGTGTTTTGAGTTTTCCTTTTATGGCTAGGGATTTATCACTTTCTCTTTGTACTTTTTTTTTTTTTTTTTTTTGGTACCAGATTGAACTCGGGCACTTGACCAAAAAGCCACATCCCCAGCCCAATTTTGTATTTTATATAGACATAGGGTCTCACTGAGTTGCTTAGTGCCTCGCATTTGCTCAAGCTGGTTTTGAACTTGTAATCCTCCTGCCTCAGCTTCCCGAGCCACTGAGATTACAGGCGTGCACCTCTGCGCCTGGCCTCTTTGTAACTTTTGATATCTTTAGTTACAGCTAAAATATTTACTCTGTCTTGAGGCTATACTGTTCGGTGCTTGCAAGTTTATAGCCATCATTTTTTGAAAGGTTTCCTTTGCCATTTTTTTATTATTAAAAAATTAATTTTAATAGCCCCCTTTTTGCTATTTTATTTTATTTTATTTATTTATTTTTTTAAATATTTTTTTATTTTTTAGTTATCGGCGGACACAACATCTTTGTATGTGGTGCTGAGGATCGAACCCGGGCCGCACGCATGCCAGGCGAGCGCGCTACCTCTTGAGCCACATCCCCAGCCCCTTTTTGCTATTTTAAATAGTGTTTTCCTTAAGTCTGTTTTCTCCTGTGTGTTGATATTGTACCCAGGCCACCTTTGGATTTGGAGCCTCGTGGTTTGTATATTCCCTTCTGCTCACCCTAGACCATGTTGCGTGGTTGACAGTGTGCTTGTGGTGAACAGCATGTTGCGGGGCTGTCGTCTCGAGACCTCACCTGGAGTCTGTCTGTAGACATGTTTCACCCATTCACGTTTATTATGATTTCTGATGTATTTGGACTGATTTCTGTCATCTTACTTTGTGCAGCTTGTTATACTTGGCCTTGGGTCCTTGACTTTTCTCTCGCCTGCTTGGAAAGTCATGTTTGCCATTCGTTGTTGGGCATGTGTGCCTGCGTGGAGGTGTGCTGAGCAGTGGGGCTGGAGTGTACCTTTGGGTGCTGTACGCTGTGGCTGCCACAGCTTCTCCTGGCTATTGGTCATGTCCATCTGACCCTGTACTAGGTTCATGAGGACAATGTGCCAGTCTTGTCTGTCCTTCACTACTGTCCCTCAGCTCTGGGCACCGTACTGCAGGTACTTATTTCATGTTTTGAATGAATGAGTAGCTGATCGTTCAGATCACCTAGATAGCTGCTGGTGGCTGCCTTCGTTCTCAGGAGCTCTGACTTGGTAGGCTAAGAAACAGAAATTCCCCAGATTGTCAGATAGACTTGGAACAGTTTGAACTGGTGTTTTATGGACTTTCCTGTCTTGAGAGAGACTCTGGCTCCTTTGCTATAGGTAATGACTGTAACTCAAGTTATTGATCACTTGGTAATCTATTTACCTATTTAATGTCAGGCGTCAGGCTTTTGTCCCATAAAGCAGAGAAACATTCTACCATGTTAGCGCTCTCTCTCCCTCTCTCTCTCTCTCTCTCTTTCAGTTAAGTTGGAGGATATCATTTGGGTAACATTAAAGCAGCAATGTTAAGTTTTTTCTCTTTTTCGGAAATGGTTCTTTAAGCTTTCTACATCTTTTTCACATGCTCTGTAAGAGTTGGCTTGGCTGAACATGCTTCTATGCTTTTCATCAGCAGTATCCATCCCTGGAAGTAGCCAAAGGGCTTGAGTGTGGAAGCGAGTGCCTGGACTAGGGATGGTAGACTTCCCTCCACTTCCTAAGACACTGATTCTCTTAGTTGACATTTATCATGGTTTATAGTTTATGAAATTGACTGGCATACAAAGGACCTGCTTTGTTATACCTTTTGAGTTTTTCTTTGGGTTGAGTCAACCGTGGAGTCGGGAAATGCATTAGCCTCGAAGGAACACACATCGTAGAATGTGAGCTTTGTAGAGTTGGAGACAGTTGTTTACGAGACCTGTGCGTGATCAGGTAGTCCCTGAGTTCCTTTCTGTGTTGAAGCTGAGCACCCAGGCGTCAGGTGGGCTCATGGTGAGTTGTTTCAGTAGGTATATTTAAGGGAAAACATTAGAATTGCATTTTCAGATTTACTCAGGTTAAAATACAAATAATATGGCTTTTTACTTTTTAAATATTTCAACATCTTTTAATTGGGAGTATATTATTTAACCTTTTAGTGCCTTGAGTTTCTTGTTTTAAAAATGGAAATAATACTTAGTCCAGTATGGAATCTTAATTAATGGTTTGAGTCACTTTGATGAAAGTCCCTTCTGTTCAAGCACTACAGAAGTCATATGTTAAATAGTCTGAGAACTCACCATGGGGAGAACTGGCCAGGCCAGGATCGTCACTCAATGTCAGGGCTGCTTGGTGCTCCCCAGGTGACATGACCGTCCGTGTGCTTTCCTGGTGAGTCTAGTCTCAGCTGTGGAGATCTCTGTCCTGCTCTTGGGCTGCATGGCCTGGAGGCTGATGAGGGCCACCTGCTGTGGTGGTTCAGTGGCGTTGCAGGGCATTGTACCCTAACAGGAGGGCGAACAGCAGGATCATCTGGAAACAGGAAACCAAGTCTTTGCCCCCAAATAGTGACTTGCTTTCCTTGCTCTGTTTCCACGTCCATCCTGATAAAGCCACGTCCTTGCACACTGGGTAGTACTCAGACACAAAGCTTCATATAACCAGCTGATGTTGGCAAGACTGGGTCCCTCCAGTGTAACATGCTGCCAGCAGTTGAGTTCTGATGTTGATCAGTGCCCTTGTGTACAACCTGTCTGTTACCCTCTGATCTGTGGGCTTTGAAATGTGGCCCAGATGCCCAGCCTGGGCCTTTGTGGTGTCCCTGTCTGTGGTCCTCTCTGTGGCTGCACAGGCTCCTGGGGCATACATGCTTTCCTTTCTCTGGCTCTGTACTATTCAGCAAGTAGCCACCTCCCATGTGTGTCTTTTAAAATTAGAATCAATTTTAATTGTGTTATATTTCTTTAGTCCTATGGCTACATTTCATGTGTCCAAGCCTGCTTTGCTTGGTGGATACAGCATGAGGCAGCTCATATACAGAACATGCCACTCTAGAAGGTTCTGTTGGCCAATGATGTACTATATGTGATTCTTAGCCAATTTCCATTTCTTATCTTAATATTTTTTCAATATTTAAAGAAGAAGCTTAATATAGTGCTTAGGTTTCAGTTCCTGATGTGTATGATCTGGACCACTAAGTCCCCTCCCATGTAATGGAGCTGTTGTTAAGGATAGAGATTTGCATATGACATTCATTTATGTTTTTTTAATCCATTTTAAGACAGTTCACATGACCCATAATTTACCCATTTAAAGTGAAAAGTCAGTAGCTTCTAGTTAATGCACAGTTGTGCCAGCATCACCATGATCATCTTTTTCACATTTTCTTTATCCTCAGAGGGTTCTTGTACCCACCAGCAGTTATTCCTCATCTCCCCGTATGCTCCAGGTGTTGTTCCACTGCTGTGGATTTTCCAGTTCCCAGCCCATCACCTAACAGATCACACTGGGCCCATGTGACTGGCCTCTGTCCTCGGCTGGCTCTTCAGGGTTTAGCAGCCGTGGTATAGCCCGGGTCAGGGCTTCAGTCTGTCAAGGCTCAGAGATATTCCCTTGTGTGGGCAGGTTGCATGTTGTTGAACTGGACATCAGTGGTAGATACGGGCCATTGTTGTACTTTATAATTTTGTTATAAAATTAGTTATATAAAAAGTTCAGGAAATTACTGTGTTATAAGGAAAGTTTAAATGTTTAATTTTTAATTGAACCTTTTTGAAGAAATGAAAGTTTGATTGTTTTCTGAACCTTTACTCACTAGGTAATCTAAATGAAATAATAAGTATGTGCTATTGTAAGTGAGCCTGGCCAGGACTTGTTTGACACTTAGAATCATGTGCCTGGAGTGCCTTGGTCTGTCTTTATTACTATTGTCATAAAACCCTTTTGGTCCCTTGTATTTGAAAAGGCACTGTAAATATTGGGAAATGATGGAGAAAGAGCAAACAGCTTGTGTGAAACACAAAATTACATGTGGTGGTAAGACTTTAACAGAAATCGTAGGAAAACAGAATTTAATGAGTACTTTGAATTGTCACAACAGAACCAGTGAAACACAGCTTTAGTAAATTGGAGAATTAGAAGGATGACATCCTCTGCTTCAGCACCTTTATTCTGTAACAACACAGTCATGTGTCAATTCTTCCCACGACCAGCTTGATGGCAGACAACCAAAGGTTCTGCGTTTATCCTAACCATGTATTCTTCATGTGAGCTCTGAGGACCCACCGTGGTCAGTAGTTGTGCTCCAGAGGGTTCTGTTTTGATTCTGGTGGGTCCTACCTGAGCTCTGTCTCGCTGCCATGCCTGGATTAGTCACATGTCCATCGTGCTGCCCTTCACAGAAGCTGGTGACCTAAAGACAGCAACACCCAGTGTCCTTCCAGCTGGCCCACAGATGTTTTCAGGAGCCCTCACATGCTCAGTTGGGGAGACACTGCCCTAGTTTAGATTTGTAACTCTTTGAAAAGCTAATTTGCATAACTTGTCTAATTTCTTACTCTCCCCTCCAAGATGATAAAAACTTAGGACTTTTTTTTTTTTTTTTTTTTTTGGTACTAGAGATTTCAGAAGTGACTCTGAAGGCTTGTTTGCCCCCTGTCCCTCCATTTCCTCTTCTCATGTGTTAACAAGGACCCACTAAGTGAAAGCCCCTCTTGTCAAGGGCATCAGTCTAGACAGGAAGCAGGTCAGAAGAGTGTGGAGTCAACAGAAGGAAGCATCATGTGAGGTCAGCTTGGCGGATACAGGGACAGGTGTCTTTTTTTTGTTTTTTTTTGTAGATGAACACAATATCTTTATTTATTTATTTATTATTTTTTAGTTATACATGCATATAATACCTTTTTTTTTAGAGATATTTTTAATATTTATTTTTCAGGTTTCAGTGGATACAGCATCTGTATTTTATTTTATGTGGTGCTGAGGATTGAACCCAGTGCCCCATGCATGCCAGGCGAGCGTGTTACTGCTTGAGCCCCACCCCCAGCCCTGGATATAATATCTTTATTTTGTTTATTTATTTATATAATGTGGTACTGAGGATCGAATCCAGTGCCTCACACGTGCCAGGCAAATGCTGTACCCTTGAGCCCCAGCCCCAGCCTGGGACAGGTGCTTTTGAAGGCTTGGTCATGGAAGCCGATTGACAACCTCTGCTCACCAGGCTGCTGCTGATGCAGAGGAGCTGGTGGGTGGGGAGAGGGCAGGTTGGTTCCTGGACTTTGGAGCTGCCTTGGAAATCTTAGTAACCTCTGTGGGTATAGGGACTCAGGGCTTTTTTTTTTTTTTTAATATTTATTTTTTAGTTGTAGTTGGACACAATACCTTTATTTTATTTATTTTTATCTGGTGCTGAAGATTGAACCTAGGGCCTTCCATGTGCTAGGCGAGTGCTGTACCCCTGAGCCACAACCCTAGCACCCCCCCCCTTTTTTTTAGTGTTGTTAAGTGATAGTATTTCCTAAGAAATTGTGGTGGCCCCTATGGTTTTTTTTTATTATTATTATTAAAAAAATTTTTAATGTGATAAAATACACAGCTTGATTTTAACTATGTTCAGCACACAGTTCAGCAGCATTAATTCCATTCAAGGTGTTGACAGCCATTACCACTGTTTCCAAAACTTTTGTATTGCCCCAAATTGAAACTTTTTTTGGGGGTACCAGGGATTGAACTCAGGGGCACTGACCACTGAGCCACATCCAAGACCTATTTTGTATTTTATTTAGTGGCAGGATCTCACTGAGTTGTTTAGCACCTCGCTTTTGCTGAGGCTGGCTTTGAACTTGCAATCCTCCTGCCTCAGCCTGCTGAGCTGCTGGGATTACAGGCCTGCAAGAGTCCCAAAGTGAAACTTTGTATCTTATAAGCCCTAGCCTCACCACTACTAACCTTGAACCTACTTCCTGTCTATTCTTATTCTAGATATTTCACTTAAATGGAGTATTATAGTAATTGTCTTTTTGTGTCTGCCATTTTATTTAGCATAATGTTTTAAAGGTTCATCTGTGATGTAACATGCATCAGAATTTTGTTCCTTTTAAAGGCTGAGTAATATTCCGCTGTATATATAAGTACCCAAGTTGTTTTGTTCCTGGAATTTTCCTCTCTGTGGTGAAAAATTCCTTTCTTGTTCTTAGTCTTGTTCAAATTTGGTGTCTTTGATGTGGGTTTCTTTTTTTCCCCTCCTCCTCCTCACATCCTCAAGGCCTGATTTTTTTTTTTTTTTTTTAAATTCAAGGAGAACCAGTTCTGAAATTAAATGTTCCTTCATAGCAGGCCAGGCAAGTTCCCACGATGATGATGAAGTTTTTCAGAGGCGGTTGATTGTTGCTGTAATTGTTCTTTACTCCTGCTAAAGTGCAGTTGATTCTGAGGCCTGCTTATGCTATCCTCTGAATCTTCGGGGTTCTTGGGCTCTGGTGTCCCTTCCCATAAGCAGAATATTGTGCGTCCAGCCGGGGTGTTTTTTTTTTTTTTTTAGTGTTCTACTCTGCACTTCTTTCTAACTGTACCGTTTTTGCTGTGTTGGAATCCACAGGCTGGGTGTCTTTTGAGCTCATGCGATGGCCCAAGGTTATACCTTAGACCATGGGCAGAACCTCTCAGGGTCACTGGCTCATATTCTTTTCACAATGGAAATAACTCATTTGGCTATTTTTAAAAAACAACCCTGAGGTCTCATTTAAATATGATAAAATGCCAACAATGTAAATGTTTTAAGTAGATGAGTTCTAACAATACTGTACACTTGTGTAGCTGAGGTTCCAGCCATTTTATCACATGGAAGTTCCCTCCGCAGGCCATGCCCTCTGCAGTCCTAGGTTCCTGTAAATAGGGTCATGCTGAATGTGCTGTGTGGACTCTTTTCTGTTCAGAGTGTGGGGAGTTGTGGTGGGTGTCAGCACACAGCTGCAGTGTGCCCCGGTACTGTGTCATTGTATAGCTGCCTGGCTTTCTGTTTTGTCAGTTCATTGCAGTTTGTTTATCCAGTAATCTGTTGTGTGACAGCTGGGGTTTTACAGTTTGGGACCCTTGCAGATAAAGCTGCTGTGAGTTTTACTGTATGAGTCCTTTTGTGGACATAAATTTTCATTTTTCTTGGATAAATAACTTGGAATGTAATTGGTAGGTAATATGGTAATTGGGTTTGATATTTATAAGAAATTGCCATATATTTTGCAGAATAGTTGTATTTTCAGTGTGTGTGGGGATGGGAGGGTTGGTACTAGGGATTGAACCCAGAAGGGCTTATCCACTGAGCCACATCCCCAGCCTTTTTTAAGTCACACCAGCAAATCAGTGAGTTCTTGTATTCCACATCCTCCCAGTTCTTGGGATTTCTGTCTTTATGTGAGATGTTCTAGAGGACATAAGATGCCACCTCGAACTGTGCATTTGCTAGTGACTAATGATATAGACCCTTTATTCACATGCTTATAAATTTTAAGTGTGTCTTCTTTGGGGAAATATGTGTTCAAATCCTTGGCCCATTTTTATTGGACTTTTTAATATTAGTTCTAAGTTTTTTTTTTTGTTCTTGTTTTTAGTTCTGGGAATTAAACCCAGGGGTGCTCAACCACTGAGTCATATCCCTAGCCCCCTTTACGAATTTTTTTTCTTTTGAGACAGGTTCTTACTAAGTTTTTGAGGCTGGCTTCGAACTTGTGATGCTCCTGTTTCAGCCTTCCAAATTGCTGGGAGTAGAGTTGTATGCTACTGTGCCTGGCAGTTCTAAGTTTTTAAAATATATATTCTGGATTTAACTTCTTTGTCACACATGGGATATATATGAGAGAGAGCTTTGCTCAACATGTGACTTGCCTTTTCACTTTCACTGTTGTCTTTTGAAGCACAGTTTTAATTCTGATAAATTTTCATAGATGTTTTTCTTTATGTCAACCTCACTGATGACATGACCATGGAAAGTACTTAAAAATTTATGAAAACTCTTTTCATTCAGATTTTCTATAAGTTTAATACATCTTTGATATGCGATCTGTTTAAAAATAATCTTTGTGTGTAATGTGAGGTTTGGGGCCTGGGTCTGTTTCCTGATCGAAGACCCAAGTATCCAGCCCATCTATTTTTAAAAAATATTTATTTTTTAGTTATAGGTGGGCACAGTGTCTTTATTCTACTTTATGTGGTGCTGAGGATCGAACCTAGTGCCCCATGCATGCTAGGCACACACTCTACCTCTGAGCTACAATCCTAGCCCCCAGCCTGTCTGTTGAAATGGTGGCCTCTGCTGTCCAACTGCCTTGGCATGTTTGTTACAGTGGGCTGATTGTGGGTTCCTGGTGTGCCTTCATCCTGGGTCAGTGCTTCAGGCATTGATTCTGCAGTTCTGTCCTGAGTCTTGAAGCTGGGTTGTGTTCGTCACCAGCTCTGTTGTTCTGAAATTGTGAGTCTAGGTAACCTGCATTTCCATAGACATCTTTAAATCATTTTCCCTGAAAGTGACTAGGATTTTGATAGATATTACATTAAGTGTAAATCAATGTGGGAGAGACCTGAGATAACTAACCATATTTAATCTTTTAAAAAATTTTTGGTTTAAAAAAATTTGGTTGTAGATGGACCAAATACCGTACTTTATTCACTTATTTTGTATGTGGTGCCGAGGATCAAACCAATGCCTCACACACGCTAGGCAAGCGCTCTAACACTGAGCCACAACCCCAGCTCCAATACTTAGTCTTTTGATCCAGGAATTCTGTGTTTCTGTGGTCTTTGATGTCTCTCAGCTCCTGGTGAATGTGTTTTCAGGACATCTGTCCCTCCATCTGACACTGTCAGGTTCTGGAGCACTGCTTTCCCTGCATCCCACAAATCTTGATAGGTTGTGTTTTCATTATTATGAAATATTTTCTAATTCTCCTTGAGATTTCTTTAGTTGTGTGTTAATTAATTTTTCAGTTCTTGGGAATGGTGTAGGTATCGTTAACTGATTTCTGGTTTCATTGCATTTCCAGGAAACGTATTCTTGGATATTTCAGTCTTGAATTTTATTGGGACTTGTTTTTGGCAGAACTTTGGGCTTTTCTTGGCGAATGTGCCATTCACACTTAAAGAGAATGTTCTAGGTATCTTAGTAACTGACCTCTGCAGTTTGTGGTGTGATTGGTGGACGCATGGATTATGGTGGGTAAGATAGGGCAGGGGAGGTGCCCTATCTTCCTGGCTACTCCACCATGGCCAGTGGGAACCTCTGAAAGGAGGTGGGAGAATTAGCTGGGACTGAGGGCTGATGGGGTCCAAGGAGGGCACCATGGGTAAAGGAAGGGACCACTATGTGGAAGTGAGGCTGGGAATGAGGTGTGGGTAGATCCGTGTGTGCTGCCACAGAGAAGCCCCTGGGATGTGCTGGGGAGCGGGCAGCTCTCCTCTCCACGTGAGTAGTGTGCCTTTGTGTTAGCTAATGGGAGCCGCGCCTGGGGCTCAAGGCCTTGCTCATCAGTGGGGAGACTGATGGTGCCTACAGCAGAGAAAGGCGCTTTGCTTCCTTGTTTATAAAAATCACTGACCCTTTGGGGATCTGATTTGCCACAGTCAAGTCACAGAATAATGCTCTACTGTGGGAGTCCACTGTCTTGGTCTTTTCCCTTGGGGCCTTCTTTCCATCACATACAAGTCCACAGTTGCACATGGAAGCACCCGCCCTGTCCTGTCCCCATTCAGTGTTGCTGTGCTTTCCCTCCTCTTCCTCATGCAAGTCTCTGACACTGCTGCATCCCCATCTGTGGACACACAACTGTCCTGGCCATGGTCCCCAGGGCCTGCACTGCCTCACCTGGTGGGCGTGTTCCAGGCCTCTCTGCTCCATGCTGGACTGCCCCTGCCTCTCCGGCACTCTCTGGTGTTTGTGATGCCTGAGTCTTGGGACTTCATCCCCTTCCCCTATCCTGTTGCTCCTGGACAGTCCATCCCTGACTCCTGGCTGCCCTCTGCTGCCTCATAATTCTGCCTTTTCCAGAGTGCCCTGTGGTCGAGTATGGAGGTTGTGGCTTTTCAGATTGGCTTCTTTCACTTAGGCACTAACAATTCCTCTGCGGCTTTGCAGAGCTTGGTAGCTTTTATTTCTGTCTCTCCTTCTTTTTCTTTTCTTGTTTTTGCTGTGCTAGGGATCCAGCCTGGGCTCCTGGTGTGAGGAAGCAGGCTGCTCACCTGTCTTTCGTCTTACCACAATCTGCCCGTCCCTCACCTGCTGAGGGACCCCTTGGTTGCTTTCCAAGTTTTGGCCATCAGGAATAACATTGCTACAGACATTCATGTCTGGTTTTGTGTAGACAGATGTCTTAAGCTTACTTGAGTAAGTGCCAAAGAGCACTATTTGGGGGTCACTTGGTGAGAGTGTGTTTGCTTCCTGGAAAGCCTCCAGCCTGTCTTCCACAGTCTCCTGTTTTGCCGTCCCAGCTCCTCAAACTCGTTGTCACCTGGCCCTGATGTTTTGCTGGCTGTGCTTGGGAGGTGCAGGGTACCCCACCACTGTCATAGCTAGTGACCCTGGAGAAGGGGGCAGAGCTGCTCTTCACATTCCTGTTTGCCACTTGCTTGTCTTCCCTGGCGAGGTGTCCGTTCACACCACTTGCCCATCTTGTAATTGTCTTTTCTTAATGAGTTCTTTATGTATTCTGGGGAGTAGTCCTTTATCAGGTTTGTGGTCTGCAAATATTTATTCCCAGTTTGTGGCTTATCATTTCATCCTCTGAAAAGTGTCTTTATGGGGCAGAATTTTTTTTTTTTTTAATTTTAATGAAGTCCAACTCAACTTTTTCTTTCATACATCTTTTAGGATTACACCTGAAGAGTCATTGCCAACCCAGGGTTTCCTGGGTTTCCTCCTGGGCTGTCTGCTCGGAATTTTAGTTTCACATTTTACATTTATGTCTGTGACCCTTTATAATTTTTGTGAAAGGTTTAAGGTCTGTATCTGGATTCCTGTTTTTGCATGACGGCGTCCATTTGTCCCAATTTGATGAAATTGTCTTGGTCCCTTCTCCATTGCATTGCCCTGTTCCTTTGTATGTGGCTCTTTTTATGGGCCTTTCTCTTCTTTTCTTCTGGTCATTTATCTATTCTTTTGTCAAGTACAGCACCTTTAAAAACAAGAGCAAGTCAGAGTGACCCTCTCCCTGCTCAGAGGCTCTATCTGATGAAGACCAGGTCCTTGAGAAAAAAAAGATCAGTGAAATGGAGGATGGGGAACAGCAGGAGGGAGGAGAGGAGGGAAAGGGGAGGCACCGGGGACTGAATCAGAGCAAGCTGTAGTCCATGCTTTCATAATTATGTCCAAATGAACCCCACCCCAGGGTTACGTGTAACTAAGAAGAGCTGCAAGAGGCCCGTGTGACTGCCTCCCACACCCCGGGTCCCTCCCCATCCTAGCCTGTCCCCTAGCCATGAGAAATTCTGTTCTTCTGTCATTTCAATGCTTTTCCAGACCTGTAGGCCTTGCTCACTGTCCTCTCTTCCTGGAACTGGTTTCTCTCTTTCTGCTCCTGACTAATTCCCACTTATCTTTCAGTTGTCCTTTCAGAATTCACTATCTCGTGGGGCATCCCTGATCACCAGGCGTGTTCTCATGACACCCTCCTGTGTGTATGTGTGATGGAACCCAGAGGCACAACCACTGAGCCACACCCTAGCCCACCATTGTTATTTTTATTTTGAGACAAGGTCTCACTAAACTGCAAGGCTGGCTTCAAACGTGCACTCTCCTGCCTTAACCTTCCAAGTATCTGGGATTACAGGTGTGCACCACCACACCTGGCTCCTTGATAAATGTCTGCTTAATGAGTGCTGTGCATGATGAACTCTAGCTAGATTAACTAATGGAAAAGCGTGCTTGGGATTACAAGTTAGTATTCAGAGATTACAGCTAGGTGTTAAGTCTTTTTTTAATTTATTTTTTTAGGATATTTTTTTCCATTTTTTTAACAGAGAAAGAGAGAGAGAGAATTTTTTAATATTTATTTTTCAGTTTTTGGCGGACACAACATCTTTGTTTGTATGTGGTGCTGAGGATCGAACCCGGGCTGCATGCACGCCAGGCGAGCGCACTACCGCTTGAGCCACATCCCCAGCCCCGGTGTTAAGTCTTTTATAATATTTGTGTGTGTGTGTGTGTGTGTGTGTGTGTGTGAACAACATGGAGATAGGTGTAATGAATTTTTTAAAAGTTAGATTATGATCAGTGTCAGCATGAGAAAAATGCTCCTGGTGTCCAGAAGTGCACCATTTAGATGCATTTTCTGAATCCTCAGGATGTGTACCTGATTGGCTGCGTTTATAGCTTGGGAGGGTAGACATTGTGTTGGATGGCAGACTCTCGATTGTAAGTCACTTCACTAAGCCAAAGTGATTAGTCAGGATAAATGGGTAAAATAGATTTGAAATAAATGTAAAAGGCTCTCCCAGGCTGTGAAAGATTTCTCAGGCTAAGGTGGGAAGGTCTTGGCTGTGCAATGACATGGCGGCTCGGCCGCAGGAGGACTGTAAACCCTGAGCCTCGCAACAGGGGCCTCTCAGGAGTCTCCACCCTGAGCTGCGTTGACGCAGGTGCTTGTGTCTGATTTGGGTGCCCAACTGGGTGCCCACTGGCAAGCTGGGAGGTGCTGGGTGCACAGCTCTGGCACAGAAGGGTCTGGGCACAGGGTCCATGAGCAGCGCAGCCAGGGTGGGTCCTGTTCACCACCTGACTGGAAGTAATTTGTTGACTTTCTTTTAAGCTTGGTTATCTCTTTTTTTATTTTTCTTTTAATTTCTGAAATGGGATCTCCTAATGCCCTAGCTGGCCTCAAACTCTTGGGCTCAAGTGATCCTCTCAGCCAACCAAGCAGCTGCGTCTCACCAGCTCAAGCTCTCTCCTCTCTGAAATGGGGGTAACATCTGCTTGGCAGGATCGCTGGAGGAAAACGTGTTCCTAATGAAATGTTCTACAAACATAAGGAATTGCATTTGTGGCTGGCAAGGTCTTGAAGAGTTCAAGAAACTTTGTTATGTTTCCCTGGGGGCTGGAGAGGAGGGGTTGGGAGGGCAGTGGCCTCTGCTGTTGGTTGGGGTGGAAGGGCCACCGTGCAGCTCCTTCCCCTTCACAGGGCCAGCCTTGACCCACACCGGCCTGCCTGAGCACCAACTCTGAAGCAGCATGCTAGCCTTGTAGCACAGGCCACCAAGAGCCACACTTCTCTCCGGCCCAAAGAAGCCACGTCCCAGCAGAGGAGTGGAGTGCAGGTGCACTGTTCTGGAAGTGCCAGGAGGTGAAAGTCGCAGGAAGAGGGGCTGGATGAGGGGAGCAGTAGGTGACAGGACCACGGGGTGAGCAAGGGGGCCTGGCCTTCTCCTTTACCACCAGTTGAGGCTTCAAGCCAGGTGTTTTGTGGGGCCTCACACGTTCTGTGTTGCTGTAAAGCCTTCCACTGTGATTCCTGTGCGCCTCAGCCAATGTCAGAGGCTCTGGGGATGTCTGTGGCCATCTGGTGGCAGTGTGACAAAACACCTGAGTGCGTTGACTTCCGGCGGCCTCGAGGCTGCTGAGTCATGGCCATCTCAGAGCTGAAGCTGCTGTGGCCTTGGGCTTTTTCAGCGCTCCCATTTGGGCCTTGTGTGCCTGACATTAGTGAAGGAGCGTCTGTCTGTCCCGGCTTGTGTGTCCACTGCCTCGTAGGTTTCTGTAGCTTCCTGGCAGCTCTCCCTTGTACCTGGCTCAAGTCTGTGTCTGAGGAAGAGGGGAGAAGGTCAGAGGTTCCTCAGCCCCATGAAAAGTGAGAGTCAAGTTTGTGTCCTCCTGAAGGTGCCCGGTGCAGCACCTGGGTGTTTAAGAGATTGGGCCTGTTTGAGAACCCCTCCCACTCAGGTTTACCTCTGCTTGGTGAGCAGGTTTGGGATGTTTGAATGGGAGCAGATGCTGTTCATCCCTGGGCTGGGTCCCCTCGGGACATCCCAGAGCTGTTTAGGATGGGTCATGGCTGTGGTGGTTGGTTGAAGTGACCAGGGTTGAAGTGGTAGGTATTTGTCCCTGTGTCTGTGAATTTCACATCTAACTTGATACCACACAGGTCTGAGTGGAAGAAATTTATGTTTTGGTTGATTCATTAATTGACTATTAAGTCCCTACTATTTATAAATAATTTGAATATATAAAGATGAATTTCGAAGGATTTTGTCTACAAGGAGCTTAGTCTTGTTGGAGGATTAGGACATATACGTCACAGAAGACTGCAAGCCAAGGTCGTGGAGATGCAGAAGGTCCTGTGCTCATCTCATCTGGAAGGGAGGGGGTGGTGATGATGTGATGTCCATCAGGGCTGTGGAGGTATCAGGAGGTTTTTTTTTGTTTTTTTGTTTTTTTGTTTTTTTAAGTAGTGGGATGAAAAATGCACAGGTGTTGAATATAGCAATGCAGGAGAAAGCTGAGCAGAAGTAGGAATGACATTTTCAGAGAGGCCTAGAGACGAGCACAGAGCATCCAAGGGAGAGGGAAGGACAAGGACATCACACTTTTTATCAGAACTTTTGATGTGTAGTAAAAGAAAATCAAGTAGCAAAGATAAGCTGTGGCAAGAGTGAAAAAAAAATGTTAGAATTGATCTGTCATTTAAGAGCCATGTGTCCACCTGGGGGGTCTGAAGACACACCTTCCACTGTGAGTGCGAGGAGAAGCCCTCCGCAGCATCCCTGAGGAGCTCTGAGTGCTTTGATGTGTGTGCCAGACCTTGCAGTGGAAGCCGTGGCTCCTGAACTGGGAAACTCTAAAAGCAGGGGAGTAGCTGAAGGGAGGGTGGCAGGGCTGCATGGTGGCACTGGATAACCAAGGGCATGGTGGGCATGGCTACGGTAATGAGCAGCAGAGTAGAGCAGCTTCAAAATGATCTGGCTCACACAGACCTTTGTCTTGGTCTGGTTGACTATGGTGTTCCTATAAGTAAAATAAGCAAAAAAGTCCTAGATTAAGTAAACAAGCCTGGCCTGAACCGTAAAAGTAGTTACAGTCTCACAGTCAGTCCCACACTTGAGCTGTTAGCTTACCCAGAACCCATTGAAAGTATGGAGGCTGGCTTCCCTTGAGGAAGAATCCTAGTACACTGCCGAAAATTGATACTGTTAATCCTTCCCCAAAGGACCTTTGGCCTTTTACTGGGTATATTAGTTTATTTTCCATTGTAGAATATCTGAGTCTGGGTAATTTGTCAAGAAAATAAGTTGGTTTAGCTCATAGGTCTGGGGGTCCATGAGCATGGTTCCAGACTCCACTCTGCTCTGATAAGAGCCCCGTGGCTAGAGTGTGTGTGAGTGTGTGTGAGAAGGGGAGGTCATGTGGTGAGACCAGAGGCCATGGAGCGGGTAGGGTTTGGCTTGCTCTTCTACATATGGATGGATTTACTGTGTGACCTTCCAAGGGTAGTGCCCGCAGAGACCTAGGGGTTCCAGCACTTCTCACATTACCACACTGGGGACCACACATTCAACAGATGAGACCTTCAGGACACAGTCAGACTGTTCAAGTCTTAGCACCAGGACAGCTGCACCTTGGGGAGAGGGAAGTGATCATGACTTTTAGGTATCTTAGGGATCGCTGGACCTGGGCTCTGGGCTGCGCTGATTCCAGGAGGCCCCAGGTGGCACTGTGGTCTGCCGGGTAGAGTAGGAATTGTGCAGGTCCATGCTTCTGCGTGTGACCTTGGACTGTTTGCTGCTGGTGGCTTAGTGGTAGAGGTGGTAGAGGACTTGCCTGACGTGCGTAAGGCCCTGGGTTTGAACTCGGCACGGGGTAGGGGAGGATGCTTTTTGATATCTGAAAGATAATTGGCTGAGATCGTGAGTGGAATTGTATTGAATATGTAGATCAAGTTGGGAAGAACTGACATCTTGACAGTATTGAGTCTTCCTGTCCATGAACATGGACTCTTTCTCCGTTTTACTTCTTTAATTTCACTCACCAAAGTTTTGTAGTTTTCCTCATGTAGATGTTGTATGTATTTTGTTAGATTTATACCTAAGCATTTCATTCTTGGGCGGGGGGAGTGCTAATGTAAATAGTATTATGTTTTTTATTTCAAATTCCACTTGTTCATTGATGATATATTTAGTAAGGCTGTTTACTTTTGTATACTGACCTTGTAAACTGCAACTTTACTATAATTGCTTATTCTAAGAATTTTTTTTGCAGATTCTTTTGGATTGTCTATGTAGGTAAATCATGTTAATGAAGAACAAAGCTCGTTACATTTCTTACATACCTTGGATAAACCCCACGTGATTGTGGCATGGGGTTCTTTTTTTTTTTTTTTTTTTTATTTTATTTTATTTTTTTTTTATTGGTTGTTCATAACATTACAAAGCTCTTGACATATGATATTTCATACATTAGATTGAAGTGGGTTATGAACCCCCAATTTTACCCCAAATGCAGATAGCAGAATCACGTCGGTTACACATCCACAATTTTACATAATGCCCTAATAGTAATTGTTGTATTCTGCTACCTTTCCTATCCCCTACTATCCCCCCTCCCCTCCCCTCCCAACTTCTCTCTCTATCTGGCATGGGGTTCTTTTTGTACATTGTTCATTTGATTTTTACATAAGTTTACAGATGAACACTGTATGTCTAGGGCTCAGAAAGATTTTTTTTGCTATAGAATGTAGAATGGGATTCTCACTCCGCTTTCTGGGTTGTGTGTGAACTTGGGTGGGGAAAGCATTGGTACTTTGTTACCCTCTGAATTAAATGAGGCATTTTATTCAGTTGAGTCTAGATGACAGACATACTAGTATCAGCATATTGGAGCTTTGTCACTAACAGAGACCCTGATTTTCTCAGTTAAGCAGTTGCTGTTGAAGATATCGCCAATGCACCATCACTGCTGTAAATCAGTGGGTCCACCACTGGGTGCACTGCCGCACTCAGTTTTAATAGCTGTAGGTTAGTATAGTTTTCTTCATAATCTCTTATGTGTTTAAGAACATGATTATGATCCGGGTTCGATCCTCAGCACCACATACCAACAAAGATGTTGTGTCTGCCGATAACTAAAACAATAAATAAATATTAAAAAAAAAGAAAAAAAAAAAGAACATGATTATGAGACAAGATCGTGCTTCATCAGAATGCTAAATAGGTCCATGGTGCTTGACATTTTAATGATGGAAGGTCCTTCTCTTCCTCTTGTTCTTCCACTGCCAAACAGAATAAACAGAACTGAATTCCAGTTTTCCAGGTACAAAAAGTAAACGAAAACTTAACCTGGACGCTGCTATATTCAGCCTGATGAACTCGTGCTTCTTCCCAGAGCCTCAGCAGTCTCACTGCTGTTGCTGGTGGTGGACCATCGCGTGGCCCTTAGTGCCAAGTTGTGGTTTAAGCAGCTCTGAGAAACCAATGTTCTTTCCAAAGTTTGGTATCCAACTTGTTTGGTGGCAAAATGTAACCAGTATGAAACTATATACATAGTCTTTCTTTTTCTATTCAATGTAAATGATCAAACATTTCATTGCAGGAATATTAAGGTCTTGATTATAAAGTACTACCCCAGATCGCACTGAGATATGGGAATTGAGGGATTAACCTTTCTAACCATCTGAAGGTTCTAACTTGCTGCTTTTAAAGGTTTCAGATAAGAGGTGGTGGAAGTTGATGATTGTGGAGAACTTAGCCTTGGGAACACTAGCATATTTATTCTATTTTTACATTTTAAAAAGAACCAAATCATTTGTATTCAAATGTAGCCAAAATGACTTTTCTTTTCTTTTTTTAGAGAGAGAGAGAGAGAGAGAGAGAGAATTTTAATATTTTTTTTTTTTTTTTTAGTTATCGGCAGACACAACATCTTTGTATGTGGTGCTGAGGATCGAACCCGGGCCACACGCATGCCAGACGAGCGTGCTACCACTTGAGCCACATCCCCAGCCCTCAAATGACTTTTCTTAGTAACTTAGATTGTTAAGATAAAAATTCTATAACTTTTCTGAAAAAAAAATTTGTTTACTCTTTCACTTTATGTCTACAGAAAGAAACTAAGAAGTAGATGTGTTTCTTTTATAAATCAATGCATTTATTACTTATGAGATATTTATTTGGCATTGTGGTGAGCCAGGTGCTGTAGATGTATATACTGAACAGAGCACGCAAGCTCCCAGGCCTGGTGGAACTTGAACTTTGGTGCAGGGACAGCCAGGAGACAAACATCAATGCTGTGCTGGTCATTACTTATTCATTTGCAGGTTTTAAGATAACAGTATGACATACAAGTCGCAACCCAGGGGCAAATGGCAAGCCCTGTGGGTGCAGAGGGCTCCAGCTCTGGGGGAGGTTTGGCCAGGGAAGCTGCCAGGAGAGGCCGCCAGAGCATTGTTCATACCCATTTTTGAAAACAGTGACCATACAAACTAATCAGAATATGTATTTTCAACAAGAAATATTGACTGATTAATTGGTGGCTGGATGGATTGATTGATGGTACTGGGAATTAAATCCAGGGGCACTTAACCACTGAGCCACATCCCTATCCCTTTTTATATTATTTTGAGACAGGGTTTTGCTAAGTTGCTTAGGGCCTTGCTAAGTTGCTGAGGCTGGCTTTGAACTTGGGATCCTCTTGCCTCAGCTTCTTGAGTTGCTGGGGTTATAATTGGGTGCCACCGCACCCAGTCCTGTGATATTTTTCTGAGCAGAAAAGGAAGGAAGTGTTGAAGAATAGAGTTCCCTGTGCTGGCTTTGTCTGGTGTGGTCGTGAGAAGGCTGCGCAGCAGCAGTGTGTCTGGTATTTGTGAATCAGGTTTGTATTACCTGGTCCTGGTGTTGGAGGTGGAGGCAGGGAGGGTCGTCTGGGTACTCTGCAACTTGAGGGTTTGAAGCGTGTTTGTATTGTATGAGAGTTACACATTTCCAGGGATTGAATGTAACTCAAAAGGTGTAAGTTATTTGCTACTCAGAACTGAATTTATGCCTCTCAGCTTGGGATGTCTATGAAATCTTCAAACATTGGAATAAGAATTCTGAATGGATATGTTCCCTTAATAATTCTATCTCTTCTCAGAAATATTTTGGGGAAATGTAAAAAATCAACCTGGTTAGAATTTTAAATGAAAGGAGAATGTTGATCTTAACATTTTGTAAATCCAAGAAAATATAAAAATGGTTTGTGGGTATCATGTATTGGTTTGAGGGAAGCAAAGATTGCCATTGAGTTGTTTTTATAGTATGCATAGGTAGACACTCCTTAAATTTACTTTGTCACATATCTGAAATGGAACAGTATCAGACCTAGCTTAAGTATCATTCTGAATGTGTCACATCTTCCTCTTGGTCCTGTAGAGCGGTTCCATCACCTCCCTAACCCCTTCTCTAATGTTCCCAGGTTATCGAGTCCTTGGGAATTATTATCTATAAAGCACTGGACTATGGATTGAAGGAGAATGAGGAACGGGAGCTAAGCCCTCCCCTGGAGCAGCTCATCGACCGGATGGCCAACACGGTGGAGGCCGATGGCAGCAAGGACGAGGGCTACGAGGCTGCAGACGAGGGCCTGGAGGAGGAGGAAGATGAGAAGAGGGCTGTCTCTGCCGTGCGCTCCTACCGAGACGTCATGAAGGTAAAGCACCAGCTCATGGCAGCATAGTGCTGGTTTCTCTAGAGTGCTTCTTTTTCTGTTTTAAAAATATAATGATAAAAACCTGTAATCCCAACCACCCGGGAGGCTGAGGCCTGAGGAACACTAGTTCAAGGGCAGCCTGGCAACTTGCAAGGCTTTGTCTCAAAATAAGAAATAAAAAGGGCTGTAGTACTTTCCATTTTAGATCAATGTCCTCAACAAATAAAATGTCCTCACATACATACAAATTAAAATTTCACACATTGTATTCATTTTCTGTTTTCTAGATGTTAAGGTTTATTTTTTAAAAATACAAACGAGGAAATCATGTTAAGTGAAATAAGCCAGACATAGACAAGTGCCTCAAGCTCCCTCATATGGAAGGTGAACCAAGCTGACCTGAGCTTGGGATAGTGACCAGTGCCGGTTGGGAATGGAAGGGTGGGTCAAAGGAGGATTTGGTCAGCACATGCTGTGCACGTGTATTGACATATACTGAAAAATCTCCCACACCTATAATAATACGTTCTGAGTGTCCCTTTTAGCTAAACAGGAGGAAAAATAATTGCTGAGACATTAGTCAAGTAAACTGAACTTTTAAAATATCATAAAACCCATTACTTAGGACCTGAGAAAGAGTTTATGGTAGTTTATGGTCTGGCCGGTGGGTTAAAAACCTCACCCTTGACTTTGTCAGGAGGGAAGGCAAGATTGTCAGCTGAAGAACTCCCTTACTGTAGGGGTGGGAGACACATAACAGTGGGACCAGCATCTTGGAGTCAATTAGTCTTCAGTTCTTAGTGAGCAGGACCTCTTTAGTGTGTAACAAATATGCAGGGTCTCTACCTGGATGGCTTTTTTTTTTTTTTTTTTTAGTACCATAATATGCACATGTAAGACACTCCATAATATGCACATGTAAGACACTCAGGGGCTTTCAACCACTGAGCCACATCCCCAGCCCTATTTTGTATTTTATTTAGAGACAGGGTCTCACTGAGTTGTTTTTGCTGAGGCTACTTTGAACTCGTGATCCTCCTGCCTCAGCCTCCGGAGCACCTGGGATTACAGGCATGTACCACTGCACCTGGCCCCGGTGGCTCTTAACTGTAATAGAAACAGAATACACACAAGCTATAGGCCTCTGATTCTTGGGATGTCTATGAAATTGGAAGCACAAATGCACATGCATAAGTTTTTTTCCCTGAATTTTTTGAGAGTTCTTTGCCATTGAAATTTCAGGCACAATAAATTGCAGGCACAAATTTATGTCAGGACTGGAACATGTGCTTTTTTAAATTTTTAGAATATGGCATGTAAAATACTTCCAGTTTTAAGTGTTTCTTGAGAAACATGAGCATCGGCCCTCTAAAAGTGTTAAGAAAAGTTGGCTCCATTATTTTTATATATAAAAGTATATCCCTGGATGCACATTCTGTGTTCGGAAGAAAACTGTCGTGGTCCAGTGGACAGTGCAGGGGTTGAGGTGGGTTAAGATGCACAGGTAGGAAGGGAAGAGCGAGCCCTGGAACAGTGACAGATGGGCCTGAAAGACCCCGGAGGTGTGGGGCCTGAGGGTGTTTGAGAAGTGACCGAGGGCTAATAGGAGAGTGGTATCCGTGCTGGGCTTTATCTTTAAACATCCTGTGTGCCTCTGGTGTGCCTTCTTTGGGAATTGCAGTGGGTATTTGGATCGCCTGCCACAAGGAGTGAGTTGTGGTTCCTCTCAGAGCTGACCGTGTGGGGGAGAGGCAAGTTAAGTGAACAGCAGCAAGGCGGACATAGGGCAGGCATGTCGTGCAGGGCTGGCCATGAGGAGTTTCTAGATGGGTTGTTCTTACGAGCAAGAATGGAAGGGTGGCCCCTAGAGTGGATGTGAGATACTCTGAGAGCACAGAGGGGAGGAACCCAGCTGAGAGGATTCTCTTCTCCTGCAGCATTCCTTCTTTCTGACAGTTGGAAACATAAAGCAATACCTTTTGCAACAATTTATTTTGAAAACAATTTATTTTGTTGAAATTTGAAAGTGTGGCAAATTGTTTTGCTTGGTAATTAATAGCAGCAGTGTAAATTTATGTATTCCTGATGAAAAATAATTTGTCAGTTTATTAAAAAAGTTCGAAATAGTTCACTATAATAAAAAAAGGTTAAAGTCTAGAAAAAACTTGATTGTCCATTAATTGGGGACTAGTTCAACTATGGTACAACCACTGGAGTACTAGGAAGCCATAAGGATTAAGGACTATCACTTCATACCTTGTGGAGAAATCTCCAGGGTTTTTACTTGAAAGCATAGGGGAGAGTGTGCCTGCTGCACTGGCACTTTTGTGGGAGGGGGGCAGATAGAACATGTACCCAGAGATGTGCATGGCATCCTGACTCTGCCCTTACGCTACAAACCAATGGCGAAGAGGAATGAGTTGCCACCTGGTTTAGCAGCGAAGTGGAATACTGTACAGGCTGTCACATTAAAATCACATGGGTTCTGTGGTTGTAGAGAAACTTTAGTTTTTTTTATTTATTTGTTTGTTTTAATTTTTAGTTGTAGATGGACACAATATCTTTATTTTATTTGTTTTGTTTTATGTGGTGCTGAGGATCGAATCCAGTGCCTCACATGTGCTAGTCAAGCGCTTTACCACTGAACCACACCCCCAGCCCCCTTTAGTTTTAATACTTGAGGGAAAACCCACAAAATTTGCATATATTAGATAAAGAATAAAAGAAACTCTGGCAATTTGAAGTTGTATGTCAGTCGTATTGTGACTGCGGGGGAATCACTTGGTTTCAGAAACTCCCTTCCTCTTATTATTTAGCATTTGTACAGTAAATAAAATACGTACAATTCTTAGTTAAAATTTATAAGTTTTTTCAGTGCTAATTCATACTTTTGAATGAGATCTGCCATACCTAAATAGATTACAAATAACAAGCCATGTTTAGAAAAAAGGTGGTAGATTCTTTGGTTGATATATACAGTTGTAATTTGGAAATTTGCCTACTTTTTTTTTGTACCAGGGATTGAAACCAGAAGTGCTTAACCACTGAGCCACATCCATAGCCCTTTTTATATTTTATTTAGAGACAGGGTCTTGTTGAGTTGCGTAGGGCCTTGCTGAGTTGCTTAGGGATTTGCTAAGTTGCCAAGGCTGGTTTTGAAATTGGGATTTTCCTGCCTCAGCCTTCCAAGCTACTGGGATTATAGGTGTGCACCACTGTGCCTGGCCTGCCTGTTATTTTAAAAGGGGAAGAATTTAAGAATAGTAAAGTATGATTAGAAGTGAGCTTTATGTATTTAATTTTATAAATACTAAACTAGATTTGTCCATGCAGAGTCTTCCTTTTCAAAATGCTCATCTATTGCAAACAGCTGAAACAGGACCCATCTGTTATTTCATTTATGCTTTAATTTGGCCTAGGCTTACAGAGTTTATTCAAGGGAAGTCTGAATGTTTGGTGGAGCCAGTAAATTAAGATCTCTGTCCACACAGGTTAGTTTACTGGACAGTGTGCACCACTCCCTGGGGTGGCTCCATGGAGAGAAACTTCTCCACCCTTCCTGGTACTTGTCCTCTGAGTTCTAAAGTCTGGTGGAAAGTGTGCTGCTTTTCTCACTGAGGAGGTGGAGATTTAGTGATCCATCTTGGTTAACTGTATGGTGCTGAGTTAATCGAAAAGATTGTCATGTAGTTTTTTTTTGTTGTTGTTATTGTGATAAATACATGCTTACGCTCAGTGGGAAAACATTTTTATATTATGTAGTTGAAAATACTGATATGGTACTTTAAAAACATTTTTTTTTTAGTTGTAGATGGATGCAATATCTTTTTAAAAATTTATTATTATTTTTTATGTGGTGCTGAAGATCAAACATGGTTCCTCACACAAGCTAGGCAAGCACTCTGCTACTGACCACAACACAACACCGGTCCAATATGGTACTTTTTTGCAAATAAGATTCTACACTATGAATGTTTGTGACTAAATATAGTTAAAAACATTTGAATTTCTGTATCTGAGAACAAATTATGGGAAAAACTGGAAGCTAATATTTTAAAATTTATTTTGGAATTGACACTTATTTATGGGGCAGAGTGTGAAATTTGAGTACACACATACAATCTGTGATGATCAAACCAGGGTAAGGAATTCAGTAGTATTAATAAAGTACTCTGATGTGATAAATGCTAAATAACTGAGAGAATGTAATTTTGATTATATCAGTTCTATGGTTAAAGATCTCAAACATATTGTGGTATGTGTTACAGAAAAAGAGGTAGACATACTGACTACCTTCTAACTTAAACAAAAACTATATTATTAATTATGCCAAGTTTTCAGGAAAACTTCATGGTCTCTTATTGTGTAGTATTTTATTACTAAGTAGAAATAAAGTATAAATTATTAATAAATAGAATTTCCAAGTTACCCACAAGGTCTTTGGTATCAAATAAAGGTTTTTCTCCTAGTTGGTACATTGTTTATGATGTATATGTTTTTTTATTTGCCAGAACAACAAAAGTGAGAAGGTTTCAAAATGTTGATGTGTAAATAGGCTTTTTCCTCATCACATCAGTATAGGTGGGGTTTGCTGATACTTTCAAGTTCTGTTGAAAATATCTAGCAGAGTCCTATGAGTGCTGATGAAATTTTCCAGAAAATTAACTTTGAGTCCAGTATATTAATAATGATTCTTTACAGGGAATTCAAATAATGGAATTGTGAAGACTTTAGAATGATGTTCAGGATTTTAAGAGCCAGGAAACTGGAAAAGATTTTCAACAGAACCAAATGGAAATTTGAGAGCCAAAAAACCACAGTAACTAAAATAAAAGTTGAATGGATTGGTTCAGTAGCAGACTAGACAGAGCTGAAAAGAAAATGAGTGATGTAGAAAGTGTGGTCACTAGGAGACACACTGAGCAAAGCACAGGGACACCAAGTGAACAAAACGTGCAGAATAGAGGGTCAGACACAAAGCTGGTGCATGTAATTAAAGTCTTAAAGGAGAGCAAAGAAGAGAAGGGCTGATAGCGGTATTGAAGACACACTGTTTTTCCAACACCATGATCTGATTTCATTAGAGCAAAACTGCAAAACACCACATTTAAAATCAGCCAGAGGAAAAAAGATGACTTCAAAGGAACATCAGTGAAACTGCACCAAAGGTCTCAGCTGAAAGGACGGAACTGGAAGACAGGGAGTGCCATCTTCAGAGTCCTGACAGTCTAGCGTTACTCAGTGGAATAACTGTCAGCAGTAAAGGTGAAATACCTCTTCTGACAGAGAGAGCGCTTCTCAAACAAAGACCATGCCAGGTGGAGCTCAGGGATGCAGGAAGATTTGAAGAACAAAGAAAAAGATAAACATGAAAGTAAATCAAAAGGAATACTAACTGCATAAAACAATAATAATGACTTGTGTGGTTTAGACCATACTAAGTTAAAACACCCAACTTCAGCACAAGTGAGAAAGTAATTGGAGGTAGCACTGTCAGGTCCTGGAATGGTGTGGCCAGAGGTTTGTGTTAGCCAGCCTTCCCTTTCTGTAATGAATACCTGAGAATAAATACCAGCTTATAAAGAGAAGAGTTATTTTGACTCAGTTCCTAAGGTCTTAGTCTGTGGCCAATTGACCTATTGCTTTTGGGTCTACATTGAAGTAGCACTTCATGTCAGGGAGATTGTGGTAGAGCAAACTGGTCACCTGTGGCCAGGAACTGAGCAAGAGGACAGCACGTCCCCAGTGACCAGGCCTCCAATTGGACCCTCCTCTTAGAGATCCCAACACCCCCTTTGGCAGCATATCCCCAGTGACCAGGACTCCCCTAGACCCTCTTCTTAGAGATCCCACCACCTCCCAGAGAGTGGAGCTGGCACCTTGTCTTCAACACGCGGTCCTTTGGGGGACAAGTCCAGACTGTAGCAGGTTAGAGCACTAATTTATTAGATTGTGATGAAGAACACGGCCCATCTCTAGGGAAGCCAATAAAAGAAAGTAAAATAATTTGTAGATTTTGAGCTGATAGGGGAGGGGCCAAGTTAATAAAATAATGACAGTGTGAAAGAAGAGATGGGAAGAATGATAAAGCTTTGAACAGAGAGCAGTTGGACAGGTAGAGGCATGTGGAGGACAGTGTCCTGACACCTGAATTGGTGGGACTGCCCTGCTCAGGACGGTAGCAGCCACAGCTCGATTACCTGAGATGATGTGCAAAAAGTGTAAAATGCATATTGCATTCCAAAACACCCAGAAGTAACGTAAAATATCTCCTTAAGAATTTTTATATTGACTATAATTTGAAGTATTGTATAATATGTATTTTGTCAGGTTAGCTAAAATATATTCTCAAGGTCAGTTTCAGTGTTTTTTTGTACTCTATGTGTGTTCAGCAGAAAACTCAAAAAAGTCACGTATGTGCCTCACACTGTTTCTATGGATTGTTCTCGCCAAAAACACTCTAATTAAAAGAGAAATATTTTTAGACTGCACTAAAAATACAAAATCCAGCCATATGTTCTTACAAAGGACATATTCATAAATACAAAGACAAAGAAAACTTGAAAGTAAAAGAACAAAAAAAGATACAGCATTCTAACCAAAAGAAAGCTATTGTAGATATTCTTTTCAGATAAACTGGACTTAAAATGCATTACTACAGATAAAAAGTATACTTAGTGATAGAAATTTGATTCACTAAGGAGAAGTAGCAATTCTAAATTTGTGTGCACCTAATAACAGCCTAATAGTAGCATTAACAACATATTCAATTAAATAAAATTAAAATTGATAAAATTATATGGAGAAATTGACAGATCCATGGTCCTTGAGGGAGGTTTTGTGTCTCTCAGCATCCATCAAAGAAAGGGTATGTGGACAGTGGGAAGAGCAAACTGACATCATGGGACGCAGCACCAGCACCCAGAGTACATGTTCTTTTTAGGTTTGTGTGGAACAATGAAAAATTTGACCATTCTAGGACATGAAACAAGTCTTTCTGGGTGTCCAAGGGTTAAAATTATATTAACCATATATATTTGACTTTACCTGTGGAAAGCGACCCGTGTTCTACAGAAACCGTACTTCGTGTTTTGAACCTTGATCTCTTCCCAAGCTAGCAGAGTCCCGTGCTGGGCGGGTCAGCAAGCCGCCGCTCCCAGCTAGCTCATGCCCTCCACCACACTGTTGACTTCCTTCACAGTGATTATTAGAATTTACAGTTCCCAGATCGACTGTTGATCATGGTGTGAGGCAGGAGTTGTTGCATGATTTTCAGGCCTGGCACTATTAAAAGCATGGGGACAGCTTTCCCTATTGTTGTGCCTGCCACACGGCAGCGAGCTGAGTATACACTCAGGCAGGCATCCTCTCTGGCCTTTCTGATTGGGTTCAAGTGGTCCAGTGATTGCGGCTCTGAAGGAAGCCCTAGTACCAAGTTCTCCCACTGAGTGCTTCTCCCTAAGAATGGATGCATCTGGCCCTGCATTCTACCCAGCCCCACAAAAACACAAACAAACAAACAAACAAACAAAAAACCCCAATAACCCAGTCCCTCTGTTCCTCCTGCCCTGGCATTTCCATTTCCAGCTTAGTACTCTTCAATTGATGGCAGTTATTAAAATGTAATGACATGTTCATTTAGTAATTGTATCAATGTCAAATTTATTAAGGGAAAACTTATTTACAGCCATTTATTTATTTAAGGTACCCAGGGACATTTTACCACTGAGCTACATCTCCAGCCCTTTTCATTTTTTGAGATGGGGTCTTGCTAAGTTGTTGAGTCTGACCTTGAACTTGTGGTCCACCTGCCCCAGCCTCCTGAGTCGCAGAGATTACAGGTGTATGCCACCACACCTGGCTCTTATAGCTTTTTAATGTAAATGGAGTACTTTAAAATATAGCTATTGTATATGGATATATAATTATTATAGAAAAATGGTTATTCCGGTGCATTGGACTCCTGGGAGGTATCTTTGCAATCTAATAAAATAAATGGTGCATGTATGATGAAGTTCACTATTATGTGAAATTATAATGCATCATTTAAAGATTTGAAAACAAACAAAGTGGTATATTGTCTGCATGACATTAAATGATGTATTTTGCCGCAAATGATGTGAGGGTCATGTGCTCTGTGGAGTCCAGGATGGCAGGACAGGAAGCATCAGTGGGCTCCTGCTGCCCTCTTGCTCCACTCCCAAGCACCTTCTCCTGAGTCCAAATGTTTTCCTGACATTCTTTACTACTTACAAAGGTCAACATGTACTAGAGTGAGCCTGGGCCTCAGAACCAGGTAGTGTTGTGATAGGATCCCTCTTCCTGAGAAGAGGGCTCTCTGACTGTGGACAGGTTAACCTGGCTTCTCTCACTGTCATCTTCCTTTGCACAAACAGGGGAAGAGTCAGGGTTTCACAGAATAGTAAATGATAATAGGCTGCCTAATGGCATGTCAGATATAGGACCTGGCATGATAACAGTTGAGTATATAGTAGCTGTTAAGATACTCTCATTTTTACCAGTAAATGGTAATTCCCTTTCTGCTCCCAACCTAAACTTTGATACATGCCTGGTCATTTTCAGGGAGAAGCTAATTCAGCCAGCCTGGTGTATTGTTGGGCATTGGTTGGTTTCTGGTCCTCCCCATGTAATTGTGTAGGAACTGATGGCCCTGGGCAAGGAGGGTTGCCTTTCTGTCTCATGGGAGCATACATATGTGCGGCTGCTTTCCTGGTGCCAGAACCCTGACCACAGACCTTCTCTGTTGATTTCCTTTTCTGTAGCTGTGTGCTGCTCATCTCCCAGCCGAGTCAGAGGCACCAAATCATTATCAGGCAGTGTGTCGCGCACTGTTCGCAGAAACCATGGAGCTCCACACGTTCCTGACTAAAATCAAGAGTGCAAAGGAGGTGAGTGCTGTCCGCTGATGTCGGGGATGGCACACCTGAGTCCTCAACCTTGTCCTCCCTGTGAACCTTAAAATGTCCATCCCCATCCTGCTTTCTGGTGAGTACTGGAAACTGTTTAGGAAAGAAGCAACTTAGGCATAAGGAAATCTCTTTTTTTTTTTTTAGAGAAAGAGAGAATTTTTTTTTTCAAATATTTGTTTTTCAGTGGACACCACATCTTTATGTGGTGCTGAGGATCCAACCCAGCACCCCGCGCATGCCAGGCAAACGCGTTACCGCTTGAACCACATCCCCAGCTCCAGGAAATCTCTTCTTACATTTGAGCAGCGTGAATCCATTTTATAAAACAAAGGTTTTCATGAAGTTTCCTTCCTAGTGGGGAACAAGGACGCCTCAGCTGGCTGCACCAGCTTCCCGCATACCTGCTTGTCACCTGCCCTGCCATTCTTTCTTTTGTCCATTCTGAAACATGTTAGTGCCTTTTTCAGGAAAGGACAGGAACTCTGAAAGGAGGTGACCCTTACCTCTGATTGGATTTGATGAAAGATTTAGTGGAGGAGCTTGGAATTAATGTATGGATAACCTAAAACCTTACTTGGGATATCTTTTTTATTGTTTATTAATGCCTGTGAGTTTAAAATATTGTGTCCAAAGAGAATCACTCTATTTAGAAGGTGAATCATCATGTCCTGAGTTAGATGGTTGTGAAGATTCAGTGAGATCTCATCTGAAATGGCACAGCATTCTGGATCACGATAGGGAACAGAAGCAGTATTTCAATGCCTGAAGCCTGAAGTACAGAGTTTATCTGAAGCACTAGGCTAAGATTCACTATGCATGATTTGGGGAGAGACACATATTGGATGCGGAAGCAAAGAAGGAAAAAGTAAATCTCATTGCTAAGTAAGACTTAGCCCTGGTAAAAAGGAGGTGAGGGGTGTCTCAGCCACATCATCCTCAATAAGCTGCCCTTACCTGAGTCTGTCAGGTACCTGTGAGGTTGAGCTTTGGGCTTCTTCATTTGCTCTAGCCAGCACACTGCCTACAGTCCTTTTTTTTTTTTTTTTTTTGTAATGGTAGGCCAGTGAGAAGCTATGCCTTTTTTTTTTTTTTTTTTTTTTTTAAGTTCATAAAATTGGACCCAAGAGGAAAGCCATCACCAGGGTGGAGAAAGGCGAACTGTATGTTATTTGGAGGGCTGTTGTACATGTTACAGACTGGCTGCCCAGCGTGGATGGGATCAGAGGAAACAGCAGCTGATACAGCTTCCAAGTGAAAATGTGAAAACACCCCCAACTAAGTTGTAGTAAGTGGTAGAAAAGGTCACAGTTTAAGGCTGTCCTCGTCTTCCTGGTTAGGTGAGGTTGAGGTTGCTCTCCCCAGAGCTTCAGTTCAAGGATGTGAGTACAGTGCTGCAGAGTTAGTATGGCAGATTGAATGGCTTCTGACATCTCCAGCACAGACGTGCTCAGAAGCTGCTTCTGAGCATAAAGAACAGCGTTAGTATTTTTACCACTGTACCCCACCCAGTGAGTTTCTTAAAAATTTTCTTGGCTCCTAATTAGATCTTGGCTCTTCCAGATACACAAACACGTCCTCAGAAAGAGGTTTAACCATGATCCAAGTCTGTTTAAATAAGAAAACTGGCAGTTGGAGAAGCAGTGCTGGGTGCTGGGCTTGAGGGACCACCCAGGCAGTTGGAGCAGCAGTGCTGGGTGCTGGGCCTGGGGGACCAGCCAGGCCTTGGGGTGGGTTCCAGCCGTGTCTCCTTCCGCCCTGCTTCCCCACCCCTCCTGCTGTGCCTTGCTGTCGATCACCCTCAGTCTTGCCCAACTGCTCAGGCTCTTCTGGGCACTCTCTCCTGGTTCTCTCTCTGCACAGCTTCTGTGCCTGTGGCCGCCCTGGGCAGTTGCCTTCTTTCGTTGACGCTTATGCAGTCCCCCAGCCAGTCTCAACCCTCCATTGCTGTCATCAGCTCCTCTCGGGGGAGTTCAAGAAAAGAAGAAACATGGCACAGTCCTACCATTCTTCTTGTTGGGGCTCTGCCACCTAAACACACCTTCTCCTCATAAAAACCTTTGTTTGTCGCACGTCAGAACCCTGGCCCTGGTTCCGCTTCTGGCCCAGCGCCTGTCCTCAGGCCTGACCCACTGCAGCCAGCGCAGGTCCTCCACCCCTCTGCTCCCTCCTGTCTTCCGGTCTATCAGCCCTTCCAGCTCCACTTCCTTTCTTGTCTGGACTGGGTTCAGTCACTTTCCAGGAGTCTGTGTCCACTGTCTCGCCTCCATCATGACAGCAGCCTCCTTGCAGGTGGCTTTCATCACCGAAACCCTCTCCGTCCAGTTCATCTTCCTCTTTGTTGATGGCTAATTTTTGTAGCTCTCAGAGTAGGAAGCCTCAGGAGGCCTGCTCCAGGACCAAATCCTGTGTGTTGTGTGTGCCCTATGTCCCAGCACAGGAGGTGACAGGTGTGACCTGGCAGGCTTGTGGGCAGGTGGCCTGCCTGCCCCCTTCCTTGGTGCCAGCCAGTGCGCTGTTGGTCTCTGCCGGGGCACAGGGACTCACAGCCTACCTCCCCAGCGCTGGGCAGCCCTCCTCTCTGACTCCACGCCTTCCATTCCTGGCCCCTCCCCTTTCCTCCTCTGGGCTCCCAGTGAGCTTTCTGTCCCGTACTGCTCAGCTGTGAGATCCTTCCCCTGCCTGCAGGACTCTTGACCCTGCCTCAGTGCCGTCTGTGGGAATTAGCAGGCCAGGGGCAGCCAGCGCTTTCCTGCCTGGCCTCTCGCCTGTCCCATTGTAGGAGGCAGTAGCTCCTTTCTTAGGCTGGTTGTCCTGACTGACTGCTCTGACCCCAGGGACTTGCACCCTGGTGGTTAACATGGCACCCTGTCACTCTGGAGGACAGTTAAAGCTCATTGTGATGGAGGCCTCCAGTTGCGTCATCTATTTAGGTTTTGTTCTCTCTCTCTCTTTTTTTTTTTTTTTTTGGTACCAGGGATTGAACTCAGGGGCTCTCAACCCCTGAGCCACCTCCCCAGCCCTGTTTTGTATTTTATTTAGAGACAGGGTCTCACTGAGTTGCTTAGCACCTCACCATTGCTGAGGCTGGCTTTGAACTCTCAGTCTTCCCGCCTCAGCCTCCTGAGATGCTGGGGTGACAGATGTATGCCACTGTGCCCGCCTGGTTTTGTTCTCCTTCACAGTGCTGCCTTCCTCGTGTGTACATCATCCTGTGCTGTTGGAGAGCATCATGCTATCGTATATTTGCAGCTCTTGCATTCTGGGCTCTTTCTATGTGGTCAGCCCCTGTCAAGCCCTGCCCTCTTGCTGCTTTCTGTGTGACATCCTCATCACTTCCCTCCACCCCTAACAGCACTGACCCCTCTGCTGCCCCTGCCTCTCTTGTGTCCTCTCACTTTTCAGATTCAGTGGTGGCCATTTGCTTACATCCTTGAGACCCATCTCCACAACTGGACCAGGTGCTGGTTTGTGTTTGAAGCAATCACACTGTGTGGGGCATGTAGGAAACCCTCTAGAAACACTTGCTGAATTGAAACCATTCATATGTTTCTGTTTCTTCCCAGAACCCAAAGGATTTCTTCTGGTTGAAAGGAGTCAGTTTTGAAAGCATGTTTGGAACATCTTGGTCACGTAGTCCAATGAACATGGGAACATTTATGGACTGTAGATGAGGTCTTCTTCTGTTCTTGCCATTCTGTAAGCTTGCACACCTTCATCTAGTAAGGAGTCCTGACAGGCGAGCCGTGGAGCACATGCAAATCCTGGCCCTGAGAGGTTCTGAGCCATTTAGTTACACAAACTGCCTGTCAGCACTGAGGTCTCAGGATGAAGTCTTGCAGGGTCACAGGTTTTCTTATGACATAAAACACACAATTTAGGAAAAAAGAAAAGATATAGAAATTTTAAATAAAAAACAAGTAGGTTTTCTTTTATAATATAAAAGGCATTCTCGAAGTGAAAGAAAGTTTTCATTGATGTTAGTTCATGTATGTATGTCAGTGGTTTTAACCTTAAGAATGCTGAGTTCAGGGCTGGGGATGTGGCTCAAGCGGTAGCGCGCTCGCCTGGCATGCGTGCGGCCCGGGTTCGATCCTCAGCACCACATACCAACAAAGATGTTGTGTCCGCCGAGAACTAAAAAATAAATATTAAAAATTCTCTCTCTCTCTCTCTCTCTCTCTCTCCTCTCTCTCTCTCTCTCTCTCTCTTTAAAAAAAAATGCTGAGTTCACTCTACTAATAAAATATTACATATTTATTTGATATTTTTTCTTGAGGATCTCAAATACTTAATGCATTTTAAGAATCAGACAGTATTGCTGGGTGTGGTGTCACACACCTGTAATCCCAGCGACTCAGGAGGCTGAGGCAGGAGGATTGTGATTTCAAAGCCAGCCTCAGCAACTTAGCAAGACCCTGTCTCTAAATAAAATGAAACAGGCTGGGGGGCTGGAGATATATTCAGTTGTTAGAGTGCCTGCCTTGCATGCACAAGGTCCTGGGTTCAATCCATGGCACCACAAAAAAAAAAAAAAAAAAAAAAAAAAAAAAAAAAAAAAAGGAGGGGGCGCTGGGGATTTGGTTCAGTGGTAAGTGCCCCTGGGTTCAATCCCAAGTACCAAAAAAAAAAAAAAAAAAAATCAGACAGTCTATAAGTTTGAGCCAAGTGAAATTTTCAAATTAGCCTCAGAGTAAACAAAATAAAAAGTTAAATTATCAATGATCTTTCAAATTACCTTATATCAGTGTATAATTATGTCTGTGTTTTATGTAACTTGGGGTAAAATCATAGTATATGAACATTTTTGAGCTCAGTTGCTGATACCCTTCCTGATTTGATGATCTGAAAGTCCTTTAATTATATTCAATTCTTTGTTTAATTGGCAATGATTAAAATATAAAACCTGTCATGGCATACAATGCTTTGAAGTGTCAGGCTTTTCAAAATCTGTTTTCAAGTGCCACCATTGTCCTATAAAGTGGCAGTAACATACCCATTTACTGAATATGGGTACTTTAAGCTTTTTCCCCCCATTTCTGGGTGCTGGAGACCTACCCAGGGCCTCCACTCCAGAGCCCAGGTGGGTGTTTTCTTTGTTGTTTTGGGTTTGCTTTTTGTGGTCCTGGGAATGAATCCAAGGGCATTCTACCACTGAGTTACATCCCCAGACTTTTTCAATTTATTTGAGAAAGGGTCTTACCAAGTTGCCCTTTGAACTTGTCATTCTCCTTCAGCCTCCCAAGTAGCTGGGATTATAGGCATGGTGAGACTGGGTTCTTCATAAAGTGCATTTCCTGGTATTTCATCATCTGTTCATTTAAGAGTACATTTGTTTCTATTCTGATCTCTTCTTATGATGTGATTTTCTTCTTAAATGACAAATAAAATCCTTTGAAGTTATTCTCTAAATGATAGAAAAGACTTGCATGGGCCTGCTGGATTGTCTCAGAGCAGTTTGATGTCCTTGGAAGGGAGCAGGCATGACCATGTCTCATGCCTGGTGAGCAGCTGGATGTCTTGTATGTAAAGGCCGTGTGTAAACCTGACCTTCCATGTCAGGATGTGTTTTCTACAGATGGCATCCTCAGAGTGGTGGGAGTCATCTCCCCTGGCTGCAGCTGGCACCATGCATGCCACACGGCACTGAAGGTATTCCAGACCTTCAGTCATGTGAGAGGCAAGGTGTCTCAGGTAGTCAAGCCATCTTAGGTTTCTTCAGGGTTTTCATTGTCATTAGCTGAGTGTGATCATCTTTGATCTCAAGTATGGTGACATCTGTGGTGCTTAGTTAGCTTCTTGTTGACGTCTTACCTCCTCTGATGAGTTCTTTGTTCATTCCCCCCTCGGTTATGATTTTCCACTCACATTCTTGAGGCGTCTGCTGCCAGTCACTTCAGGCTACCCCATGAAGGCTCCTCATACTGGGCACTGTGCCCTGTACCTTCCTGTCTGGCAGCTGTCACGGCGACAGGTGTTTTCTTGGCCTCTCTTGTGTTCCTCTGTAGACGTCAGTGAGCAGGTATCCCTGAGGGGCCTTTCTGCTTGATTCTGCAGCTGTGAGCTCGAGGTGTGCCACCAAGAGGAGCTGTACCATGCAGCCTGTCTCCAGCATACTGGGTGCTTGCAGGTACAACTGGGGGTGCTGTGGGCTGCAGGCACCCTCCCCGAGGCCATCTCACCCCGGAGGCTCTTCCTTCACCTGCTGCATCGCCTACGTGTTCTGCCTGTGCTTCCCTTGCATGAGCACCCAGGGAGTCTGCACCCAGCTGAAGCTGCTCTTTCCTTCTTCTCCCCACAACAGAATGCTTGTTTCTGCTTAGGATCTAGGTCAGAGTCCACTGTCAGAGGTCATTCTTCATCCTCTGTTAGTGTGCAGTGCACCCGGCTCTGTCTTCTTCCAATCGCTGCTGGCATCATGTAGTAGTAGTGACAGTGGACAGGCCTCCCCTGCTCTGTGAGCTGCTGGGGGCATCATGTATTAGTGACAGTGGACAGGCCTCCCCTGTGCTATGAGCTGCTGGGAGCATCGTGTAGTAGTGACAGGGGACGGGCCTCCCCTGCACCTTGAGCTCCTGGGGGCGTCTTGTAGAAGTGACAGGGGACTGCCCTCCCCTGCACCGTAGGCTGCTGGGGGCAGGGGTCTCTTCACATTGTCAGAGTCCAGAATTGAGACCCAGGATGAAATATCACATGGTCTGTTTAGGTATTTCCTTTGCTGCTTCCTCAGCTTGCCTTATGTCAATAAAATCAGATTTTTTTTTAAACCAAATTATTCCATTTTGAAGAAGGTTAGCCCTCATTGCCAGTAGGAGGCAGGAGGCAACACCAGGAACCCTGCACTGTGGTTAGCCCTGGTCCTGCCCCTGGGCCAGCCCCTCACGTGTGTTGCTGTCCATAGTGAGAGGCTGAGGGGTTGAGGGAGATTGGGTGCCCTTCTTGATTTTTATTAGTTTTTAAAAGATTTTTACAGTAGGGCAGTTTATATACCCCAAAGCCCTGTGCAGCAGCTCGGAGCCCAGATAGCCTGCATTGCTGTCCTTACGATCCTTTCTTGGCACTTAATCCTTGTGATATTCTTGTAATCAGGTAGCCCCGCCCTTTGCCTCCCATTTCTTCATATGGATAGGAAAACCCAAGTCTGGTTGTAATAAACTGGAACAGATTAGCCACTGAGGGAGATAGGAGGAATTGGATCAGCCGTGCCTTCCAGTATTTTAGAAACAACAAGTAACACATACCTGGGATGGCAGGTCAGGACTGCTGTGCACGTGATTGGCTGCGAGTCTCAATAGAGGAGAAGCAGTGAAGATGCTGGGGATTTTGGTGTAGAATTGGCAGAATGTGATAGCTATTTCCAAATATCAGAAATGCTAGTGAGTAAAGAAGTACTAGGTTTATGGAGAACGAGGACCAAATGGCAAAATTAGTTCATCCATGTAATAGTGATGTGACGAGTGTGCTCTGTGACGTGTGCCGCTGTAGCAGTAAGCAGCATTTCTGCTATACTTACCCTGCACTGGCTGCCACTGGGAGACATCAAGCACATTAACCCATTGGGTCCTGACAACAAGCCATTGTTAAGTGTCGTTACTGTTTTCCCCCCTTGGGAGTTCAGTGGTGAATAAGGTTATGGTAGCTTGTTGTCGCTGCAACCAGAATACCCGACAAGAACAACTTGTTTGGCTCTCAGTTTCAGAGGTCTCAGTCCATAGATGGCCAAATCCACTGCTCTGGGCCCAGGTCAGGCAGCACATTGTGGGGGAAGGGCGAGGTGGAGGAAAGTTGCTCAGCTTCTGGCAGCTGGGAAGCAGAGCAAAGGGGCCTCAAGAAGATGCACCCTTCCAGGGCTCCCCTAGGGACCCCCTCCCCTATTCATGCCGTCCTTTGCCTACAGCTACCACCCAGTCAGCTCGTTCAGACTAGGATGGGCCGACTAGGGCCCAGCTCTCACAGTCGAGCCCTTCTACCTCTGAACATCCTGCATCTCTGTCCTCACAAAACTTCTAGCTGCGGGCTGGGGATGTGGCTCAAGCGGTAGCGCGCTTGCCTGGCATGCGCGCGGCCCGGGTTCAATCCTCAGCACCACGTACAAACAAAGATGTTGTGTCCGCTGAAAACTACAAAATAAATATTAAAAATTCTCTCTCTCTCTATCTCTCTCTTTTAAAAAAAAAATCACATAAGCATTGTTAAAAAAAAAAAAAACTTCTAGCTGAGTAAGGGTGACCGTCTAGGAGCAGCCATCCTAGAGTAGTGTAAGAAGACTGATAGGTGTATGCAGGGTGCTGTGGATGCACCTAAGAGCGTCTTGAAGCCCAAATGCCCAGCAAAATGGTGCATGCACACGGCCCTGTGAAGGCCCAGAGACAAGGAACAGGCAAGGGAGGAGGCAGTGTAAGATGACAGGGGGAGGAAGAGGCAGACCTGTCCAAGGGCAGAGCCAATGTCTGAGGAGGAACATTCCAGGAGGATGCTCATGGGGAAGGCAGGTGCCTGATGGGGGTGGGCCTGAAGGCCCAGACATTCTGACTGCTCGTGGCCTAATGCTTTCTTCAAGAACCAGCATAAGTCTATGGTGTGTGCTTCAGTGCTTCGACCCCCACTGCTGTGCTGCTTCCTTCCTTCATTCAGTGTGTCAAGGAACATGTCTGTGTTCTGGGCAGTGAGCTTCTGAGCATATGCAGGTCACCAGGACTAGTTGAATTCAAGTGGCAAAATGACTCTCGTAATGAGTGAGGCATGAATAGAAACATGAACAAACGTCCCAGGTCTCGTCTCTTGCTGTTGATGACCAGATGGAGAACAGTTCAGTTGCAAGGTACAGTGAGTTTTTAGTTATTCAATCTTCTACAAATGGAATTCCTTTGTTTTAAAGGTAGTTTTGCTTTAAAATAGAAACTCTGTTAAACTTGTGTCCAGACAAAGGTAGATGTGTGAGGATGCAAGCTCCAATTTGCCGCATTAGATCAGGAATAGTGTGCCTGGGCTGGTGCCCAGAGACCTGACGTTGAGAGGGGCCGCGCTTCAGAGAAAGCTCAGGAAGCCAAGTGAGGGGAAAGTCGGGTTGCTTCCATTTTCTCTGTGTTCTCTCCCGATTTCTGATTTGCTTTTTAAAAATTTTGAAGCATGCAGCAGCTTGGGAGACTGAGGCAGGAGGATCGCAAGTTCAAAGCCAGCCTCAGCTGCTTAAGTGAGGCCCCCAGCAACTCAGCAAGACCTTGTCTCAAAATAAAAGAAAGGGCTGGGGATGTGGTCAGTGGTTAAGTGCCTCTGGATTCCATCCTTGGTAAATAAATAAATAATCAATCAGTCAGTCTGTCTGTAGCAGCTTAGATGGAAAGCTGGAGCCTGAATCTGGGTCTGTAAGCCACAGTTCTTGGTCACGCAGCTCTAGTGAAAGAGCCCTGGAACAGCAGCTTCTCCGCCTTCCCTTCCCCCCCCTTCCTTCCATTTTCACATCCCCTTCCTCATCTGGACAGTATCTGCCATGAGATGATGTAAGCCAAGAGCATGCACTCCTCCAGTACCTAGGAACTGGGTCGCAGACCGAGAGTGAGCTAGAGAGGTCCCGGGGGCCCAGGAATCCTGGTTGGGCCTGGTGTCCAGATGTGGGGGCTCATTCTCAATAGCAGCACTTGCTTCATCTGAGATAAGCTTGCAATCTCAACATTTTTTTGTGACCTGAAAGTCGTATGATGGTTTCATACTGAACTTACACTATGACTAGGTTAGTCCACTTGGCAATTTTAAATTTTCTCCCTAAAATGCATGGATTTCTGTTTGATCACGTATCTGTTTTGTATTGCATTTCATTTAAAGTTATGATTACTTGGCATTTCTAAATCCTCCTTTATTTTCTTTTTTAAGGTAAAGGTTCAACTTTTTTAAAAACATATTTTTAGTTGTAGATAGACACAATAACTTTATTTATTTGTTTTTTATGCGGTGCTGAGGATGGAACCCAGTGCCTCACACATACTAGGCAAGTGCTCTACCACTGAGCTAGAACCCCAGCCCCTAAATCCTCCTCCTTACCCAGGTTCATTTCACTTTTATCTTCTTTTCAGGTAACTCTTCAGTCATCCATTTGATTGAACAACTTTATAAAGTTGATGGAATTTTGATAATTTCAGCAGCATTTATTAAGCATCCTCATTTTCAGTATACCCAGGATTTCATTTGAATTACTAATTAGGTTTATATATTATTTTCTCCTCACCTAGACCATCATAAATGCTTAATATGAACTTCTTCGCTATAATTATCTTAAACAATTAAATAACAGCAGTGTTGAATTAAATATTGATTTTTAAAATTCATATCACAAAGGTGATTTTTAAATTTTTCCTTTGTTAACTTCTTGCCCTTATTTATTTCAATTCTTTCTAAGTAATTATCACAATAAATTATTTTTATCCAAGTTTAGGATTTTTTTTAGTATTATGCTAGTGTAATTCTGCACAGTTCTGGTTGAATTTTAAGCAAGTTTTTTTTGTTTTTTTAAATATTTATTTTTTAGTTGGAGTTGGACACAATTATTTATTTTGTTTACTTATTTTTATGTGGTGCTGAGAATCAAACCCAGGGCCTTGCACATGCTAGGTTAGCACACTACCGCTGAGCCACAGCCCCAGCCCTAAGAAAGTATTTTTATAAGGATGTATATTTTTTGGGCTGGGGATGTGGCTCAAGCGGTAGCGCGCTTGCCTGGCATGCGTGCGGCCCGGGTTCGATCCTCAGCACCACATACCAACAAAGATGTTGTGTCCGCGGAGAACTAAAAAAAATAAATATTAAAAAAAAGGATGTATATTTTTAAAATATTAATTTAACTATTTTGGTTTTAAATTTTAAAATTTAAAAAATTTTTAGAAGTACAAGTTAGGTTGTGACAGTTTTACTATGAAAAACTATTGAATTATTCATCTTCACCTTCCATTCTGTTATACTGTGAATTGAGTTGAATTTTTTGTCTTTCATTTCTCAGAATGTTTTAAAAGTTGTCCTGAGGAAGGAAATACTTTCCCTTCTACCAGTGCTAATGGCTACCGCTATTTAAGTAGCATTATTCTAGCCAGGTGCAGTGGTGCCTTCTGTAGCCCCAGCAGCTCAGGGTCTGAGGCAGGAGAATCGCAGGTTTGAGGCCAACCTCAGTAAACAGCTCCCCCTGCCGCCATCCACCCCCCCCTGCCTCCCGCACCCCCCTGCCCCTCCTCCCGCACCCCCCCCCCCCCCCCCCCCGCGTCTCCTCCACCCCCCACCCCCAGTAGCACAGAACTGCAGCATTTAGGTGCCTGGCAATTCCTCCCTAGACCCAAGATGGTTTAATCCCTCCAAGTGGTGAACATGTCACTTTTGACAGACAGAATCTGCCACCAGATGCCTGTTTATGTGGTTGCCATTTGTTCGTTTTAGTGAGGCTATCCATCATTTGTGACTTTGAGGGTCCTTATCCCAGCCTGTCTTCGTCTGACATGTTCCTATCGTGCATGTTGTGTGCGCACAGGACGTTTGTCACATTGCAGTCCTGGCTGCTCACTGCTGTCCCTGTTCAGATGTTTCACAAGAGTTGCTTTAGTGAGAGATGGCGAGGAGCTCCTCTAGGTGCCTGTTGCACAGGAGAAGTGACATGTAGTTTAAATGGTTAACGATGTGGAGAAAAAGCAGTGATCTTTAAGATGGAGATTTAATCAAAAAGGGGAGACATGTCTGTGAGCTGACATTGAACTCTCATAAATGAATTAATATTATTCTCCGAGCATTTGACAGACTTGTGATTCACAGGGTAGATTCTGTTTGTTTTTTTCTTCAAGATGCCAGGAACTGAAAATGTTGGCATGGAGCAGTTCTAATTGCTAGCCTGACATGGTTATGTCAGAAATGTGGAGAGGTAATTACCGTGTGGGTGCTCCCAATTAGAGCTTTCTCACCATATTCCAGGCACAGGTTGGCATCTGTGATTACATTTGTGCAAGCAAATTAAAAAAAAAAAATTTTATTCACAAGCTGAAATAGAATTCACAGAAGCTTGTCTGTAAAGCAGGACAAATCTGTAATTGACAAGTAGCTCATTTGTCTTTCTGGGAACTAGAAAGCTTTTTAATCACATATTTGATCAAACTTGTTCAACTATAGTATTTATGGACTCTCCACTGTTTTACCTTGATTTGTTGCTGAGCCAGGATTTGATTTTATGAAGAAGAGAAGTATCATTCAGTAAAACGAACTCATAAAGAGTAAAGTGTTTTTGTGATGGAATAAAAATTGTCAGCTCCTCATGGACGTCCATTGGCCCTCCACATCTACTGTCTCCTGAATGCCCATGATGAGAGGGCTGCTTTCTTCTCTGTTATTTTATGTTATGTTAACAAAACCCTAAAAGTGGTTGTTGTTATCTGCATCTCACAGATGAGGATGGGCCATTTAATACCATCTAGAATCACACAGCCTGGAGGATCTACGCCACCAGAGAGTTCTGCTCAGGAAAATAAAGAACCTGATGTTCTTGGATCATTCATTTAAATTATCTGCAACATCTTAAGAAGAGATGGATTTTCTTAGTAGCAGGGAATTGGGGTTTGAGCTCAGCCCAGACAGAGGCAGAGACGGTGAAAGCCTGTGTTGGGTGGCTGTGTTGGCGAGCCGTGGATGGGGTCGAAGGAGGCTGTGCTGACTGGACCTGGTTGCTGCTTCTCCTGCACTTGCACCAGAGGAGCACAGGAACAGAATCATGAACTCGGCTCTTGGACCTGTGGTGACACATTCTGTCACAACTTTAATTGTAAATGACAGAATCACACTCAAAATAGCATGAGAAAGGTAGGGAGGAGTTAGTTGGCTGAATAATGGGGACATCCAGTTGGCTTTAGGCACAGCTCTAATTAGGACGGGCTTTCCCACCCCCCCTTCCCAGGACAGGCGGGAGGCCGTCCTCTAACCATGTTCTTTCAGGTCAGTGACTCCCATGGAAATTTGTTGGTTATTTAGGTCAAAGTCTTGGAGGTTCACTGTCTTGGGAGCCAGTCACAGAGGTTGGGCTGTCATGTCCTTGCCTGGTGAGGATGAGGTGAGGTGATGGCAGTGGACCAGCTCTGCTCAGCCACAGGGCATACGTTGCCCAACAGGAAAAGGGCCTTTGCCAAACGAAGGAGCCGGAAAATTTCTGGGTCCAAAGAACGGCTGACTTTGAAGGGATGTGTAGTCCAGTGCAAGTCAAGATTTCCTTAAAATTCATAAAACTTTGACTGCTGTGTCTGTTGTAATGATTTTTAATGTCCTGTGTTATGGATTTAGTTTCCCCAGGAAGTAGACTCCAAGGGGTAAAATCTGAATTCAGGTTTATGAGGAGTGCCTTGGGGGACCCAGAGTGGTGAGGGAGTGTACAGGGACCGCAGCGGACCCACCAGAAATTGGGGTGGCCCCGAGACGTCCCAGATTGAAGCTGTGTGCTTCCACACAGGCAGGACAAGTGTGGGCTGACCCAGAGAGGAGGGCCTCCTTTGGTGAGGGCAGTTCCTGGAAGGGAGGAAGGGAGGAGCCCCTGTAGTTTGGCAGCCAGTAGAAGAAATTTCCTTCCCAACTTGGAAGGCAACTGACTGCAGCTTCTGCTGCCCTATCATGAAATAAAATTAACTCCAGGAAATGTGTTCTGTTTACCTGTCACTTTTAATGCTGTCTGGCATATCCCTGCACTGTTGATCAGAGGTCCCAGTTTGAGGGCCACAGCAGCGACACTGGGAACCTGGCACAGGGGAGTGAGAAGGTAGATGCAGTGGAGGAGAAACCAGAGCGAATGAACGACCGAAGAAAGAGAGACTCGGGCCTTGCCAGAGGCCTCCCAGCCTCTGCCCATGGGTCTGATCCTGGGGACCACTGGAGTGTGGTCAGCAATCCAGGCCTGGAAGGGTTCCTTCCCATTTTCCTTCTGCTGGTTTAGAGGTCATTGGCACTGGTCCTTGCCATGTGTTCAGCCTCCAGTGATGGGAGAACGTGGAGCGAGAACTCCATTCCAGCTGGGCAGGAGCAGCAAGCTGCTGCTGTGTGGGGACAGGGGCTGCCCGAGTGCTGGTGCGGCTGCGTGGGCTCGGCTGGCCCAGGCAGGGGGTTTCAGCCGGTTTGTTTTGATGCTACTGGAGCCTTCCTGACCTGCTAGCACTGTGATTGCTTCATTTCCTCTGTAAGGTGCTAGAATGGTTCCTTTCCTTTTTTTTTTTTTTTTTTTGACTGAGGTCCATTCCTGGACAGGGAGGAATGCTGGGTGTAGGATGGGACACTGAGGTGTGTAGTGTGGGTGCTGGCGGTTTTCCTGAGCTACAGAGCACATTTCTCTGGCACAGATGGATACCTCTCTCCCAGCTTCCCTGGAGATCCTGAATTGAAAGGAGAAAATGCAGATTCCCTTCTAAATAATTTTCCCTGTGATTGAGCTTCTTTTAATTAAAGGTGAACTTTTATTAAGAGCTCTTGAAGACATATAAGCATTTAAACATTCTTGGTTGAAAGTTCTTAATTCACTTATGAACAGATGCGTACTAAATGCCAGTGATGTGCCAGGCACCTGTCAGTGAACAGAATATGTGAAAGTCTCTCTTCTTACTCAGGGAGATGGTTAGTAGTAGTGAATCATAAGCTGAGGAGTCAGGCAGTGCTCTGCAAGAAGATGTAGACCAGGGGGAGGGCCAGTGGCTTGGAGTTTGGTCAAGGGCGTCCCCATTAAGAAGGTGACATTTGAGCAACGATGTGAAGGTGAAGGACATGAGGGAATTGGCTCTGGGACCTTCGGATCCATTGAAGCCTTCTGGGAGGGGGAGCAGTGCAGCCCCAGGACTGCATGGGGAGGAACAGCAGGGGACCCAGGCATTCTCCGCTCCCCCGGCACAGGGAGCATGCTGCCACAGCACCTGCCTGGGGACCCAGAGGCAGTTCACCACCTGGAGTCCCTTTCCTCATACCATTGTAATTGTTAAAAATTAAATAACTAGAACAATATACACTTTAAGTCATTCATTCTTTTTGAATGGAGCCTGAGTCACACCACCAGAGAACAAAGTAAACTCACCAGATCCCCCTGCCTGGTCTCCTCCTCACTCAGTTCTGATGTGGACACTGGTGAGGAGTGTGGACTTGGGCTGGACACAACCGTTGTGAATCATCAGGAATTTTTAAAAAGATACCTGACCCCTACCAAAACAAATCAGGGATTTTGAATATCAGAAATATTGTGTGTGCCAGTTTGATGTATCTAAAAAGGTAGAAACGGTGGAGTCCTAATTTAGTAATATTGATCACTACTCAGATTCCATGTAAGGTCATGCCAGACGTTACTACCCACTGTCTGCAAAAACCAGCCACAAGTAATAAATTCTGTCCTCTTTCCTTACATAATATCAAAATTCATTAATATTCATTAATGTTTATTTTAGCAAAATAAAGTAGAACTGCATCCAGCTGTTCTGAGGGTTGGATAAGCCACTGGGGTAGGATCAGGATATGTCGGTTGCCTGGAGGGCCACTGTTATCATAGCCTGGTGAGGCCTCACAGCCTACTCATACCGGGGAGCCTCGGGGGAAGACCCCAGGTGTGCTGTTCAGCCAGTCAGAGCCTTGGTTCCCCTCATTATGGGCTGTGGCAGGGGTACGTAGTAGTTGCCTGGAGGCTTAGCAACTTGTTTACCATGACCCTACCACCCTGCTGTGGGTAAGACCAGCATTGGAAAAGAGCCTAGCTCCAGAGGAGTGCAAGGGCCTGGAGAGGTGGCCCAGAAGAAAATCCAGATGTGTATGTTTTGGGTTGCTTTCTACCAAATCTATATGTGCCCATCTCTGCTGTGTTTAATTGATTGTATTTTAAATTTTGATACATATTATGGTGTAATGAACTGTGATTTATTATACTTGTAAGGTACGGGGAGCTGTCCTGGGAGCCTTCTGCATGCCAGCCAGCATGTCAGGGATTTACTTCAGCAGGTGATCTCCTCATGCCCTGGTGAGGGAGGTAGTGGTGGTTTCCTTTTAAAGTTAAGAGGCCCAAAGAGGGTGTCTTAGGCAAGACCAGAGACTCGAGGAGTGGCAAGGATCTTATCACAGTGTCTCAAATAGGAGTCTTGACTTGGCTCTTTAAAATAAATGTAAACACATTCTGAAATAACCAGAAATACTTTTTTCCCCCCCTGGGAAGAGTAGAAATAATGCATTATTTGTACTCCATTTTCCCTGAGTGTTTTGAGTAACTGCATCTGCACTCCTTCATGTTATTGGAGGAAAAGAAGCAGGTGATGTGTTCCGTGTTCACATATGGCCAGTGGAGGAGTTAGGAAGCTAAGAATAGTTAAGAAATGTTTCATTTGTATTCTCATATAAAACAAGTCAGATTTCATATAGCTCATTGAAATTCAGCTTAAGTGCAAGCAGGTAAATATCTCAGCACATAGAAAAATACAGTAGGGTTGATGACTCTCTAACTAGGAGACAGGCCACAACTTAATCATTAATATGTGAACATGTGCGTTACAGTCAGGATGCTCCTAAAGTTGCACACATTGAACTGACGCAATTGAAAAGGTCTTTTTTCATTTGCAATGTATTTATTAAGTTATTTGGTGAACGGATGGTGCAGCAGGTGTAAGCCCACTGTGCTGATAAGGGCCTGGAGGAAGGGAGTCTCTTGAGGGAAGGGTCCAGCTCATTCGGGGTGGAAGGGGCTTCCCAAAGAACTGGAAGTTTCTGTTGAGCCTGGGATCTGGAAGAAAAGAAGTAGTGAAAGGGAGCCTTGTGGGCCAGGAGGGGAGGGTGCCCAGCAGGGATCACCTTGGGTGGCAGGACATAGTGTGGAGTAAGGCATCTGCATGGAAACAGAGAGGGGCTGGTGCAGGTGTGGCCCTGTGTCCTGTGGAGGAGTAGTACCGCCTAGGCCAGGGTGGGTGGTGTGCGGCTGGGGAGGGAGAGCTGGGGCCATGGCCTAGAGCCAGCTGCCCCAGGCTTCCTCGTAAGACTGAATCCATTTTCAGGGACTTCTCTCTGGCAGTGATGCCTCTGTGTGTATCTTGTCTGATCTGTTAGAAGTTTTAATTTGAGAAGGGCTTAGTGAAATTTTCATGCCTGTTTTCTTTTTATTTTAACCGGTAGAATCTTAAGAAGATTCAAGAAATGGAGAAGAGTGACGACTCCAGCACAGACCTAGATGAGCTGAAAAACGCTGACTGGGTGAGGCAGTGGGGTCCACTTCCTGGCTGTTCAGTGTCTAAGACAGTGTGACTTCCTAAACATAGAGTTTGTTAGGACTGTAGTGTGAATTGATCGGATGTAAATTTGAATGCCTGGTTTAACATGTGAGGAAATATCTGTTCCCATTTTTAAAAACTTTCCTATTTTATCAGCCATCTTTCTTGTCTCTGGGAATTTTTGAAATTTTAAAATACCAACATTTCTAATGATACTAGTACCCAGATGTACACTTACGTGCACTCAAAGTCAAACATGTTTTCAGGATTAGGTGCAAGACTAGCATGCAGTACCTTCATTTATCCAAAGACAGTTCCTGGATTAGGGTCCCAGGGCTTCAGAGTAAGTAGTGTGGAGTCTGCCCTCTAGAGCTCCGAGCAGGAGCTGGATCACAGGCCAGTGATGGATGTGCTCCAGGAACATGAGCCAAGCCTCCACTGGCCTGCTTCCAGATCCCAATGATGCACACTAGGGGTCCTGCCCTTAGTAAAACAGTGACAGGACAGTGGGCACCCTGAAGCGTTCAAGGTGGGCTATGTCCAGGTGTCAGAGGGAGGCACACTTCAGAATTCTGACTTTTTTTGAGCAAAGCTTTAAACCCAAGCACCTTGTCTGTGAGCACTTGTGACTTCTTTTTTTTTTTTTTTTTTAAAGAGAGAGTGAGAGAGGAGAGAGAGAGAGAGAGAGAATTTTTAATATTTATTTTTTAGTTCTCGGCGGGCACAACATCTTTGTTGGTATGTGGTGCTGAGGATCGAACCCGGGTCGCACGCATGCCAGGCGAGCGCGCTACCGCTTGAGCCACATCCCCAGCCCCCACTTGTGACTTCTTGGCTGACTTTTTTTTTTAGTATCCTAAAATGTTATTTTTAGAGTTGTTTTTGTTTGGTTTACTCAGCATTTTGTACTCTTGAATCATTCCTTTATTCTACATGACTGTAGCTTTTCAGAAAAAAACTATAAATTTACTTATTGATGCCTCTTGACCTGTGGTTCTTTCAGGCCCGATTCTGGGTCCAGGTGATGAGGGATTTGCGAAATGGGGTAAAACTTAAGAAGGTCCAGGAGCGGCAGTACAACCCACTGCCCATCGAGTACCAGCTGACCCCCTATGAGATGCTGATGGATGACATCCGGTGCAGAAGGTACACCCTACGGAAAGTGATGGTGAGTGACCATAGCCATGAGTGCTCTCAGAGGGTCGAGTGATGATGTTTGTTGAAATGGTCTACTTTATTATTATTATTATTATTTTGGTACTGGAGATTGAGCTCAGGGCACTTGACCACTGAGCCAGATCTCCAGTCTTTTTTTTTGTGTTTTATTTAGAGACAGGGTCTCAATGAGTTGCTTAGTGCCTTGCTTTTTGCTGAGGCTGGCTTGGAACTCATGATCCTCCTGTCTGAGCCTCCTGAGCCACTGGGGTTACAGGTGTGCACCACCACGCCCAGCAGTGGTCTACTCTTTATATTTTTTAAAACATTTCTTCTCATAAAAGTAATACTTGATCATTGTAAAATATTTGGAAAATACATTATAAATTTCTCAAAGGAAAGTTATAAACTTATAATTGCACAAGCAAAGAAGAACTTTATTATGTGGAAGACATCCCTCAATCTTTTCTTTGTGATTTCATTTGGATAAAATGGGCTAATTTCATTTTGTCACCAGTTATTTTTGTTTGACATATTGTAATGTTTTTTCCTGTCATTATAGTCAGTATTACCCTTTCTGAATGGCTCTATCTTTTGTAGCTATGGCTGAACCAGAGTCCATTAAGCTGATTGCCCCATACCCAATCATATGCAGCCTGTTTTGTGTGTTTTTTGACGTTTGTCTTCCTGAATAGCCACAATGAAATCCTTGGGTTCAGGTCTTAGAGTTGGAATGTCTAGCGTGTCAGCAGCCTGACAGCTCTACCTGTCAAGTATGCCTGGAATCCGACCACGCACCCCTTCCGCTTTGGCCACATTGTCTCTCCCTTGGACTGTGGAGGTGGAGACTGAGTGAGGTGCTGGGCTGGGTCTGGAGGTACCCTGCACCCTCCTGCAGCGTGCTCTGTGGCTGCTGGCTCTGCCCCGTCAGCCTCTGTGCTCTGTCAGCCTCGCTGCCACACACCTGCAGTGCCATGTAACAGCAAGAGGGGCTTGTGTCTTAGACCACAGATGCCAGGGCAGCCCCTGGGAAATGTGGCTCAGGGACAACACTGTGTCATGAAGTTATATCTCCAGTTCATGCCACAGTGAGCATTTGTGACCATGCTGGCTGGGACAGCAAGGTGTGCTGTAGGGTGGTGGCCACCAGTAGGTTTTCATGCTCCAGTGAGTCCTGAGTGATAGACAGGTGACAGGTGCATCCAGGCGCAGTTCCCCTTACTTTTGCATAAATTTTCCACACAACATTTTTTGTCCTCTGTTTGCTTGCTCATTGTAGAAAGAAATGAATAAAAGCAAACGTGCTGTGTACCAAAACCTTGCCCTTGGCCTGTTCTTCCTGTTCACTCCCTAATTATAGATAGGCAGGTAGGTTGATGGTCATTTTACACAGAGAGTGGCATGTAGTACTAGAGCCTTTTTCAGTCTGTAAAGTCGACTGTGGATGATCTCTTTGTTTAATGGTGGCTCAATATTTCCTTGTATCCAGACAGCAAAAGCATCAGAATGAAAAGTGGAGTGTGCTGCCGGCTTGTACCTGGTTCTCTCCCCTCCCAGCCTTCTTTCCTCCTGCCATGATTTACTTCCCATCCCATGAACGGACATTTAGGTTGTTCCCAGTTTCATCATTTTAATCAGGATTAGGATGATCATCCACATAAAAACATTTTGGGGCTGGGGCTGTAGCTCAGTGCAGAGCTCTTGCCTAGCATGTGTAAGGCACTGGGTTCGATCCTCAGCACCAAATAAAAATGAACAAATAAAATAAATGTATGCTGTCCATCTACAACTACAAAATTTTTTTAAAAAAATCATTCATTTTTCTCCTGGGTTTAAATTTCTGCCGGAGACATGAATTGATAAAGATAAGGCATGTTTAAAATTTAATGCATTTTTGCCAGTCTTCTCTCCAGAAGGTTGCACCAATTTGTATGCTTTCTAGTATTGCAAGATAATATATTCCAATCCTGTTGCCAATACGGGGTAGTGTTATCATTTTAAAAAACATCTACTTATTAGAACTTTATCCATTCTGATTGGGCAAGCACTTAGCATAAATCTCAGGTAGTTTTCCTCTGTAGCCAGAAGGCATTTTTGAAAAATTCTTCAGTAATTATTGTAAGCTCAGTTGGTCATTAGCGTTAATAGTTGATCTAACATTAATGTCTTTTACCTGCTACCCTTGATATTGTTAAATCTTTACATTTTTATCCAAAAAATAATTGTGTTGAATAGTAGGTAACGTTTCTGATACTAAGAATTACTAGGATAGATTCCCCTTGTAGCTGCTGACTTAACAGATTCCACCTGGGGCCTGGGTATTTGTACATTATATAATCACTCTCTGTGAGGATTATGGAAATAGTAATGTCTGATAGAATGTGTGTTGGTCAGCTTTTTTGTCACTGTGGCCAAAGGGCCTCACGAGCAGCTTAGAGGAAGAAAAGCTTATTTGAGCTCATGGCTTCCGAGGTTCAGGTCATGGATGGCCAACTCTACTGCTCTGGGTCCGAGGACACAGAGATCATGCAGAAGGGCCTGGTGTAGGAAAGCAGCTCAGAACATGAATCAGAGACAAAATATGAATTCCAAAGACACGCCCTCAGTGACCCACCTCTTCCAGGCACACACTGCCTATAGTTATCACCTACTTAATCCATGTCAGTGGATTAATCCACTGCTTAGGTTATAGCTCTTAATCTAATCTTTTCACCTCTGAACATTCTTGCATTGTCTCATGTATGAGCTTTTGAAGGATATCACATATCCAAACCATAACCGAATGACATCCAACTTGGAAAGTATTTGTAAGCATAATTATTTTATTTCCTGGGGTAAATAAAAGGCTTTGAAAATAAGAGTCTAGCTAGGTATGGTGGCACGCTCCTCTAATCCCAGGGGCTCAGGAGGCTAACGCAGGAGATTGAAAGTTTTTAGCTCCAGCAACTTAGCAAGACCCTAAGCAAATCAGTGAGATGCTGTCTCAAAACAAAAATGGCTGGGAATGTGGCTTAATAGTTATGCACCCTCAATCCCTGACACCAAAAAAATAAAGTGTACAGTTCAGTGACATTTAGTATATCACAAGATTGTACAGTCTCCACCTCTATCTAGTTCTGAAATAAGTTTCATCCTCCTAGAAGGAAATCCATAGCCATGATGGGTCACTGGTATTCCTCACCAGCCCTGGCAACCACTTCTCTGCTTTGACTCTGAGAACTTACCTGTCTGGATGTGTCATGAATGGAGTCATGTGATGTGCCACCTTTTGTGTCTGGCCTCTTTCACTTGGCCTAATGTTCTTTAAGTCTATCCATCCTGCTAGCATGTAGGAGTGCTTCATTCCTTTTCATGGCTGAATAATCATTCCACCCCAGGGATAGATAACATTGTACTCTGTGTTGTTGCTTGGTAGATATTAGGTTCTTGTCACCATTGTGCAGTGCTGGTGGGGTTGCTGTGAACCGTCACTTGCAAGTGGCTGATATCTCATTTCTTTTCTTTTGGGTGTGTGCCTCGGCTAGAGTGTCTGGGTCACATGGTGATTCTGTGAGTGAGCAATCACCAAACTCTTTCCACAGTGGTAGCACATTTAATGTTCCCACCAGCAGGGGACGAGGGCTTCTGTGTCCCACATTTTTGTCAACACATATTGTCCATGTCTGCCTTTAATCATAACTGCCCTGGTTGGCATGGCGTGGTATCTCTTTATGGTTTTGATTTGCTGATGACTAATGCTATGGTGCTGCAATGTGTGTGTTCACGTGTTTGTGGGCCATTTGTGTGTCGTCTTTGGAGAGGTGTCTGTTGAGGTCCTGTACCCATTCTGCCATGATGTTGTAACGTTCCTTCGTATGTTCTAGATGCTGAATCCTCAACACACACAATTTGCAAGTATTTTATCCCATTTTGCAGCTGGTCATTCTTCTGTCACCCTCTTGATAGTGTCCTTTGGTGTTTAGAAGGTTTTAGCTTGGCTAAAACAGTTGATCTGTTTTGTCTTCTATTTCCCATGCTTCAGGTATCCATTGCGAAATCCAGGGCATGAGGATATCCTCTTGTGTTCTCTTTTATGATTTTCACTTCTGGTGCTTATGGTCTGGTCTTTGCTCCATTCTTGAGTTAATCTGTACGTTGCATGTGGTAAGAGGTCAAGGTCAGGCTCCTGTGTCTCAGCACCCAACTCTGATGTATGAACAAATATGTATGGATTCATTTCTGGATTCTGAATTTTTTTAATGTAAATGTCTATCATTATGTTTTCATTACCATAGCTTTGTTGTGATTTTTGAAATAGAGAAGTGAGCCTTTTTCTTTTTCAAGATTGTTTTGGCTTTTCAAGTTTCCTTGAAATTCCTTATGAATTTTAGGATGCATATTTCTACTTAAAAAATAGCATTTGGGATTTTGGTAGAGGTTGAATTACATCTGTGGATCACTTTGGGCAGTTTGTCATCTTAACAATTTTAAGTCTTCAGTACATAAACATGAGGTACTACTTAGATCTTCTTTTAATTTCTTTAAGCAATATTTTTTAGTTTTCAGTGTATGAATCTTGTGCCCCATTGGTCAAGCTAGCTTCTTTTAAGTATTTTATCCTTTTCAATGCTATTATAAATGGAATCATTTTTAAGATTATTTTTGGTTGTTCATTGTTAGTATAGAAATGCAGTTGATTTTTGTATATTGGTCTGGTATCCTATAACTTAGCTGAATTTGTTTGTTCTGATGGTTTCCCTGGTGTCTTCTCTAACGTATTTTTATTTCATGCTCGTGTCTTCTGTGTGGACCCTTGATTGTACCTCTTCCTCTTCTGTCTGGATGCCCTCGAATTGCCCAGCAAGGACTCCAGCACAGTGTTAACTAGATGTGGCAGAAGCAGGCATCCGTGTCTTGACCCTGGTCTCCTCAGGACATTCACTCTTCTGCCACTGAGTGTCATAGTAGATTGTAGTATTTTATAAATGGCTTGCCATGCCAAGAAAATTGTCTTCCAATTCATATATGTTGACTGTTAGTTATTGTTTTGTTTTAATCATAAAATAAGTGTTAGATTTTTATCAAATCCTCTTCCTGCATCAATGAGGACAATCATGGAAGTTCTTTTGCTTTATTCTGTTCATGTGGTGCTTGGAATACCTTGAGGGATTTTTATATGTTGGACCACCGTTATATTTATGGGATAAATCTCACTTCTCAAAATGAACTTTTTTTTCAGTACTGGGGATTGAACCCAGGGGTGCTTATCTAGTGAGGCACATCTCCAGGCCCGTTTATATATTTTATTTTGAGGCAGGGTCGTGCTAAGTTGCTTAGGGTGTCACTGAGTTGCTGAGACTGGTCTTGAACTTGGGATTCTCCTGCTTCAGCCTCCTTGCTACTGGAATTACAAGTGTGTGCCACCAAACCCGGCTGGACCATCTTTTTGATATGTTGCTGGAGTCCCCTTGCGAGGATATTGTGTATCCATTTGATGTGGTGTTTTCTTCCATTGTCTTGTCTTCGCTGCAGGGCAACGCTGGTCCCACAGATAAGTTAGGAAGTCTTAGCTCTTCTGCTAACCTTGTGAGAAGCATTAAAGTCTGAGTGAAGTTCACCAGTGAAACCTCCTGGTCCTGGACTTTCTCGACTGATAGTTGTCCTTGGGAGGCTTTTGATTGCTAGTTCAATCTTGTTCCCTCCTTCAGGTCTTCTCCAGGGTGTTTTCTGCCTGTCTTCTGTCTTCCCTCCCCTCCTGTTGTCTATTTCCTCTAGGTGACCAGTTTGCTGATGTACAATCATCAAGTACAGTCATTTGCTGATGTACATCTTATAGTCCTTTGTATTGGTACGCAGCCTATTTAATATCCTTGTTTTCTAATTTTATATTTTGGGTCCTTTTCTTTGGTTAGTCTAGGTAATGGTTTGTCACTTTTATTGGTTTTTTGTCAGGAAAATACCTTTTGGTTTTGTTAATTCTGTCCACTGCTTTCTGCTCTCTGCTCATTGTCTCCTCTCTGTTCTTTACCGTTTCCTCCGCCCTATATCCATAGGCATTGTTCTTTGTGGGGTCTGTGGGTTGTGGAGTCAGGTTGTTGATTGAGTCCTCATTGAACTCAGGGGTTTGCAGTGTGGACTGCCCTCTGCGCACCACTCCTGCTGCATCCTGAGTTTTCCTTTCTTTCACTTTCATTATCATTGAACCTGTTGGTGGTTTGGGAGTATGTTTTTAAATTCCTCATATTTGCGAAGTTTTCATTTTTCCTTCTGCTTTTGACTTCGAGTTTCAGTCCATTATGGGCAGACGAGTTAGTTGGTGTGGTTTCAGTGTCTTAAATTTGAGGTATTTCTCGTGGCCTAGCGCTGTCTGCCTGGATGCACGTTCTGCTGGTTGTTTTTGGTGTTTCCAAGCCCTCTCTTTTCTCATTGGCCCCATTGTCTAGTGGTAAATCCCGAATGGAAAATGGACTGTTGAGCCTCCACCTGTTGTGGAGCTTTCCCCTTCTGCTTTCAGCATTCGCTCCCTGTGCTTTGGAGCTCTGTGGTCTTGTGTCGTCCCGACACCCCCCCCACCCCTCTCAAACCTGCTCATGTTGTAATTTTCTTTTAACTTTTTATTTTATTTTAAAAGTATAACTGCTCATTGTGGGGAAATTAGAAAATGTGGGTAAAAAGAAAAAAAAATCACACAGTTCATCTACTCTTATGACCACTTCTACCATTTTTAGCATGTTTGCTTCTGAATTTTCTCTGTAAATGTGTAATGTATAATTATAAAAATAGAGTTAAAGTGGATAAAATGTATTGGAACTCTTTCCACCTGCTTGATATGTTATAAACTTGGTTCTGTATCATGAAATACAATTGTGTATCATTTAAAAATTTTTTAATACCTAGGTTTTATATAGGTAATAAGTAACCCATGGTTAAACTAGAAAGACATGTGGTGGACATTTGCAAGTCTCTCTCCCAGGGCCCCAGGTTTGTTCCTAGAAATGGTCAGAAATCTGTCCATCTTAGTACAGCCCTCTTGTGTGTGTGCGAGTGCACGCACACATGTGGGCCCCATCTTTGCTCACATTTGTACAATTTTACCATATTATAGATATTGTTTTGGGTCTTTATCTCTCTTGCTGATCATTATGTTAACAGCATGTAAAAAGTTTTCTTCTTATTTTTTTGTAGCTTTATTATATTACATTCTACATTATTTTTAAAAAATTTATTTATTCTAATTTGTTATACATGAAAGCAGAATGCATTTCAATTCATATTACACATATAGAGCATGATTTTTCATGTCTCTGGTTGTACACAAAGTAGAGTCACACCATTCGGGTCACACCGCCTTTCTTACCCATGCCCCCTCCTTTTCCCTTCCTTTGCCCTATCTAGAGTTTGTCTGTTCCTCCATGCCTCACCCCACCCCATCCCCATTATGGATCAGCATCCTCTCATCAGAGAAAACATTTGACATTTGGTTTTTGGGGATTGGCTAACTTCACTTAGCATAGTATTCTCCAACTCCATTCATTTACCTGCAAATGCCATGATTTTATTCTCTTTTAATGCTGAGTAATATTCCATTGTGTGATATATAGCACAGTTTCTTTATCCATTCATCTACTGAAGGGCGTCTAGGTTGGTTCCACAGTTTAGCTATTGTGAATTGTGCTGCTATAAACATTGATGTGGGTTTGGAGATGTGGCTCAAGTGGTAGTGCACTTGCCTGGCATACGTGAGGCACTGGGTTTGATCCTCAGCACCACATAAAAATAAAATAAAGACATTGTGTCCACCTGAAAAAAATAAAAAATAAATATCTTTTTTTAAAAAATTGATGTGGCTGTGTCCCAGTAGTATGCTGTTTTTAAGTCCTTTGGGTATAGACCGAGGAGAGGGATAGCTAGGTCAAATGGTGTTTCCATTCCCAGTTTCCCAAGGAATCTCTATACTGCTTTCCATATTGGCTGCAGCAGTTTGCAGACCTACCAGCGTGTATGAGTGTGCCTTTCTCCCCACATCCTTGCCAACACTTATTGTTGTTTATATTCTTAATAGCTGCCATTCTGACTTGAGTGAGATGAAATCTTAGAGTGGTTTTGATTTACATTTCTCTAATTGCTAGAGATGTTGAACATCTTTTCATATATTGATTGATTTTATATCATCTGAGAAGATGTCATTGGGATTTTGATTGGAATTGCATTAAATTGTATAGTACTTTTGGTAGTATGGTCATTTTGATAATACTAATTCTGCCTATCTAAGAACAAGGGAGATCTTTCCATTTTCTAAAGTCTTCTTTTATATCTTTCTTTAGCGTTCTGTAGTTTTCATTGTAGAGGTCTTTCACCTTTTTCATTAAGTTGATTCCCAAGTATTTTTTTATTTATTTAATTTTTGAGGCTATTGTAAATGGGATAGTTTTCCTAGTTTCTCTTTCAGAGGATTTGTCCCTGATGTATAGAAATGCCTTTGATTTGGGGGTGTTGGTTTTATATATTCTGCTAGGTTGCTGAATTCATTTATTAGTTCTAGAAGTTTTCTGGTGGAATTTTTGGTACATCCTACGTTATTTTTAATGCCTTCAAAATAATCTCTTGAGTAGGCAAACCATAATTTATTTAACTAATCTATTATTGATATTTCCCATTTTTTAGTATTGTGTAAAAACTGTATTAGTTTCCTTACATAAATTCTAACCACCGAATTACTAGATCAGTGACTATGCATGCTGTGATGGCCTTTGATAAATAAAATCAAATTATCCAAAATACTTGTAGGCAACTTGTGCTTTGAAAATTAGATATATATATATATAAAATAAGATCAAAGCTAAAATTATAGCTTTTCATATTTCTGAAATAAACTATATTCGGGGCTGGGGATGTGGCTCAAGCGGTAGCGCGCTCGCCTGGCATGCGTGCGGCCCGGGTTCAATCCTCAGCACCACATACAAACAAAGATGTTGTGTCCACCGAAAACTAAAAAATAATAAATATTAAAATTCTCTCTCTCTCTCTCTCTTTCTAAAAAAAAAAAAAAAAGAAAGAAACTATATTCATTTTCTTAAAAGTGCATTGTTAGAGTAGGTGTCAGGCCACATATTTTATGCACCTCTCATTAATGTTTTGAGTATCAACAAATAAGCATAAATCCCACCTTTGATTGCTAATGCTTTGAACAAATATCATGGTGTGGACATCAATGGATGAGTCAGCCTTGCTGAAGGGGAGGCCGAAAGGTGTTAAGAGTGGAGTTGGTGGCCGCAGGACCATCTTGATTTGATTCAGTCTTTCTCTTAAACCTGTCTTCGTACTGTTTACAGGGATACTGAAAACAAGCCGGGCAGGGCAGCTGCTGGGGGAAGACTGCAGCGGGTGGCTGGGGTGGGGTGGCACTGTTCTGCTCCTTGAGCTGGGCAGGGGGCTCAGTGGAGCCCCTTCCATGCATGTACTTCCTCTCTGTGTGCGCTTGTGGTACTTCAATGAGGCTGACACCTCCACCTGAAGAGCAGGCCTTCAGGCTGGGCTGGGGCTCAGTGGTAGAGCGCTCGCCTCACACATTCAAGGCCCTGGGTTCCATCCTCAGCACCACATAAAAATGAATAAATAAAATAAAGGTATTGTGTCCAACTACAGCTAAAAAATAAATATTTAAAACAAACAAACAAAAGATCAGGCCTTCTTAGGTTTTAGTATTTCACATGGAATGGAGGAGTCCTCGGTGGCACAGGAGCACTGCATCCTCAGCTCACCTTGTTCCTGAGCAGAGTGGCCTCGTTCTGTAAACATCACAGGTCTTGCTGTTTACACCTACCATAAACTTTATGAGCCAGTTCAGCATTTGTCAAAGAAACCACCATCCTAAAGAAGCTGGTACTAGAGAAAAAAAATGGAAGATTCAGGGATGATCAGTGCACAGACGGAGGAGATCAAGAGGGAGGGGAGGGGCACTGCAGAATCATTTTAGCAAGATCATGTTAGTTACATGCATAAAGGTGCCACAGGGAATTTCACCTTCATGTAGAAGTAGAAACAACCTGTCAGAAATGAACAAATAAATGAGCAAAAGGAGATGAGTAGAGGCAGGAGAATAGGGGAGGAAGGAGGAGAGGAAAAAAGAGGGAAATGGGGACATTCTGTTAAAATGAACCCAACTACTTTGTATGACTGTGATAGAGGAGAAGGAGCTGCAGGTTGGAGTTTAGCCTTGGGGGTGGGTCTTTGTTCATGCACACGAGGGGCCCCCTACATATGAACGTGTGACTAGAATTGAAGTACAGGATTTGAGAAGCTTACACAGAACCAAAAATTGATTGATCATTTTATATATAATGATGTTTGCAGATGTTCATTCTGCAAAGTGAAGCAGTCAGTGTGTTCATTAAATAAAATACTAGGAACAGAAATGGGTTTTTTTGGGTTGGGGATGTGGCTCAAGCGGTAGCGCGCTCGCCCGGCATGTGGGCGGCCCGGGTTCGATCCTCAGCACCACATACCAACAAAGATGTTGTGTCCGCCGAGAACTAAAAAATAAATATTAAAAAAAATTCTCTCTCTTAAAAAAAAAAAAAAAAAAAAAAAAAAAAGAAATGGGTTTTTCCGTGTGTCTAAGAAGCATAGAACACAGGACACACTGAGCATCCCAGATGTGTTGGGCCTGGAGGGAGAGTCCTGGAGCAAGCCCCACAGCGGTCCAGATGTTGGAGCGTGGAGATTAGGTCATCGCACCAGCCTGTGGGCAAGGGACTCTCTCAGGGATGGCAGGAGAGGATGTTGAAGCAGGGGGCTCCCAGAGGGAGATGGAGACACCACCACCATGGCCCTCCACAGTGCACACAGACCACCTGAAAGACCCACTGGACTCAGAAGTGAAGGGCCCCAGGGTTCTGCAGTCTAGGAAGGCAGGGCTAGGTTCCACTTATTGGAACCCATGGTCCACAGACTGTCAGTAGACAGCAGAAACACATTTGGACCTGTGTGTTCATTTGGTTGGTGACAGAGGTGACACTGTAAAGCAGTGGAGGAAGAATGGCATTTCAATAAATGGTATATGTTCAATTAGATTTCCTTATGGGAAAAGAGTACATCTTGACCTTTACCTCAAAGTATACACAGGAGAGAAAACTCAGTCTCATGTGGCTTTAGATCTCAAGGTAAATGTGCAACAGTCAGTTTCTGCAAGGTAACAAGTCTCCATGAGCTTCAGGTAGGCAATTTCTTAAATGGACTGTGAGGGTGTGGTGCTGGAAGATGCGTACAGCAGTATGCCCGGTAGTGTTGTCTGCAGCAGCAACAGTGTGAGCGTATACCAAGGTCCGTCAGTATGAACAGGAGCAAGCACATGGAGTGTGGGCAGCAGTGTCCTGGAGTCTCAGAGTGGCGAGCAGCAGAGGCCACATAGGAAAACTGACCTGTGAGTCCTTTCACCTGAGGTTTTCAAAAATGCATAGTAAAGCCTTTCCCCGGCTCTTCACTAATGATGTGCTATAGTCAGACTTTATCTACCAGTCTACAGGTAAAAATGTGTTCTTATTTATGAATCTCATGTTTTTATGAATAAGTTTAGGCACCTCTTTAATGTGTTTAAGCAACTAAGTGCAGTGGCCCAGAGCAGAGGTTCTGGAAGCGGCACTAGTGTTTGAGTCTTGGGTCTGCTCTGACCGTATGGTTCCGCCTGTTTTGCTTGTGTGCCTTGGATTGCTCGTTTTTGAAATGTGGGTAAAAGTACTTGCCCCATAGGGCTGCAGTGTGTATCAAAAAGTACAAAGATGGGGCTGGGGATGTGGCTCAAGTGGTAGCGTGCTTGCTTGGCATGCGAGCGGCCCGGGTTCGATCCTCAGCACCACATACAAACTAAGATGTTGTGTTCACTGAAAACTAAAAAATAAACATTAAAATTCTCTCTCTCTCTCTCTCTCTCTCTCTCTCTCTCTCTCTCTCTAAAGAAAAAAGTACAAAGATACATAGTCCTAGGAAATGCTTAGAACACAGCAAATACTTTGCAGTATTTTCTAGTGGCTGTAGTTTGCTTATTTATTTGTTTATTTATTTTGGTGGGATTTTTGTTTTGTTCTTTTTTTTTTTTTTTTTTGTACCAGGGACTGAACCTAGGGGTGTTTAACCACTGAGCCACATCTATGGCCCTTTTATTTATTTATTTTATTTAGAGACAGGTTCTCACTGAGTTGTTAGGGCTTCACTAAGTTGCTGAGGCTGGCTTTGAATTTGTGATCCTCCTGCCTTGGCCTCCCAAGCTGCTGGAATTACAGGCACATGCCACTGTCCCTGGCTTTATAAATGTTTCTGTAAAGAGTAAGTGCACACCATTTTCACTCACGATCCATGCATCCCTGAGGTGCTATGCCATGGTGTCTTAGGTTTAATCCTAAAGTTTAGGCTACATAGATGTACCACAGTAATTCTCTGCTTTCTGCATATTTGTGATACTATTTGTGACAATTGACTGGCTCAACTCTATTATATATTGTTTGGAATATTAAATTATAGAGATGTAAAACATTTGATTTTTTAAAATCCCAAAATGTTTGAGCGGAATGCTTTATTTTGTTATTTCTAACAAATAACTTTGTCCTTTAAAAATAGATGTAAAAACTTAGCATATTTCTGTTGTATTTATTGTAATTCACAATTTTTTTGATGTATTTAAATTTTTTAGTGTATTATATTTACACATAATAGTGGGGTTCAGCCAGTCACAGTGTCACATGCCTATAATCCCGGCAGCTTGATAGACTGAGGCAGGAGGATTGTAAATTCAAGGACAGCCTCAGCAACTTAATGAGACCCTGTCTCAAAAGTTTAAAGAGGACTGGGGTTATAGCTCAGTGGTAGAGTGCCCCTGGGTTCAACCCCCAGTACCTTATCAAAACAGGGGGTCTGTGTTATGTGCATTTATGAATTTTGATATTCATATAACATGGTTTTCTCCATTTCAATCCCTAGCAGTACCCCCAATACACAAATTTTAAAAATTCAAATAAAACATGGAGAAAAATTTATCATGTAATCTGCTTATAACTTTGTAACTAAACAACCAATTCAGTAATTTAATAGTATCTATCTATGGGGAGTGGGAATCAAACCTGGGGCCTGTACATGCTAGGCAGGCACTCTATCACTGAGCTGTTCTGCCAGCCCCATGATACATATCTTAATAGGAGAAGAGATTATCTTTGGCCTTGTGTGTTTGTAAATATGTTAATAAGATTTCCTTTATCTGTTTAAAGTTCAGTTACCTAAAAAAAAAAAATTATTTCAGAAACAATGCAGAGTTCAGGATAGATGTTTTAAAATATTGAAAGGGGATCCTTTTGTGTACTAGAAGTTTTATGTTTGTTTAAGTTATTTGGCTCAAAATTGAGATCAGGTTTCTGTAACTGATGTAACTTATTTTGAGTCTACTGTTTGTGTCCACGCAGGACACATTTTCCTCTGCAGTTCAGGCTTGATGTTTACCCGGAGATCCTGCCCTGCCAGAAGGCTGGCCTCACAGGGCTGCTTGTGCTTACCCCACCTTCCTGTCCTCTGTAGCATGCTACTGACCCTCATTCATTGCAGGGACCAGGAGGCAGCTCCTGCCACTGAGGAGGCTGTTTGGTGACAGGGTTCACAACCCCAGCCTCATTTAAGCCAGCTGTGCTCTCTCTGCATCTTGCCACTGTGATGGAAAGAAGAGTAAAGCATACAAAAATCAGCTGTAAAGGTAGATGCTGTTCTGCTCCGGAGTAGCATTGTGAGTAATAGGAAGTTCTCATTGCTTCATACACTAAGGATTTTTTTTTTTAATCTTATATAACACGAAACCCCTGTCACATCAGGTCCCGGGTTCTGCTTCCAAGTCGCAGCTCCTACCTTTAGTCCAAGCCCCAGCCGCCAGGCCACATGCTTGGCTGGGCTGGGCTGGTTATTGCTGCTGAGATTTGCTGTGGGGCCACCCAGTCTTGGTCAGGCCTGGGGAGGGCACCTGGAGGAAGAAGCCACAGGCCTGGAGGTGCAGTTCAGTTTCTGTTTTGTTCAAACAAGACTGGGGAGCAAAGGTGGCCAAGTGGTCACAGCTGTGCCTTCTGGAGTGTCAGACTGAGTTCAGGTTCTTACTTTTGCGGCTTTCTGAGGATTTTTCATATTTCTAAAAAAAAAAATAAGAATTAGAAAAAAAAAACTTCTTGCTGTAAAATGAGAAGATCTTAGAGTATTTAAGTGAGAGGCAACTGGGGCTGCAGTAACTCTTTTGCCTTCTGGTGTTGGGAACATGGGCAGCATCTCCTCCACTACTAGAGTTTCATTTACAGAATATGATGTGTGTCACCTGTCCTTCCTGCTACCTTGGTTTTTCCAAGGGTGAGAATATGAGGTGAAGTCTTTTTATATTATAAAAGGCTTTATAATCATAGTGTTTATTCCGTTCACATGCATGATTTGAGAAACTTGGTTGGAAGGCTGTGTCTCAAATATCTCAAAATGGTGGGACTAATGGGAACTGTGGGTGTTTTCTTAGTTCCACAGTTACTTTTGCTGAGAATCACAGACTTTTTCCTCCTTTTTATTGATTTGATATGTGTCCTTGGGGGAGCCAGACTGCACTTCACCAATTTTGCATCGTCATTTGGGAAACACTTCTACCTAGAAGTTCACCATGGTACATCCTGGGGTCAGCTGGGTCTTTACCTTTTGTCTCCTTAGGTGAATGGCGACATTCCTCCTCGGTTAAAGAAGAGCGCTCATGAGATCATCCTGGACTTCATCAGGTCAAGACCTCCTTTAAACCCCGTATGTAACTTGACATTCCCCTCGCTGCCAGAGCTACTCCTTGCCAGGGCTCCTCCTTAGAAGGCAGCTTTCCCTAGTGGTTGGTGTATCTGAGCTTTCCTTTTAAGAACGATGAAACCCAAGTGTCATAGAAAAATGCTAAACTCATTCAATATGAGGCTATCAGGGTGTTTTTACTCAAAACACCCAACTATGGTGCAAGACCTGGCTGGACAGCTGCTCGGTTGAGGCCTGGTGGTTTCTAGGAAGGAGGCCTCCCAGACCCTATTGCTGTACCCATCCCTTCTATCACCTAGCACAGCGGCCTTCTTATCTCCTCTGTTAACCAGGTTCCCTCTGGTGACCACAGAGTCAGAATACTCATCAGGAAGAGCCTGGGGTGAGGTGAAATTGACAGGCACACTAGCTCTGCAGCCCAGTAGGCACGCATCTCCAAGCCATTAATTGGCCTCTCTGAGCCTTAATTTCCACAGAGTAAAGAAAATAATAATAGTCTAAGAAGGTTGTGGTGGGTGGGTCAGGGTCGTCAGCTGGGGAAGCAGTGAGGGCAATGATCAGGCGCAGCTGACTCCTGCCCTGTAAGCATCCAGGGCTATGGGTGTGACTTGAACAGCACAGATGCTTCAGGGGAACGGAGCAGAGCATTCATGACCAGAGCACAGTGGAACCCTGTGCTCTTCCTGTTGCTTGAGGAATTGTGATGTTTAATGACTTGTACTGGTTATCAAGCAGCAGTCCAGTCCATGAAATATAAATCACGATATTGGAAAGACTGTTGAAGCATGAACACCCAGATCTCTAGCCATTATACTCTTTTTTTCAAGGCTTCAGCCAGAAAACTGAAACCAACCCCACCACGGCCTCGGAGCCTGCATGAAAGAATATTAGAAGAAATTAAAGCAGAAAGAAAGCTGCGGCCTGTGTCCCCAGAGGAGATTAGACGGAGCCGATTGGGTGAGTCCATTACCTCTCGCACTCTCAGTTTGTGGTCACCTCTGGGAAAGACATGTCTGTGTGGCTGATCCCTGAGCAGAGCTGATCCCTGCAGTTGCTCTCCGTCACCTCCCTCCCCGTCTCCACATCTGTCACTCACGCACACTGACACTCACTCAGAGTCTGTGCTGGAAGATTTTCCCTTCTGGCCCAGTGGAGGGGACTCTACCAGGACCCACGCTGAGGCTTCCGGAGAGGCTGTTTACCTCGCTGAGTACACGTCCTTCATTAGCAGAGAGGGAATAAAGATCCTGCCCACTACGTTGTGGCTTTTGTGTAAGAAATAGGAGTGTGGTAAAAACATTTCATAAATAGCAACATTTTTGCAAAGATTGGGTGTTGTGTTTTGGGAATGTAAATAGTAGATACATGATCTTACTTCGTATTTCTGTCATTCTAATTATGGGTGTTATGTGTGAGAGCACCCATTATCACTAGGTAGCACTTATTCCCAAACTTCCTTTATGGTTATTATTTTTTAAATATTTATTTTTAGTTATAGGTGAACATAGTATCTTTATTTTTATGTGGTGCTGAGGATGGAACCCAGTGTCCCACGTATGGTAGGCGAGCACTCTACCTCTGAGCCACAAACCCAGCCCCAGTTATTATTTTTAATAATAAATATTTTAATGTGTATTTCACATATTGACTTTGATTTATTGCAAGACCATATTTTTAGATGTTTGTAAACATTTTTATTTGTGTAGCTCTCCTCTGATTTGTAAAATTAAAGGTGCCCAAAGAATTCAGAGAAGCATCTTTAGGAAAACAGGTTTTAGTGGTGCCTGAGCAGGGAGCAGCCAATCCCAGGAAGACACACTCTGCTGATTCTGTCCCCCATGCCTCTTTCTGCCTCTTCACACTCCTCATGGTCCTCGTTTCCACCCTGGACTCTTCTCTCTGGCAACCATATCTTCCCTCAGGGTGTGTTTCTGGCTATCTTCCAGCTCCCGATCTACAGCACAAATCTCTCAAGTTCAGGGCCAGGCACCCAGCTGTCGGCTAGATAGGGCCTCTTCATATCCCACAAGCAAACAGACCACGGTGTCCACGAGTGGCCTCTGCCCACCAGCCCTCTCACCCTGTCTCCCCAGGCAGGGGCCTCAGCATCGACTCTGGCTCCTGCCTGCTGTCCAGGCCCTGTTGAGTCTGCTCCCATTGGCAGCCCAGCAGCCACTGTCTAACCAGGTGCCTCCTCCCCAATCTGGTGTGTCCTCTGACTGTGCTCCCCGCTTCCACTCTGGAACCCCTCACTCAGGCCACACCAGTGTTCCCTATTTGGCCCTCACCCTCCTTTAGTGTGGCAGGGCCCATAGCTCTTGTTTGTTGTGTTCCTAGTACGGGCCTGGGCTGTAAAATAGTTAATGTGCCTTCTGGTTACAAAGCTAGAGTGAGCAAGGTTCTATCAGCTTATCCCTCATGAGATATTTTTGTTGTTATTTGGGGTTTTTAGTTTAGTTTTTGAGAGAGGGTCTCACTAAGTTGCCCAGAGTGGCCTCGACCTTGTAGTCCTCCTGCCTTAGCCTCCTGAGTAGCTGGGATTACAGACGTGTACCACCATGCCCAGCTCCCTCCCTGGGTTTATGGCAGCACGTTTTGTCTCTTGAACATTTAAGCTGAGTATACTGGTGCACACCTGGAGGTCCCCTGTCTGGGATGCTGAGAAGGGGTATCCCGGAGTACAGGATCAGTCTGGGTGGCACAGGGAGACCCTGCTTCAAAAAAAAAAAAAAAAGAAGGAAAGGAAAAATATTTAAAGCATGCTAAATGACAATTCCATATAAGCATTTATATGAGCCACAACATAGATCAGGGAACCAAGGGGTTTTTTTCCTTGGAGGAAAGTCTGTGGATCCCCTGAAATATAAAAAAATGTCTGGGCTGGGTTTGTAGCTCAGTAGGTATGAGGCCCTGGGTTCCATCCCTAGTACCACTAAAATAAAAAACAAAACAAAAAACAAGGCATGTTTCACAAGGGCCTTCAGGATATCATGCTGAGTGAAATAAGAAAAACAAATATTGCATGGATTTACTAATAGTAGGACTCTAAACCACTCAAATTCATAGAATCAGAAAAACGTAGTGTTGGTTGCCAGGGGCTGGCTTATCGATCAAACAAGATGAGTAAGCTCCAAAGATCTGCTGTACAAAATTGTATCTGTATTCAGTAATAACGTATCGCACACTTCAACATTTGTTAAAATGGGGCTGGGGTGTAGCTCAGTGGTAGGACACTTACCTTGCACTGCCGAAAAGAGAGAAAGAAAATAGATTAAGGTAGATTTCATTTTAAAGCGCTCTTACCACAATTTTTAAAAAATTAAGCTTTTCTATTGCATTAGGAATAAGATGTTAACTATTTAAAAAGGAAAGAAGTCTGCTGTGATCCTTGGGTGCAGTGGGGCGGGTCCCCTGCTGGTCTTAGACCCCTGTCTTGGCCCTGGAGAAGCCGTCCTGATGGGCTCTGCTGGGGCTCACTCAGCCCTCCTGCAGTTGCAACCTCATGGTCTCTTCTGGAAGTGTGCAGTAAGCAGGGCTGTGCCTTGTCATCTCTGGTCTCCAGTCACTCCCACAATGATCGACAGTGGAGGCTCATAGAACTTGAAATGAGGAGTTGATGTCCAGTGTCCGTGCAGACTCTGAGCTGGTGTCTGCCCAGCCTCCCCTCCGGGCTCTGCTGGCACTGGAAGCCTTTTAGTGTGATGCAGTCCCATGTGTTCGTTTTTCTTGTGTTGCCTGTGATTTTAGTGTCATATCCCTGAAATCGGTGCCCAGACCACTGTCGTAAAGGTTTTCCACTGCTTTTTAATGAGAGTTTTGTACTTCAAGGTCTTTCACTTTAAGTTTTCAATCCACTTTGAATTGATTCTTGTGTATGGTGTAAGACCAGAGTGCAGCTTTGTTCTTGTGAATGTGGATATTCAGTTTTCCTGACACCGCTTGTACCTACCTTCTCCACCGTGGGTTCCGGTAACGCTGTCACACATTAGTTGACCCCATCTAAGCAGGTTTGTCCCATCCTTGGGTCTGGCTGTCTGCCTGTACTTCAGTACCCTGTGTTTTGATTGCTGTAACTTCGTAACATCATATTTGAACCTCTGCAAGAGTAATGCCTTCAGCTTGGCTCTTCTGTCTCAGGATTGATTGGCTATTCATCTTCGGTTTTCTGTATGAATTTTGGAACTGATCTTTTCTATTTCTATATAAACTACCACTAAAATTTTCATGGGGATTGTGTTGAATCTGTATTTAGCTTTGGGTACTACAGATATTTTAGCAATATTAATTCTTGTGGTCTGAACACAGAGGTGTCTTTGCATTCGTTTGTATCTTGTGGTTTCTAGAATACAAGTATTCCTAGGTGTTTTATTCTTCTTGGTGATAAATGAGATTGTTCTCCTAATTTCCTTTCCAGATAGTTTGCTGTTATGTATTGAAATGCCACAGGTTTTTGTAGTTGATTTTGTGTCTTGAAACTTTACTAAATTTATTAGTTCTGACAATTTCTGTGGCATTGTTAGGGTTTTCTGTATATAAGATCTTGTTGTCTACAGAGACAGTTTACCTCTTCCTTTCCAATCTAGGTGCCTTTTAATTCTGGTCCCCATTTATTGCCTGGCTGTTTTCCTTAGGTCCACCAGTGCTATGGTCATTCTTGCCTGGTTCCTGATATTGGAGAGAAAGTGTTCAGTTTTTCAGGCTGAGTGTTACCTGGGGGCTTTTCACATGTGGCCTTATTATGCTGATTAACTTCCCTCTGTTCCCACTTCCTTGGGAGTCTGTATCATGGAAGGTGTGGAGTTTTACCAAACCCTACTAGGTCACATTAGCTGGGTGTGACCCATTCTCACAGGGTGAGCTGTCCTCCTGCCCCAGAGTCACAGCCCACTTGGCCCAGGTGTAGTCCTTTCAGTGTGCTGCTAGAGTTGATTCACTGCCGTTTTGTTGAGGATTTTTCGTCTGTGTTAATCCGAGATATTGGCCTGTAGTTTTCCATTTTCATTTGATCTTTAATTTTTTTCCTTCCCTCCTCGGAGTTTTGGAAGACTGAGAAAGACTGGCGTTCCTTCTTGCAGTGCTTGGCAGAGGTCACAGGTGACGCCCCTGGTCCTGGACACTTCTTTGTGGGGAGTGAACTGATTACTGCAGGGTCTTCTCAGTATATGTTCTTCAACTTCTTTAAAAAATTAGATTCAGGTGCTGCCTAACCAGGGCAGGGACCCTACTTTAGAATACGTAAATAACAGTTTTTTGTTGAATGTAACTTATTTAGCCTTGACAGTTGGGGTTTCACAACCTCCAAATTTGGTGATTCTGTGAGAATTCAAGAATTCCAAGTGATCTTAATTGAAAAGTAAGGGATTTGAGTTCATTTTTAACACAGATCTACATTGGAGAGTTTGGATAAGGTTGGCAGACTTAACCTAAGAAAAGTTCCCCTAAATACTTGTATGACATTTTTTTTTCTCCATTTATTTGCTAGTATAAACCCAGTGCAGAAATGGAGAAAATGTCTAAATGTTTGAAGAAGGAAATGTCACCCATAATTTCATCAGCCAGCTGCATCTACTGTGAATCTAAAAAGTGAGGACAGAAAACCAAATTCCACGTCTATACAGTATCCCATCTCTCCATTTAACACTGATGTGTCACAAACATCTTGCCATTAATTATGACACAGAACTGGATTTATAAAGCTGTGACCTTCCAGCATGTGGCTAAATGGCACTTTAGCACCTGCCCCGTCTTGTTTTCTCTGACCATGTTAATTGCCACAATCCTCAGTTACTGTCTGTCCTCCTGGGCTAGAGAGCTTGGAGAGACAGAACCTCTTCCCCCAGAAGTGACTGCATTGCTTTCTTAAGTCTTCAGCCACAGGTATGGTCACATACCAGAGAAGAGCAGAAAAATGTTAGAGAAGATTAAGGATATGTAATATTTTACCTTGAGAATATGTAGTATTTTATTTGCTATCCATAATTAGGAAAATCTACAGTAGATGGTATTTGAGTTTAGAAATGCATAGTTTTTGAAGAGTGAGTGGAAGATTATTCTCATCAACACAAAATCCCTAATCACTTTCCTATGCTTAGGAGGAAAGGAGGCTGAGGCAAGAGGATTGCAAGTTGGAGGCCATCCTGGGCAATTTGGTTAGATTCTGTCTCAAAATTTAAAGAAAATTTTTAAAAGACTGGGGGTATGGCTTAGTGTTAGAGCATCCTGGTTCAGTCCCCAGTACTGGAGGGAAAAAACTTATATCCTAACTTTTACGTTAGGATGGAAGTGCTTAAAATATTACTTTCTGACCATCAGACAGTAAGAATGTTAAATAAAATAGCTGCCTCATTTGCCCCACCTCAGATGCATATCCCTTTGATGAAATACAGCTTTTAAAAACATCTACCTGTGGAGATGTGCGCTGGACATAAGTCAGTGCTTTTCCTTCACATCTATTTTTTTGAAGGATGCTATATTGAGCTTTTGGGTTGTAGATGTGAATTATTCCCTGAAATCACCTACTAACAAAAATGCTGAAGAGTGCAGTCTATTCAGTTGGGGTACAGAGCCCAGAGGCTGCCTTCCTGGAGGACACTGCTTGGTGTGCCTGTGCGTCAGCCTTGCTCTCCTGCAGTGGATCCTCCCGCAGCAGCACCTCAGGCCACCAGAGGTCATGCCAGGAAGGCAGCGTTGTTCCTAGATGACAAGTTGCCTGAGACAGGGCTGTGATGAGGGCTTTGTGGAATGGGGAAGCCAAAAAGAAATAGTGAACGCCTCAGATCATCCTGGCTAGCTGGTGTGAAGAGATGTAGAAGAATCGAAGAAAGAATGTGAGCTGACACCAGAGACTCCACTCTGCCTCCAGCGGTTCTGGGGAGCCTTGCAGGTCCTGGTAGCTGAGTGTTTGCCTGGGGAGAGCAGACTGCACCTCCTGAGGGAAGGAGGAAGACCACTTGGGTGTCTGAAATGCTGTGCATCCCTGCACAGTTTCTGAACAGGGACAGGAGAACAGCCCAGGGCACGGACGGAAGAGGTGTTCTCCTGGGCAAGGTACCATCAAGGTACTGGTCAGGGTTTGGGACTGCAATGAAAGTTGGTAGCTCTGTCATAGTACCAAATTCATCAGATCTCTCTCACAGCCTCCTCTGCCTGCTTGGGTAAGGTATAATATACATACCCTAAAATTTACCCACTTAAAGTACATATTTTGGCGGTTTCATGATATGTAATAAATTTTAGAAACAGATTATTTCAACAAGACGGAAACAATGATCTTAAGAAATGGTAATCATTGTTTTTTTTTTACTGTGTGCCAAGCACCCTTTTTGGAAGTCATTTATATCTGAAGACACAGTATATAACACGTTGTGATGCCGCTGGTTCCTGAGACTGTTAAACTGAAATGTTTCACCTTTATTGAGAAAACCAGATTTTCATCCTGACTTACATTATTGAATTTTTCACCCTGACTTACATTACTAAATTTGTGTGCTAAAATTCTAAACATTGTATACATTCCCTAAAATCCTGTTTTAAAACTTGCCCGTTTTTCCTTTGGGTCTATTTTATATTTAATTGAAAGATCCTTCTGTGGCTTTCTATTCTGCAATTCTTCATCTTCATTTTCCCTTCTGTTGTACCTGCATGTCAAGTCTCAGTGATCCAGTGGAGGCTCAGGTTCCTGCGTGGTGCTGCCACCTTCAGGCCTGCTCTCTAGCAGCCTGGGGGCTTAGGTGTGCCGGCGCGCTCCGCCCTTTCTTTCTTTCTTTCTTTCTTTCCTGTATACTCCTAACAGCTGAACTGTTTTCTTTTATTGTTTGTTTTCTTTTTTCCAGCAATGCGGCCACTTAGCATGTCTCACAGTTTTGACTTGTCAGGTAAAAACAACAAACATTTCACACCTGACGTGGGTTTGTGTGGTTTCTGTGAAACACGTTGCGTTCATCTGCTTGTTCAAACATGTCAAAAAAGAAAATTGAAAGGCTTTCTTGTAATCTGTGGTCAGTAAGACGTTCTGCCTTTTGAAAACAGCATACTTGAAATAATCAAAACTGCAGCACACCCACACTCTTGGTCAGTTACGCAGGAGCCATGATGCCAGGCTTAGGGTCCAGAACTCAGCCACCACCCACATGGGGCTGTCACGGCTTCTGGCCTTGGCCTTGAGAGAAAGACTTCTAAGAAAACCAAATTTCAGTGCATCCTATTCTCTGGGGCATTCAGTTTTTAGTAGCTGAACTCCCAACAGTCAGCTGCTTGAGATGCCGGCAGAGTCTCAGTTGGTGGGCAGGAGCTGGGTAGATGTAGCCCAGGTGGGAATGACAGCTCAAGAGTGAAGAAAACCAGTGCAGGTTGTGGCTCAGGGAAGAGCACACATGAGCAAACTTCCAAAGCCAGCTGATTCCAATGAAATATTTTACAGTTTAAAGTTTTTAATTTTAGAAGCCACTGTTTAAAACATATAACATGAGGTGTTACAATGTTTTCTTCCAGAATTTCCTTTTAAATACTATAGAATGCTCCTTAAGTCACAAAGAAGTAGTGGCATACCTTACATATAGTACATATGTAAGAGCCAGAGAGTTCTAACTTCATTTTCTATATTGAATACTTACTGTCTTTTAACTATGAAACTAACTTCCAGCTGCTTTTAAGTTTTCTGTTTATTTTTGTAGATCTATGGCATGAATAAAATTTTACAATCTTTTTGACTGACCACTGAAGAGCTTTTTCTATTTTCTTTTATCCATTTGACAATTTTATCAACCATTTGCAGAGTAACCCCGTAAAAACAAATATAGTCTAGAAAAGGAACTCAGGAAGGTTTTAGAACGTATGTGTGACTGCTGCTCTCCGGAAGTTGGCCAAGTGTACCACGAGGCTCTTTTCCTGACCTCTGCCTGAGGTCTCTGAGGCTGGGTGGCAGGGAATGAGGCAGTGGGCAGTGGGTTGATGGACACAGGCTTGGGCTCCCACACGAGGGTGTGTTCACAGGCCCACGGGGTTCTGTGTTGGGAAGAAAGTTCTTGTTACTTACACCCTCCAGCAGAGAGTTTTGCCTTCACTTGTCATTTGCTGTGATTTATTTTGTGCCTTAATGTACTCTGTGATTTCCAACTGCTTCATTCTTTTTTGTGCTTTTATGTTTTTCATTGTTGCACTTTGACTATTAATCAAAATGTCCCAGATTGTAAACAGGAAAGGTTCGTCCATTTCTAATTCTATTAAGGATAGGAGTGTATTTCCTGAGTTGAAGAATGCACAGACTAAGGAGTAAACATTTGAAGCTTGTAGTCTAGATGATAACTTTTGAATCTAAGTGTAGAATAAGACAGTACATCCTGCTGCTTAAGAACATCGTAGAGAGGTCATTTCTCAGTGAAATTCCTAACAGTCCACTCAGCATCAATCAAGGTGAGTATTTTTCCTATGTATATATTAAATATAGAACCTGTATTCTAGTCACATTTCCTCAAACAGAATAAGGCAGCACAAAGTTATTATTATATTATAAGTATACATTTTAGATTCTGCGCCTAATATAGGTGTTTCTAAAACTGTCTAAATATTTCACATCTTTAATATAACACCATTTTCCCCCTCAAGATATGCTGTCTTACATAGAAGAAATAAAAAGTTTAATCCAAATACCAACAGGTGTTGATTCCAGGAGTTTCAATCAGTGTGCTAAAGAGACAGCTGTCGTAGAACAGTGTTCAGATGGTTAGGAAGCTGCTAGGCAGTTTCTCAACGTCCCTGTATTGAAATGAGCTCAGGGCAGCCACTGTCCCTGAACTCCACATAGTGCCTCCAGTACTGTTTAAGATTTTTAAGCTACCCTAAATGACTCTCTTCATTGTCCTAAGCAATGATATCCATAAAATCCTGGATCTGATTGGTGGTTATATTTTTTACAAAGTTTTCATAAATATGTACCACTGAGCTGCTCATGCCCCTAAGCGCTACCCGTGGTGGGGGTGCAGCAAGGTGGGAAGTGTGGCCATCCTGGACTGGGAAGCTGGTCATGTTCCCAGGCCTCCTCCTCCTCTTTGCCACCCATGGAGCAGAGGGAGCCTCTGTGGGAATGTGAGAAGCTCAGACAGGCGAGAGCTTTCTTGCCTGTCTCGCCTGTCTGAGCTTTAGGAGTGCTTTCTCCTAAACAATGCGAGCAGTCTTTGGAAATGTATATAGTTAGAATTCTATAGAGTTAGTATTCTGTAGAATAAAACTTTGTTTAAATTTCTCACTTTTTTTCTTGAATAGAAATTAATCATTTAGCCCAGTCATTTCCTCTTTTGCTTTCTGGAAAACTTTTAAAATACTTAAGATACTTCTCCCTACATCTCTTACAAAAGAATTATTTAATGATTTTAACCTTTATATTTTGTATAAACCCTTGTCACCCATTCTATTTTTTCTCTTTCAATACCCAACCCCCCCCACACACACCATCAATTATTTATTTGTTCTAACCATTTAATCCCCAGGAAGGCAATAATAAAATAAGTGTGTGTATTGTTAGGTATTAAAAACCTGACTGATGCTCTGCCTTCTCTGTTCCTTCTTCCCTCCTCCTTCCTTTTTTCTTCCCTTTCCTCTTCCCTTCATCCTTTTTTTTTTTTTTTAGCAAATAAATGTTTATTTTCTTCTTTTTTTAATCAAAATATTATTCAGTATTAATACCAAAATACAGAATTTGGGAAATTATTTAACAAATTTTAACTCGAACATCTCAAACTATCAGTTATAAAATCAGTCTAAGAAGAGACCTTCTGAATTTTTAATTTCTAATGAGTTTTTTTTTAAAAAATTTACCCTTTCATCCTTTTTTTCTAGCTTGTTCAAACCTTTCTTCATGTTCAGAAGTGCATGTTCTCTGACGTCCTGGCTCCAAAAATAAGCAGAGATTATAAACATTGCATAAGCTGTGTGTCATTTGCAGTAAGCACAGTGTGCAGGTCTCTTGTGCAGGCTCCTAGGCAGCGTCCCGGGAGTTGCACAGTGGAGCACTCTTGCCTACTGACTGTTTCCTGGAACTTGACCTCTTACACTCCAGATGTAGAAGTGTCATTTGTTGAGGAAAAACCTACTGCTGCTCCTCCTCACTTTCACGTACCCTTGTTTTGAGTAAGCTATTAAATTCAGTCCACACTTAAGTTTTTACTTGAAATGGTGAGGAAAACTAATTCCACTTGCAGGGGAGGATTCCAGGAGAGCGCCCCAGAGCAGGGGCTTGGCATGGGGTTCGGGTGCCAGTCTGGGCCTGCCTTCACTTGCTCACAGATGCTGGCGCTGGTGTTGCCCACCTTGCCTACAGCCTTGCGCCCTCTCAGCAGCTCTCCTCTGTCCCTGTCCTTGTGTTACAAGACAAGAGGGGGAAGCAGCTTGGGCAAAAGGCTCTTGTAGAGAGCTGCCTCCTCCTCCTCCTCCTCCTCCTTATTTGTCATGTTAACTTCCCATCAAATTTGAGCCCTTAATAATTTAAATCTGATGTGTGAGAGGGAACATCTCCCAGATTCTTTGTTTGTTGGCATATTGATTTTTGGTATATGAATTACTGGTATATTGGGTTTTTAAAAAATGTTTTTATTTTATTTGTATGTGGTGCTGAGGCTCGAACCCAGTGCCTCACAGTGCTAGGCAAGCGCTCTACCTCTGAGCCACAACTCCAGCCCCTGGTGTCCAAGACACGTACAGAGCTTGGAACTGTGCCCCTAAGGCTCCATGTGCTATCCTTACGTCTGCCCACCTCTGCCTCCTCAGAAGTGGTAAAGGAAAGCCAGATTCTCAGAACCTCAGTTTCTTCATCTGAAAAATAAAAAGAAGTCAGAGTCTGTAGGATTTCTCCCAGATCTGAATTCTGAACTACAAATGTGAACATGTGAAGTTTCCTTTATCAAGTCTCAACAGTTAAACCCTGAACATAGTGGTTTGTGGGCAAAGGCGAGGCGCCTTTGTGCCAAGCCCGAGTGATCAGGAGGTGCTTGTTGCTTGATGCCAGTTTTCAGCACCACCTACCTTGATGGTTTAAGCACAGCTGAGCTTCTTTCTTCCTCCAGATGTGACTACCCCAGAATCTCCAAAGAATGTTGGGGAGCCATCTATGCTGAATGGAGGCCTGACATCGCAGACAGAAATTGGGGGGACCCGTGCTGCCCAGCAAGCACCTGCACAGCGCAAGAAGCTCCTCAAGGCCCCCACGCTGGCCGAGCTGGACAGCTCTGACTCCGAGGTGAGGCCCATCTAGATCACCGTGGCCTTCAGAGGTTGCTTCCTCTCCTCTCGCATTCCAGCCATCGAAGAGGATTCCAGTTGACCTGGGTAGCAGAGAGGGACACAGCAGGTGCCTTAGTGTCATTTGAGTAGGCTGGTGCAGTGGTGCACCTCTAGAATAAATGCTGAAATTTGAATATTCTGCAGTCTTAAATTATACATAGGGCTAAAATTAGTCAGCAGTTTTCAAACTTATACCACCTTCCCCTTTGTTTGGGGAAGGGGAAAAATAAAGACCAGAAAAACCTTTCTGCATATTCTTCTCCCTCTAAAATACGCATGCCGGAATTTCGATTCTTTCTGTAATAGTAATGTCAGCAGACAAGACTCAAAAAGCAAGCTAGCAAGCACTCCTGAGAGTGGTCCTGGGTTTCCTTCGCTCCCCACCCTGGCCAGTGTCCTGTGCACCTTTGCCTGCTGCTGGGTCTTGCTGCCTGTACGACTGCCCTCTTATTTCTCCCCAGGCGCTTGCACCAGCCTATATTTACACTTGTGTTTTCAGGCCTAGTGGCCACCACCATAGGATGGTGCAGGTCAGGGTCCTCTTGCAGAACATTCTGTTGGGTGGGTCTGTCCACAGCTTCCAGGGCTGCCTTCCTTTGCCTCCTGGCCTGTGGCTGACTCTGCTTGACTCCTCCATCACCTCCTGCCCAGAACCATGCACCAGGCCATGGTCCCAAACACTGGCAGCCTCTACAGCCTTTTTTATGGTCTCTTCTAGAAGATACTGTTAACACCTCAAGTCCCTCAGGCTGTTACCCAGCCCCCTACCATCAGAACAGGAGGGCACTGCCAGGGGAAGTGTCGAAGCTACAGTCCTGTGGCTTCTGACCTTCGTCACTAGCCACAGGGGTCGTAATCTTAGTGGCCTGGAAGGCAGCATACCCTCCCTTCCTCTGCAGTTTAATATGATTGATGTTTCTAAGTGTAAGGAAGGACTACTCAAAGGGATCATATATGGCAATGCTTTACGTTACTGTTTTGAAAAGAATTTTAAAACTTTAAAAGTTTAGAGTGTTCAAATTTTAACATTAAGAAAACAGATAAAGCCTTCATATTTAATCAAGTATATTTAAATTTGGGCTTTATAGTAATCAAAGTTTCAATAAAGTGTCTGTGGAGGAAACATACCTTTAATTGAATTAAAGTAGATTAGTGTGCTTATCCTAACGGTGTCTTCCCGCATTAGCTAGCTTCAGGTGATCTGTTACCTTGTGGAAGCCGACTAGGCAGGTCATCTGTTGTAAAGTCAGATCATCAGCTGACATTCATCTGGATGGATGGTGCACTAGGAAATTCACACCAGCTTTCCTTCCAGTGTGGACTAGTGAAGGTTGTTATCCACAGGGAACCTGCCGAGGCTCCCAGTTCTCAGGACCTGGAAGAGACCCTTCATCTTATTGACAGTGTACCCTGCACCCAACGATGGCAATAGATCCCTGCACCCTCCACTGCATGAAGGGAGTAGATCCCTGTGCCCTCCAGCCAGTGAAGGGAGTTGATCCCCATACGCTATGCCTGGTGAGGGGAGTGGATCCCAGTGTCTTCCAGCTGGTGAGAGGAGTAGAATCAGGTATCCTCCACCTGGAATTAATCCCTGTATCCTCCATCTGATGAGTTCCATGAACTCATATGAGCATCCCAGTGCAACCCCAGAAGTATGGAACTGCAGAAGACATTGAAGAATCCTGCCTTTTCTAACCTGTGGTTGGTATTCTCCTGCCCCTTTTGTTATTTCTGATACCAGGACATTCCTAAACCAAGATTGACCTCTGTTCATCTCTGCTCTCTAGTAAAAATGGCCACAAATATGAAGACGAGGCGTGTCTCATGTCACATCACACTGCCTTCATCTGCATTCTCTAGTAATTTTTTTGTTATTGTTTTCTGCTTAACATATTCTTTATCTCTTCTGTTTGGCCTTTTCACCAACTTGTTTTTTCCAGTCAAATATTTTTGACTGCAATTAGTATTGGAGGTGGAGGCAGAAATACCATGGCCTTTGTCCTCTAGGTATTTGTCATTTAAATACCAAATGAAAACCTACAGCCAAGAATCCTTACAGCCTCTCTGAGCACAGTGTCTGAGGGCATTTTGGACTGTGTGACTAAATGCATGGGAGTCTGGTGGTCTCAGAGGGTGGAAGGCTGGAACAGCCTCAGGCAGGAGGTGGGACGTGGGTGTTAGACTTAGATGAACATGGCAGACAGGCAGGGGCCTTCCCTTCTGCTGTGCGATGACCAGAGCCTGGATGGGCCTAGCATGCTTGAGTTGGCCTGTGCTCCAGGACAGGAGGCCATGGAGCCTCTGCTCCACCTCTGGCATGTGGTGGCTCTGCTGACTTACCTAGTGAACTCCTGGCCAAGGTCGCACCAGGAGCAAAGGCCAGGTCAGGACTCAAGGAAAATCTCAAGAGAAGGCTGATCTTGCTTTCTTGCGTCCCCCTCTTAATCACCTTCTTCCCCATTTTGCTCCTTCCCTCCTGGTTTAAGGAAAGGCTTCCAGACCTTTCTTTAAGCATCAGAACTTTTCCTTGCCCCAGAGTTACAGAAAGCTGCTGTGTCTGTGACTAGAAATGGAGGTGGAGGCCAGAGTCTTTCCACCTTCACTGTCCATCTTCCTGGCCTCGCTGAGGGCCTCGTAGGGCACCATGAAGTTCATCTTCCCTCCTAAGGGAAGTGTTTGTGCCAAAAGTGACAGCATGTGGCCTGCACTGCACTTCTGCCCCCTACCTGTTTGCCACCCCATATCCTGCAGCCCTGGAAATGGCTGGAGGAGAAGCAGCAACACTGCAAACCAAGCACCTTGTCCTGAATGTGAACGCCCTTCTCAGCTACCCCACAGAGAGCTTTTGTCCTGCCATCTTAAGGCCACTAGGACACCTCCTGCGCAGTGAACTCTGATCATGGTTGTGTCTTTCTCTTGAGAGACAGCTTCTCCCACTGTAGGATGTCACCTAGAGAGGCAGTTTTCAGTTGATGACATCACCTACCAGCAGTTTCCTCATTGCTGCTTGTGAGGCTAACTTATGTCTGTAGGATCACAAAGAACAGTTTACTGTTTAAGTAATTCTTATTTTGTTCTGAAGTTCCTTGTAATCAGTTACTATGTTATTATTGATCAAATGGTCTGGTGAAGTAGAATATTAATTATTTGCACATCAATGATAACTTCACTGTTTTATGCAGAAAGAAAACGGTTCTCTTAATCACTTTAAGAACTGTGAGACACTGACTTGTCTTTTTGTTTTCTTAAAGTCCAAAGTTTGTGATTTAATCAAGGAAAATCAAATTTTTTTCTTTTCCATTAAGTAAGAGATCCATTTGCAGTAGTGGCAAACCAATCTTTTTTCTCTTGTACTTACCCAGTAGCTTTATCTGTTCAAATTGCAATCACAGGAAGCATTAGCTCAAGTTGGGGTTGGTGCCTTCGGAGTTTCTAGCTGTCAGACATGGCCTGCTGGTTCTGCCCCCTTGACACTGAACTTGGGAATTTGCACTGTTAGTGAACACCACTTGTCCATTGGTGGTGGCCAGAAGCTTCACACCTCTCTTAGGGCTTGGAAGTAGCTTGTCTAACCTGCCATTTTGCCAGAACTAGAGCTAACCCATGTCTTTGGCTTACCAAAATACCATGAGCATTTTACCATCTGATTAAATGTCCTTTTCAAACACAGTGCTATTATGGTGTCCAGTGGTATGCCATCATTAGCATTTGCCCTGTCCCCCATTTTAGAACATTTAGATTAGCACTGATTTTCTGCTATTATAAGTAACAACATTATAGTGAACGTTCTTATGTTACATTTTTATATTATTTCAGAATATTTCTAGAACTACATTTGGGAGATGAAAATATACACTTTCATAGCTTACATATTTTCAGTTTCCTTAAAGGAAATTATATCAACTTTTTTTTCGGTTTTAAGAGGTTGTGCTTCCTTTTTTAACCTTTCTTTATTGGTACATTATAATTATACATAAACCGGGAATCAAGCCGGGCATGGTGGCACATGCCTATTTATCCTAGCAGCTCAGAAGGCTGAGACAGGAAGAAAGCAAGTTCAAAGCCAGCCTTAGCAATTTACTGAGGTGCTAAGTAACTCAGTGAGATCCTGTCTCTAAATAAAATACAAAAAAGGGCTGGGGATGTGGCTCAGTGTTTATGTGCCACTGAGTTCAATCCCTGGTACAAAAAAAAAGGGGGGGGGATCATTGTGGTATGTGTGTACATGTACATAACATAGTTTAGTCAGTTTCGGTCCCTAGTACCTCCCCTTCCCTTCTAATAGCCACTATCTATTGTGCTAACTCTAAGCTAGATTTTAGATATCAATTAACTCATCTTCACAAAGACCTTATTAAGTAACTTAATCCTTATTTAAGAAATAAGGACTCAGGCATGGTGGCACTTGCCTGTAATCCCAGCGACCAGGAGGCTGAGGCAGGAGGATTGCAAGTTGAATATCACCCTACTCAACTTAATGAGACCCTGTGTTAAAATAAAAAAAAATAAAAAGGACTGGGCATGTAGCCCAGTGGTAGAGCACCCCTGGGTTCAATCCCTGATACTGCAAAAAAGAAAGGGATATATGTTTCCTTTTCAGATCATATAAATCTCTCACCTTTTACTTTTAAAAAACCAAAAACAGAATGGTTGTCCAAGTTCAGGAATTTGAAACATAACTCCAAAGTCCATGTACCACATGAACTTGCTAGTATTCCAACTAGCAGTGTGTGCGAAGGCCTGAATTTAAAACAAGTTTTTTTTTTTTTTTTTTTTTAAAGAGAGAGTGAGAGAGGAGAGAGAGAGAGAGAGAGAGAGAGAGAGAATTTTTTAATATTTATTTTTTAGTTCTCGGCGGACACAACATCTTTGTTGGTATGTGGTGCTGAGGATCGAACCCAGGCCGCACGCATGCCAGGCAAGCACGCTACCGCTTGAGCCACATCCCCAGCCCAACAAGTTTTTTTTTTTTAACTGGAAGGGGTCTAAGAAGTTTTGTCCAGCATCGTTACTTTTCCATGAGAAAACAGCCCTTGATGAAGGTAGTGACCAAGTCACAAAAGCCATGAACAATTTTAATGAACCTCTGTTTAATTCCACCTCCCTGCCAGGCCTTGCATCAGTTCCTTGAAATGGAGCTGTGGGGTCTCTGGTTTAGCTCTGATAACTGCTGCTAACCTATGTTGACAACTCTCCTCAAAGGTTTGATTGTTGCTGTACCAGAACTGCAGTGAGAAAGCTAAGCAAAGATGCTCTGGGCCTTTTTCCAGGAAAAGGAAGATTTCCACTCGTGCAACCGTGAGTTAGGGAGTCACAGGCAGGATCAGTGTCACCCAAGGAGCAGAGCCATGCCCTAGGCTGTCTTGCAGTGCAGTTCTGAACTAGAGAAGACCTGAGTGTCAGACGAGTCCCTGGGATCAGCAACTCAAGCTGACTGAAGAAAGCAGGCCAGGCAGAGGAGACTGGTGTTCTAGAGATGCCAGAGACCCATCAGAACAGGCAGAGACAGGCAGCAGGTTTGGCTACTCAACAGAAACAGACATGGGACAACCACAAGCAGGTGCACACACATGCCCACATGCACAACTCCTGCTCCCAAAGTCTAGCCTGGGACCTTGGGCTTTGGTGGCCCCCTGAAGCAGGAGCTTATCCTGAAGAAGGTTAGTTGTAAAGCAGTCAGAAGTTTGAGTGCAGCTTCCTGTCATGGGCATGTGGGGGAAGGGGAATGGAGGACCATCAGCAACTTCTGGGGAGCCATTTAAATTTAAAACAATCCTTTTTAAGGACTGGGGATGTAGCTCAGTAGTATAGTACTTCCTAGCATACCCAAGGCCCTGTGTTCTATCCCTAGCATTGCAAGAGGTTAAGAATTCTAACATTTTAATTTATTATATGTCCATAATGAGGACATCAGATTCTATCACCAAACCTTGGTTATTTCCTTTTTGCAAAAACACTTAAAAATGAGTACATTATGTATGCAGTTTTCTTGTGTTGCTCTTTAATTTTGAGCGAATGCATTTTAAATAGAGAATGCAGCTTCTGAGTAGCACAGATCCTGTTCTGAATGTGCTCCTTTCTCACTCTTATCTTCCTTGTGTCTACAAAAGTGAAAGAAAAGTATCAGGCATTATTAAGGAAAAAATCAGAATGTTACCTTTAAATTTACCTGAACTGAAATATTTATTCCCCTAGAACCATATCTGCACATTTTTAGTGTTACTTTGAAAAGTAGAATTCAGGAAAGATGCTTACTTTGAGTTGACACTCTGACCTGCTAGGGGCAGTGAAGGGTATTCCTCCAGCCCCTCACTCCGGATGGTTAGGAAAGGGGTGGATCTTGCCCTGCCCTGCTGACTTCCTGGAGCAGAGCTGGTGCTCTAGGGTACCTCGAAGGCTCCTGATTAACTTTATTTTGCTTCCTTAAAGTGCTTTCAAGACTATCAGATATTGAGTAGCTATTTTAAAGATTGGGAGCAATGGTAGGGAAAGCTGGCTGTGAGGTTTTATAGGACTTCACCTAGAATTAGGTATGAAGGAAAGAAAAGGAGTCCCCCCCCCCCCACACACACACCTGGAAGTGCTGGGCAGAGTATTGGCCAAACTGTGTGGTTACATTGTGTGCATGTAACAACATATCCCATCATTATGTACAACTATAATGCACCAATAAAAAAAGTGTGGAAGGAAAAAAGAAAAAGAACCCCCCTCCACAGCTCTTCTCCTTCAATGCAGAACAGTGGAGGAGGGGCCAGGCCGAAGGGGGCCATTGCAGGCTGTGAGCCCAGTGGCCACTTCCCCCACTGACCACACCTTCTCACATTGGTTAGTTTTCTTTGAAATTTTAGCATTTATGGTAATAAGACTATTGATCTCTTTGCTTGCTTAAAAAAGACTTCACTCTGACAGTCTTTATTTAGAGAGCTTTCCCGCCCCCCCCCCCCCAGTTTTCTTTAAAAAATAAGGATGGTAATATCTTCAAGAGACAAAGTTTGGCTTTATAATTAGGTTCTGCCTGTAAATAAAGAAATGTGATGTGTTTCTCTCTTGACACTAACAGAGGTAACAGCATGTAAAATTGGACTTCAAACACATTGTTAGCTGGGCACAGCAGCGCAGGCCTGTCATACCAGCTGCTCCAGAGGCTGAGACAGGAGGATTCCAAGTTCGAGGCCATCTTCAGCAATTTAGCAACACCCTGTATCAAAATCTAGAAATGAAAATAAAAAGGGCTTGGAAAGGAACAATTCCCACTACTGCAGAAAAAGTTCCTGCGGAAGGTGGGCGGGAGTGCGTGGGGCCAGGGAGGGTTCTCCAGGTCTCCATCGTGTAGTCTTGTGCAGGACATTGCAGGGAGGTGCTGCTCCTCGCTCCTTTTTTTCTTTTCCTAAGACGTGCTTTTGGCTGCTGTCCCCTTTTGAGCTCCATAAGCAGGAGTCCTTCTCTCTGCTGGCTGGCTGCATGTCCCAGTTGCTGTGGCCTGTGGCACATGTGGATGGGGTATAACCTTCACTGTTTGGCTGCTCTTCCTGGCCTGTCCCAGGAATGGGGAAGCCACTGCTAAAACCTGCAGGTGCCCTCTGCCTCCCTTTGTGGCCTTTCTCCTTCTCCTGATCTTGGACCAGATTTTTTGCCTTGTAACTTAGTTGAAACTGATGATTTCAGCATGAAGTTTCAGGGGAGGCCCCTCTTTGGTAACTGACTAATTCTTAAAGTCACCTGAGCTGGGAAGGTCAAAGGGAATTTTCACTACCTCACAAAGTCATGGATGAGCAGATTTACCTAATATTCTTCCTTCTGTATTTAAGATATTTAGTGGTAGTTCATAGATATTATAGTGAAATTTAGTTGTTTTCTAGTTAATGTGTATTTTCTGTCACAAAGTAGAAAATATTTCTTGGATAAATACGGTACCTTATTAAGGTTTGCATTAAAGCCAATTAAGGTCCCTTCTCACTGGTAACAGGAATTTGAATTTTACTTGGTGCACTATAGGCATTTTTCTAGACTTATGACGCTCGGTAAATGTTTACTATCATCCATTCCTTCAGCTAATATTTACTCATTATTACTAAGTCATGGGTTTGCTACTAAGCACACAGCAGTGAGCAGGACGACCCAGCATCTGCCCATGGGGCTCACCATCTAGTACTTGGGTTCGATATTCCTGAGTGTGCCTTTCAGTCCTTCCAGTAACATTGTGGGGAAGAGGTGTCATGCCCCCTCACCAGTGGTGGAGCTGAAATATTTGCCCCATGCCACTCAGTGGGCCCGACCTGGGACACACACCCAGAGCTGTCTAACTCAGGCCCTCTGGGTGTCTCCCCTGCTTTGAACCTTTGAGTTGTGATGTGGAGCCGTTGGGAGTCGTGTGTTCTTAGCAGCCTGGGAGTGCTGACGGGCAGGACCTCTCCCTTCCTCAGGAGGAGACTCTGCCCAGGTCGTCCAGCGGCAGCAGCGCATCTCCCTCCTTCCTCGAGGACCCAGCACTGGAGGCCACATGCGTAAGGAAGAGTGAGTACCCAGGGCACACATGGCCCAGACCAAGGAGCCCAGAGCTCCCTGTGACCTTCGGGATGTAAAGCCCCAACCCTGGGTCTCACCATCACAAGCAGGAACACCTGGCTACTTTCTTAGCTACCCTCCAGAGGTAGGCTAACCTGGTCCCTGGCCTCAGTTCTAATGTGGAGCAGGTGGGGCACGTTTGAGTGTGACAGATAATGTTGGAAGTAAGTCCTCGAGGGGTGTGCCTGTCTTAGATTAATTACCTCATCAGAATTTGAGCCGTAAGCCCTAAATAATGATATTTGTCCCTTCTGGGACACACACACACACCCACCTTTATTCATGCACGTGAACGTGCTTCCAGAAGATATCATAGGAGAATTTAGTAGATTCTGAACACAGAATCTACAGGCAGTAGATTCGGAACACAGATACCTAAATGAAGGTATTGATTTCTAAAGGCTTTTAGTAATCTTTTACCCATAAGATTATTATAAAGAACTGAAAGCTAATTACATATTAAGAGTCTTTTGACTTCTTGTACACCAGAGAGCTTAGTGGTTAAAATTCTTTACATATCATTTCAGTTACTTAAAAAGATTATTTAAAAAAAAATCAGGAAGTGGTTTGGGTTTCTATGTGTAATTAGTATTTGGTGAGGCCCAGCATAAGGGACCCAGTTCAGCCACAGGAGGGATTTCTGCATCTTTCTCCACTGCTGTCTCGTAAGGGGACGGTGCAAGTTGGTGGGTCTCGTTTGACTCTTTTGGCCCTGCTGATCCACCCACTGGCTGAAGTGGCCCTCCTTTGCAGTAGAGCAGGAGGGGGTACTCAGACCGTCAGGATGATTTATTTCTAATGTTCTCCTTGTGCTTTCAAAAGGTGAATCCAGCACCATTCAGACTTGAAAAGTTCTTTCACGCCCTTTCCCAAAATACTACTAGGCAGAGGAGCAGCGGCTACAATGTTAACATCAAGCCTAATTTTTTTTTTGTTTGCAATTTAAATACAATTTAAACCTAAGAATAAAATATCTGAATAAACATGTAGTACAAAAGGTTTTCATATTCTATCTTTATAAGGGAGAATGTAAAAAGAAAGAGGATGCACTTAAGAATTCTGGGATGGTTTGGGAGCTTTTTTGGCTATACAGAATACATTTTTTTGCATGTTTTTAAAATAATGCCGGAGATGTGAATTGTAAGACTAGATCCAGGAGTGTGCTGTGCTGTGCTGTGCTTCCTCATGTGAATTTGACGGAGTGTTCAGAACAGGTTTTCCTTCTCCTTGCCACTTGGCTGGGAGTCCCTCGGGGTCCCCCTTAATCTGGCCACCACTGGCCTGCAGTCTCTCCTGGAACGCGGTGCTATCACATTGACTGGGCTCTCCGTCGGAAAGTCAAGGCCTAAGATTTCTGTTCTGTAAGAGAGTCCTTTGTTGGGTTCGCCTGCAGAGCCCCCAGAGTTCCTGCCCATGTCGTCCACCCCACAGCCCGAGCGGCGGCAGCCGCCCCAGCGCCGGCACTCCATCGAGAAGGAGACGCCCACCAACGTGAGGCAGTTCCTGCCCCCGACCCGGCAGAGCTCCCGCTCCCTGGTGAGTACCAGCTCCCAGCCCCCCAGAGACCTGGAGTCAGTGGCTTTCTTCCAAAATGATAAGGAGAAAAACTTCCCAAAGGTTAAAATGAACTCCAAGTAACTTACTCTGTATGTGAAGAAAATAGGCGCCAACCTGAGTGAAATCCCCAGAATATTTATCAGTGTATTATTATTAAGGAAATGCTTTCTTTCAAAGGACATTAATTCATTTAAAATTGTTAAAGGCTAATCTAAAAATTCTTAGCAAAATCTGACCACAGTAGAGGATTGTATTGAAACAGAAGGGCTAGGAGAATTTTGACCCATGTATAACCATTGTACATTGTTTTCTAGTATGTTCTGTGATATTGGGCCAAAGCTGCTATTTGGATTGGTTAACAGTTTCTGCTATTTTCCAGAGCATCCAGGTTTGTTTTTTTCAGTTGTATGATCGGGGATCCAACCCAGGTGTGCTCTACCTCTGAGCTACATCTCTGGGCCTTCTGATTTTTATTTTGAGACAGGGTCTCACTGTGTTGCCCAGGCTGGTGTTAAACTTGAGATCCTCCTGCCTCTGACCCCCAAGTAGCTGGCATTGCAAGTGTGCGCCACCATGTCTGCCTGATTATCTGGTTCACATAGTGGCTACTCACTTCTCAGGACATGGGACAGCATGTTAGTGCCTGCCAGGAAAAATTAATAGATCAGCCAGCCAAAGGAGGCCTGTGTAGATTCTTTTTAGCCCCCTTACATGGGGCGGCATGTAAGGCTTCAGTTTTCTACCCACAACCTGATATCTAATGTTTCTCCAAGTACTCAGAATAAAAATCACCACCATATCCTTACCCCCACTTTGGGGCTGTGATGGACGTGAAAGTTTTCAGTGAAGCAGCAGCAGATGTCCCTCAGGGTAGGGGGGAGAGTGGTCATTGTGAACACAGGGAGTTTGAGCAGAGCTGAGAGCTGACGTGAAAGCTGAAGTGGGATCAGTCTTCTCTATTTTCAAACAATGCAGTGAAAGAACAAACGATGTTATGGTTGTTCCTCAGGAGGCTCCCCTAACCTCTAAATAAGCACGAAGCACTGCTGTTGGATCAGATGTAGCCTTGCTGTGCTCCTCAGCAGAGAAGCAGAACTCTGGCCATAATTCAAACCTTAAATCCAGACTTTTGCCAAGTGCAGGGGTGTAATCTCAGTGGCTCTGCGGCTGAGGCAGGAGGATGGCAAGTTCAAGGCCAGCCTCAGCAGCTTAGCAAGGCCCTGTGCAACTTAGCAAGACCCTTTCTCAAAATTAAAAAAAAATAAAAGGGGGAGGGGTGGCGCTGGGAACATGGCTTAGTAGTTGAACACTCCTGGGTTCAATCCCTGGTACCAAAAAATAAATAAAGTCCAGACTCTCAATAACATGATCAGTTATTGTCACAACCTAAACACATAAGCAGGAGTTCTCCGGGATGTTTGGCTGGTCTGATAATTAGGATATTCTTTTCTTTGCCCTGAGGTTAGACTCAAACTAAAGGAACTACAGAGCAACTAAAAGTAGTTCCACCTAATAAGAGAAGTACCAGGACCCTCAGCCCAACAGGGGCTCCTGTGTACTTGGTCTTGCTGTGGGCTGTTCCTTTGAGGGTAGGAAGGAGATCAAGACAAACTTCTTTTGCAGGCACTGAGAAGGGCCTGAGGGACAGGCAGCAGGAGAGGAGCTCTGCTGACGCAGAGGGCATGCAGGTTGGAGGACAGGGAGGGCATGTGCAGCCTGGAGGACATCCTCGGCCCCATCTGGGCCACCAGCTAAGGCAGAGGAACTTCCAGCTCCAGGCAGAGACTTCCCACTAGCAGCTTATCTTGGGAAATCCACAGAATCATACTTCTGTAGCAGTTCACTCTATCTTGATTGGGACCTTTTCTCAAAGTGTGGTCATCAGTTTAAAATTGTGTCTGCATTTTAGAAAACAAGGAATCACTGGGTGTGTGTAGCCCTCGGCTGGAAGTGGCCGGAATGCTCTGGCATTGATAGTTTTACTTTATCATACTTCCTCCCTTCCCACAGGAGGTTCAGGTGTCATTTTCCCATCATTTGGTCCAGTGACTAGGGGCAGTTGCCCATCCAGGTGAAAGGAAAGAGTCTTTCAGGGCCTTCTGAGTGGGTGGCTGTGTGCCTTGTGTTCACTCCAGGGCTTTCTTGGCAGAGGAAGCGGTGGCCTGTCCTGCATCCCCACAAGCCCCATGTGGGAGACTCAGTGCTCACAGGACCACCCAGTTAGGAAAACCCTTTTCACGGCTTTGCCGTGTGAGCTGAAAACCTCCACCCAGCTCTTGGCTGGTTCCTAGCCATAGGCCTGTGTGCGCAGGTGTCAGCGGGAACCTCACCACCATCCTCCGGTGCTTCTTGTTTTGTTTTTTCTTTCATGATCTGCAGCTGCTGTTTTTTAGGTTCGGTGGTGTCATTTCTCCTGTCGTCCCCTGCCACTGTCTTCTCCCTTCTGTTGTTCAGGTTCCTGGGATGAGCAGCGCGTGGCCCCGGACGCCTTTCCGGCTGCTTTTCTCTACCCTACACACAGCTTCTCTTCTCAGCTCCCATCCTCTTGAAGCGGCTGTGTTTGGGGTGGCAGGGGCTGTGTACTATCTGTGTGAGAGAGCTTTTACCAGCAGGTGGACCTCCTCCAAGGTTGGCCTCTCTCTGCCGGTGTGGGAATTCCCATCTCTCTGAGGGTGATGCCTCAGCTCCTGTCCTCCGCAAGAATTAACAGCCTGGGCACTTTGCTTTTGGTCCTTGATTCCAAGCTTGTGTAGGATGCATAGTTCGTGCCATGATCTCATTCCAGAGGGGAAAGGACAACAAACTCAAAATGCAGCAGGGATTAGAGAGCCTATTGGACATTTTTCTCTTGGAGCAAGTCTTTGGCAGGGGCAGTGCCCCTTCCTGGGAGGTCCCAGCCTGCATTCCTCCAGGGGCCTCCCCTGCAACCAGAAGAGTTTGCTCAGGACCTGGGGGGGCTCAGCAGCCTCCCACCCCCAGGCAGCGCTGGGGCTCCGCCCTCTGTGAAGGTGCTGTGGCCACTTGGGGCGGCACCTGTCATAAACTGCACCATGGTGGGCAGGGTGCTGCTTCACTGTGGAGAGAGGCTTACACTTTCTTTGTATTGGTGTGGTTATTTTAAATTTTTTAAATCTGCATGTCATTGCATTTTTTTGGAGCTTTTTTTCACAGAAGGACACATTTTACTGGTATTTGAGCCTTCATAATTTAAAGACAGCAGCAAGAGCAGGTGCCACTGAACCCCCAGGTCCTGGCTTCTCAAGGCTCCCACTCAGGGTGACCCAGCAGCTGCTATTTTTTATTACTCATCTTGGAATAGAAAAGAGACCCCAAATGTGAATGCACACTTTCCTCTTGTTGGATCTCAGCCTTTTTCTATTTTAGACCTGGTTTGGGCAGAGTATGGTCAGGTGCAGGGTGGCCTTCAGTGCCTCCCAATCCTGTCGGTCAGCATTTTATGACCAGCCTCCCAACAGAGAGATCCCCGCACAAAAACCAGGTAGTGCTTTAGGCAACACGAGGATTCACTCTGGCCTTTATGGTTGAATTCTAAAAAAGGTTAGCCTAACTAAACTTAATAGTTGCTATTCTTATTTATTTAAAGTTGCCTCCCTTTGATATATAAAAGCTTGAAAATTGGTGGTTATTTTGGATAGTTTTCAGGTATCTGCTACTTATGTGTGATGTTTTTGCTAATCAAGAACATTATAGAAAAGAAGTCTCTTCCCATTTCTCTGGCTCAGTAACTAGAGTTTTACACTCTGATCTCTGCTGCCTAACTTTGCCCCCTTTCGTATAGTAAAATAGGACAAGAATATTCAATAAAAGTTCTGCGATCTTAGTGACATGCACACAGGTTAAGTTCTGAGGCATGTCTGTCCGTGTAGCAGATTGTGACCTCTATTGGACTTTCCTAAATTTGAGGGTCACGTTGAAGTACAGAGAAGTAAGGGGACAGAATGGTGCTGGCCCCAGCCCTTATCCACCTGCCCACATCTAGCCATCAAGTGAGCTCAATGCCCCCTGCAGGAGTGACAAAGCAATATCCCTATGGGCAGCTCTCTCTCACCCTTAAACCTCTGCTGCTCTTCACATTTTGGAGCAGTAGCCGCTCAGCAAGGTCTGTAAAGTTTAATTTGATGTTGGGTATGTCAAATTACTGTTTCTCTCAATTGGGTGGGGGGACTTTTCTAGTAACTATCTGTCATTTTATTTCGTGTTGCATTAAAGTTTTGTTGTCCTTGGGAAGGCTCCAGAATTAAAACATTAGCATTTTACCTGATAGATATTATTTTACCGAAGGGTAGTCTGCTTGGAATAAAAAAGAAAAAAAAAAAGAAACAGAAATCTATGATTCATATGAAGCACTGGATTTGCAGATGGTTCAAAGCAGGAAGTCGAAGGTACACTTGACTAAGCCCTTTTGCGATTAAAGAGAGGGCAGCACAAGCTGTCAGGTGAATTGTGTGTTGTACCATGTCCCTACAAATAAAAAGGAGTTGCTGTCTACCTGAAATGTGTAGCAGCCCAGGTATGCTGGTTGTGAAGTCAATGAAACTGGCACTGCTGGGTGTCTTCCTGCACAGTGATGAGTGTTATGTGGCACTGTGCTAGGTGACAGACTTAGGAGTGACTACCTGGTTATATGCTAGATCCACACATTATTTTGCTGCAGCTTAGCAAATTTATCATAGACTCAGCCAGCAGCGAGGTCCCATGCTCACGCTCACCACTGATAAATAGGAATGACTGCAGAAAACTTCTGAAATATGATGAAGCCGAGTAGGGCCACCACTAGCTGTGTCGAGCCAGCTCTGCTTGTTTAGTGCAGTTTCAGCGCCTGACTTTCAAAGGCGCTCACTGTTCCCACTTGGCCCCACTCTCTTCCCACTCTCTTCCACAGTGGATAATTGAACGTGTCCATTTTATCCTATCGTCTCTGTGAACTGCTCTCAGAGAAAGAAAACTCTGAAGGGTGACCCCCCCCCCCATGAGTGTTTTGGACATCTTTGAGCAAATGATGCAGTGCTTCTGAACAAACCATGCCCTCCAAATACTAATGAGCTCCTCACATTAAAAATTCAATCGAGGGCTTTTTCCAAAGCATTTTTAAGCTGATTTAATCTTTCTTAAGTTTGCTTGAACAGAGATGATTTTGTATTGAGTTTCAGTAGGAAGCAGTAGTTCTCAAAGTACTTTTTTTAGTAAATGCTAATGTTTGTCAAGTTTGCAACCTAGATTTACTTTTGTTCCCCTCTGATTTGAAAGACCGAACCGGAGGCTAGTGCTCTGTAAACTGACTGCATCCAGGCACAGCTCTCTTGGCTCCTGGGGCTGCAGGATGCCTGTGAGTGATGCTGGCTGTGTGGGAGTGAATCCTGATGTGCTGTCCTGAGGTCATTCAGTTTCAGTGTCACTGCACCACAATGGCCCCTTGAAGCCCGGCAGGGCCCAGTGCCCCAGACCGGTCTGTCTTTCCCTTAGATCCGCCAATCAAGCAGGGCCAGATGGAGAGCGGAGGGATCGGTTACATCGGCATCTTCCGTGCTGATTGCAGGGAGACTGTTAACAGGAGACGAAAGCCTTCGGAGTTTCTGCAGTCTTCCTGGTGCTGACTGCGGCTCACAGTTGTTGAAAAAATGTGGAGGCCTGTGGGGCAGCCCAGAGAAGCGGCCTTGCAGGCCGACCTCCCAGCCTCTGTTCACAAGGATTTTTTTCAAGTGTGCTGATGTAACTGATCACTAAATAATGCTTGTAATATAAAGTACTAACCACCATCTTTTGGCTATTCTGGGTACCACAAACCAGTTACAAAAATAGGACCAACATTGCAGATTTGCTCTTTTATCTGTTAGTATAAAATGCTCCCAAAATAATAGTATCCTTGCCTAATTTTAGGAGAAAACTGACATAAAATTGGCTTAGAAGAACAAAATTTATTTGAAGATTTCAAGCATAAAAACACAGCTGTGCTCGATGGAATAGAATAACTTGAGTCAAAATACCCGAGTAAATGAGAGGCTTTGACTGTGGACCTTTCCGTGGCTCCAGGGCTTTGCATGGTCCCGTCAGCCACCTATAGTCTCAGTGCACTTGGAACCTTGTGGTCCCCAGAGCAAGCCAGCTCTGTCCCAGTGATCGTGGGAAACCTCTTTTCCTCTCTGATGCTACTAACGAGGTGTCTGATCGGAAGGGGATCTTGCAATGCTGGGTGGGTGGGAGCTCCTGCTCACTGGCACCCTGAATTTCAGGAGGAGTTCTGTTTCCCTGTGGAATGCCTCGCCCTGACGGTGGAGGAGGTGATGCACATCCGCCAGGTGCTGGTGAAGGCAGAGCTGGAGAAGTACCAGCAGTACAAGGACATCTACACCGCCCTGAAGAAAGGAAAGGTAGTGCTGCTGCAGTCGGCCAGCAGGAGGGCTGGAGGGCAGGAGGACACCAGGTCCAGGCTCGGCTCCTGGCCTGGCACGCCTGGCTGCTGGCCGCTGGGCTCAGGACCTGGGCATTCAAGGGCAAGATCCATGCTCTTGTGACGGTCCTGTTCTGCCTCTCCCGCAGAGGAGGGGTCTTTGTTCCCTCCTTGGAAGTAAAAATCTGGAAGGTTTAAAGACCACCAGAAAGATAGTGACCCGCCTTCATAACTGTGTTAGTCACTAGACTTGGAAAGGGTCTGTACAGAAATGCCTACGAGCAGGGGAGTGTTTCAGCATCGTCCTGCGGCAGCTGGGTAAAGCCCTGCCAGGACCACAGGCCTTCTGGATTCCCCTCATGTCTATGAAACCTGCCCAGCCGGCGGGGCTGGCGGGGCAGCTGTCAACCCTGCTTCTTTTCTCTGATTTTGTGTTTTTTAGCTCTGCTTCTGTTGCCGAACCCGGAGGTTTTCCTTCTTCACCTGGTCTTACACCTGCCAGTTCTGTAAGAGGTAAGGTAACCTGGAATTGATGAAAAGATCAGCAGTCATGAAAGAAATGACCATCACCTCCACCGTTTCTGCGTTCTTGGCCCAGGATATTAGGAACGGCCCCTTCTGTCCTGGTCCCTTGTGCCATCCCTGCCAGTTAGAATCATCTGTTTCCCATGAAGGGTAGGCTGGACAGTGACTTGGTATTGAACTGGGAAACTGTTGGCTCATTATTTTTTTTACATAAGCAAGATAATTCTAATACTATGTCATGGGGGAATGGGAAAAAAAAAGAAAAGCAGGTATGGTTGCCATGAGATTCAGGGTAGACTGATAAAAAACTTCCAAAGAGGTATCAATTGGTCCTTTTATGAAAGACATAGTAGGAGTTCAGCATTCCAGGTGCCACTTTGGCATCCACACCATCAACTTGTTAGGTTCTGGTAGGCGGGCAGTTGACTACAGAGATTCATGGTGGCTGGCCATGAGCTTGGTAGCTCGTGGCCTCATCTGTTGTACATCAACTGATATTTCTGGTTTTGTCTGCAGACCCGTGTGCTCACAGTGCTGCAAAAAGGTAAGCTTCACTGGTTGAGTTGGACCGAGGCGGCTTACTGCCTGCCGCCTCAGCACCACTCACACTGTTTTATTTGGGGTGACAGATGCGGCTGCCCTCCAAGCCATACTCCACTCTACCCATCTTCTCTCTGGGACCTTCCACCTTACAAAGAGGGGACAGTACTACCAGGTCAGAAAAGCCCCCAGCAAGCCACCAGCGGCCACTGCGCAGCATTGCCAGGTGAGGGGGGTTGTGCTCCAGGGGCATGTGTTGGCTTCAGTTTTAATAGTTTTGGACTTCCACGTGAGTCCCAAATCTCCAAAGTTACCTTTGGAGGGACAATGGCTAGCTACTCTAATAATGTAGTCTATTATTTTTCCTACTTTTGAAATAACTGCTTTATTACGTCTTTTAATATTTATTTTTTTCAAATTATTTATTTATTTATTTTTTTAGTTCTCGGCGGACACAACATCTTTGTTTGTATGTGGTGCTGAGGATCGAACCCGGGCCGCACGCATGCCAGGCGAGCGCGCTACCGCTTGAGCCACATCCCCAGCCCCTTATTATGTCTTTTAAAAGTCATCTTTATGGGCTGGGGCTGTGGCTCAGCCGTAGAGCACTCACTGAACGTGTGAGACCCTGGGTTCGATCCTCAGCACCACATAAAAATAAATAAGTGAAATGAGGTATTGTGTCCAACTACAACTAAAAAAACCAAATATTTAAGAAAAAAGTCATCTTTAAAACTATTGTCAGTGGAATGAAAAATTGCATGTAACACTCTAATCCTTATTCCCTACCTAAGTTTGGGGGAAAAAAATAAATAAATCTGTTCATTCCTGTGTTACAAGAGTCTGAAACAGCCCTGGGTCACTTAACTATTAAATAAAGCTCTGTGCCCAAAGCTGGCAATTTAAAAGAAAAAAACTATTCCAAGTCTCAGTCATTTTGGATTCAGGGCAGGGCAAGGTTAGTGCTGGTCTTAAAAGAAAAATGGAAGGAGCCGGGCGTAGTGGCACACCTGTCATCCCAGTGGCTTGGGAGGCTGAAGCAGGAGGATGGCGAATTCAAAGCCAGCCTCAGCAAAAAAGGAGGTGCTAAGCAATGCAGTGAGACTTTTCCTCTAAGTAAAATACAAATAGGGCTGAGGATATGGCTCAGTGGTTAAGTGCCCCTGAGTTCAATCCCCGGCACCCCCTGGGCCAAAAAAAAAAAAAAGAAAAGAAAAGAAAAATGGAAGGAAGAAGGCCAACTCTGGTCATATGGTGGCAGGACAAAGCTAGGCTTAGGGTGGGCACAGGCCTACTGGCAGAAAGATGGCAAATTCAAGGCCAGCCTGGGCAACTTAGCAAGACTCTATCTCAAAATAAAAAATAGAAAGGGCTGGGCATGTGGCTCAGTAAGCACTTGTGGGTTCAATCGAGGGCTTTTTCCAAAGCATTTTTAAGCTGATTTAATCTTTCTTAAGTTTGCTTGAACAGAGATGATTTTGTATTGAGTTTCAGTAGGAAACTGAATAAATGAAATAGCTGGTTCCACAAACATGGCCAAAATGTCTGTGATGATGTTGGTCTAGTTAACACCAAGTTAACTCTGGAATCTAAGTTACCAGTCACCCAAATGTAAAGATGGGGGAGGGGTGGCATATTGACAAATACACAAATGACAGGAGAACTGATCAAAGACAATTTTTCAGAATGTGTCATAGGATGAAGATAAATTTGCTTCAGTTTCCCATAATCTGACCTCCGTGCACCATTTACCAATGTCCTGTGCTCACGACACAGGGTCCCCAGACCCTTGGGAAGAAGTTATTCTTCTAAATCTAGTAGGGTGCTAGAGCAGCGTGCACCCTTGTGTCATTTGGCTGTTAAAATCCACCTGTACGTGTGTGGTAACCAGCAGATACCCAGGAGGCTCTGTTCTCTGTTTTCTTTCTTTCTTTTCTTTCCTCCTCCTTTATAATACATAATATATATATTATATTATGTATTATAATATATATATATATATATATATATATATATTTTTTTTTTTTTTTTTGTCAGGGATTGAGCCCAGGAGCACTTAACCACTGAGCCACTTCCTCAGCCATTTTTTAATAATGTTTTTAGAGACAGGGTCTCGCTGAGCTGCTTAGGACCTTGCTGAGTTGCTGAGGCTGGCTTTGAACACGCAGTCCTCCTGCCTCAGCCCCCAGAGTTGCTGGGGTGACAGGTGTGTGCCCAGCTATTTCTGTTCCTTCTTAATGACATTAACATGTTTCCTGGTTTCTTTACTGAAAAATATTTTTAAATCTGTTTCCAGTGAGAAGTTCCTCTCTGGAAGGACCTGATTAGGCCACTCCCCAGTCCATGTTCTGGCAACAATAGTTGCTTTTTACCAGTGTCCTCAGTACTACAGTGGAAAAATAAGTAAGAATATTGAGTGGTTCTGGTTTTTCCCAGGTTCTCCTCAAAGTCTAAGTCTGTGGACAGGTCGGATGAAGAGCCGCACTTTCCCAAGGAGCTCATGGAGGACTGGAGCACCATGGAGGTGTGCGTGGACTGCAAGAAGTTCATTTCGGAAATCATCAGCTCCAGCCGGCGCAGCCTGGTGCTGGCCAACAAAAGAGCCCGATTAAAAAGGAAAACACAGTCCTTCTATGTGTCCTCTCCTGGCCCCTCGGAGTACTGTCCTTCAGAGAGGACTATCAGTGAGATCTGAGCCGTGCCTTCCACTGGCTTCAGTGTGCAGAGTTGGGGCAGCCATGTCCGGGGATGCTGACCGGGCCGCTCCTTTCTGTGGTTTGACTAAACAGGCTTAAGTTTGCAGTGGACCAGACTCCTGCTGCATCACCTTGTCCCACAGGCTCTACGCTGAGTTCCCTCGACTGGTAATAGGAACAGGCCAGCCACCTACTCTGGAATTTGCTTTGTGTGTGTGGATGGGGAGGCTGGAACCTTGCTGAGTCCAGTTCCTTGCCGCCCCTCCAGTGATCCTGGCTGAGGCAGAAGCTGCTCCCGCAAGTAGTCAGTCCAACAGAGATATCGATGGCAGCAGGGCTGTGCGCAGGAAGGCACGTTGGCAGTTCCACCTGACAGTGTGCCTGTCCAGGGTGCCTGGTGATGGCGGGCCAGGCTGTCCATTGTCTCAGCACAACACCTGGAGGGACTTGCTGATGCCGTCCAGCTGACTGAAATCATCGTCGTTCCAAGGTTCAAGTTTGTGCTGGCACTGTAGTGCAGAGCATCTGAGGGAGCGGGGCCTCGAGGTGGCCACGTTGTCCTGGCGCCTGCATCGGTGTTGCTGAGCCTGTGACAGGCCTCCTTCCCCATCACGAGGGTATTTCAGTTACTGGGTGTCGTCATGAGGATCTGAGAATGACAGTTCTGTGGGAGTTTCAGGACAGAGGAAGGCTAAACTCTTCTCAAGCAGCTGAGGGTATTTGGTCAGCCCTGGAGTGGCTGTGACCACAGAGGGTGCCGGGAGGAGAAGCTGGGGCTCAGCATTTTCAGCTGCGTTTTTCATGACTTTATAGTGCAGCCATCACGACTAAATTAAGCTACAATTTGGTACCTAAGGTCTCAAACTGAAATTTATTTTTATAAATGAATTTTGAAAGAAAAATGTCTAGCTCTTTTAAAATTATATGAAAATTAACCTGCTGACAGGCAAGATTTTTGGATGCTTTTTGCACTGATTTCCTGGTAGATAACTTGAGTGTAGGCTGGGTTTCGGATGAAGGAGGCCTGGAGGGCAGTTTCCCAGTTCCAGGGGCCCCTCTGTGGGCCAGCCTTTATTATTTTGGTATGCTTAGAAGTGACCAGCCAACCAAATCAGCATTAACGTTCAGAAAGTCACTTAATGCACGTGCACAGTAATTTCCTGAAAGCTGTAGATCGCGTCTGTGGTCACACCCCAGCAGCCTAGGGAGCTGCGGGCACGGCAGTCACATTTCCAGCCACATTTCCATATTAAGTTAACAGTAATACCTCAGAACTGCTCTGGTAGTAGTTTTTAAAGGATTGAAATTTACAATTTAGTAAATGGCTTTAAATTACTGATACTTATGAAATAAACGTTAACAGTTGACTAAATAATACATGTTAACAGTTGGTCTGTGCTGCTTGTGAAAGCGGGTCCCCAGAACACGCTGCTGGCTGCTTCAGCCATGTTCAAGTCTTTTTTTTAAAGAGCTTTAGAAATCATGCCAGGGAAGCTTGCTTATGCAATTTTCCAAGAGACTCTGAACTTCACATTCCAGACAGTTAGGTGGGGCCACCTGCTTTAGTGGCCCTGGGTGTGAGCTTCTGAAGCAGCTACCAGGCAGGTCCCGAGGAGAGCAAGGGACGGAGATGGAGTTCGCACAGTGTGCACTCGCATGCAGGGCGGTGACTAGTTACTGTGTGTGCAACACAAGAAACAAAGCCCAGGACGAGGATTTTACTCCTGTTCACAAAGCAGTGACCTGGTTAAACCCCTTGTCCCTTCACTTCCTCATATGGGATGACCGGGCATCACGGTCACCCCTTAGCAGACTGTGAGGGTGTAGATTCTTCAGCAGCAGGGATGGGTTTGGCCAAGTGCACAGAGGTCAGATGGATGGCGTGTGGTTGAAACCACCAAAACCAGTAAGCATCGCCTGGGCTGCCAAGAAGGATTCTGAATTAGCCCTGGGATGTGTGCTGCCCCCTGCAGGCTGCAGGAGGTAACTTCCTCAGGCTGACTCTTACCCCTAGGCTCCTGGCATGCCCTCCCTCTGCACCTTCCTCTGTCCTGACTGCCCACTGGGCTCCTCTGACTTCCACGCCAACAAGAAGCATGCTGGCCTCCGTGTCATCCAGCGTGTTTTGAACACTGTGCACATCTGAACGGTCACCCTCGTCTCATCCTCCTCTCATCCCTGAGTGCTGCTTCCTTTTGTCCCATTTGCCATGAGGTCACGTTGTCAGGAAATCTTCCCTCCTGTGGCTTGACTTTCCAGTCAGTGTCAGAGTATGTGAGAATGCTTGTAAATACTGTAGTGTATTTATTAATATTTAAGTCATTCATCCAGTGGACAGTGGGAATTAACTCTCCCCAGCCAGTAAAAATTAAGTCAGGTAAATGACATACATGTACATTGACCTAACGATCTCACTAGATTTCAAGTCACGTCTTTCAAATTAAACCAGAGGTTGTTATGTAAACGAGTCTTAAAAATAATCTTATGTTAAAGAGATTATGTGATTAATACATGAACTCATACCATGAAATTTTTAAGGCTTTTATTTTTCTAACTCTATTAATAAATATAGGACTGGATTTTAGGTGTCATACAGGAAATGTGAGAGTTTTAAATCATGTTGCTGTTTGCTAAAGCAAAACAGGAGGTTCTATACATGCAAAACTACTGAAGGACCATGAAGAAGTATATGCTGCTAGCTGGGCCTTGACCCGGCTGCCACGTGTGTAGAAGCCGAGGTGCTGCGGCATTCAGGGTGACATGATGGGTACTCAGTGTTTTCCATTAAAGTATTTTAAAATTTATGTAGGAAAAAATAAAATGGCTTTGGTCATACCTCTGTGTTGTTCCTGTTGTAAAACGGTGATGTCTTTTGGTGAGTGGCTGTTAAATCGCTGGGGTCAAGGCAGGTACTATCCACAGCAAATCCTGGGCATTGAAGAAATGTGATCTGCAGAGACCCCTGGAAAGACAAGGCCGTCAGCCCCGGGACTGCAGTGTATTCAGGCAGTGTGACTCTTCTTTGTTTTTATAACCTCATGTGGGTGATTAAAATAGATTATATAGCATTTTATTATATATGGAGACAGACTGTAGATAATGTATTTATAACAGCTTTCTGGATAACAGATACCAAAAGTCACCTTAACATTTTTATGTCATTTGATGAGTTTGGGATAAGACCTTCCCCCTCCCCCTTTTTTATAGGATGAGGGCTGTTTCTCAGGCTGGTACTGCATTACATACACTTTAAATAGCATTCCTCAAAGAACATATTCCTAAATGGTGAATTTAGAGAAATTTGTTGACCTTGAGCATAGTTTCAACAGTGTGTGATAATTGAATTTGATATTAATCCATTTTACACAAACCTGTTTTCTCAGTTGCCTGACTTGTTTTGTTTTTTAGGTACTGGGAATTGCACCCAGGGATGCTTAAGCACTGAGCCTCATCCTCAGCCCTCTTTTATATTTTATTTAGAGACAGGGTCTTGCTGAGTTGCGTAGGACTAATTCACTAAGTTGCTGAGGCTGGCTTTGAACTTGCCTTCTTCCTGTCTCAGCCTCCCCAGCCACTGGGATTACCAGCATGCACCACTGTACCCACCTGCCTGACATTTTTTTAGGAGGTCTTTTTACTGGAGTTTCTCTGTGATATGTAGAGAACAAGACCAGTGTGTGTCACTGTATGTCCACCTCATGACCCAAACATTCAGTGACCTTCTAAGTCCAGGACCGAACTCTTGAATCCAGAGATACAGAAAATGGGGATACCATAAATGGTCAGAGGTTTATGTGATTCTGTAAATGTATTTTTTTTTCCCCAGCTTCGACAGAGGAGAAGATTTGTCCTTGTAAATCAGGAGTCTACAGTATCCTAGAGGGGACTACTTTCAGGAAGGGACTCCATTCTGCATGCACCGTGCACTGGTTACATTGCTGATGAGCCCGGGCCACCTTCCCTCTTGTCATCCAGAGGCATGACAGAATCTAGAAAGGGCTCCCTTTGCCCACCCCAAAAAAGTTTAGAAGCCAGGTGCCTGGTTAGTACAGAACTCTGCCAAGAGCCACGCTCAGCGGCATGTGTGTGGCAGATGGAGTTCGCTGTCTCCCAGCTGATCCCATTAAAACATGGTGATGTTGTGGAACTATTTAGATTTCACTGCACAGAGCTCTGGCCAACCCAAGAGCCATGATGTGGAAGTGCTGAAGAAGGGCTCCAGACCTGGAGGGCAGGGCTCCTGGGAGGGGCATCAAGAAGCTGCTCACTGTCCCCGGGAAGAGGGGCCTGACCCCTTGCCTCACTCTCAATTTCTCGGCACCCAGAGGGCCAGACGCACTGGGTCTCACTGGCTGCTCTATCGAGCCTGGGTCAGCTGTGAGTTAAGGAGGGGTGCCCTTCCCGGGCTGTGGCCAGCAAAGAGGCCCAGCCTTGAACAACCAGCCCATCTGATGTTGCCCCTTTTATATTTGTCGCTCCACTTGGGAGTGTGGTTCTGACCCCAGCAGTCACCTGCCTCCTCTCCCAGAGCCCTTCCTGAGGGGGACAACAGAGAACCTCACTCCTCCCAGGACAGGCATGGCCCAATGTCAGGAGAGTCAGGGGCAGCCACAGGGAGCAAAGTGAGCCTTGAGCAGGGTGACTTCTGGGGCGAAGCTTTGGCCTTAGAAGCCCAAGGAGAAAGGAGCCTAGCAGCAATGCAGCCTGTCCCCCACCCCCAGGAAGCACAAGCTGACACGCAGCCCCAGGGCCTCCTGGTCACCTGGAGTCAGCTGCACAGAGCACATTAGGAACAAGTGCCCTGGGGTCCCCCAGGTCCAGCAGTGGCTGAAGCTTCCTTGTAGGCAGTAGAGCCCTCTCCACTCCCAAGTGACATCTCTAGCAAAAAGGCCTTTGCAGGACCCAAGAGCTTCCAAAAAGAAAAAAAGAAAATCCTAGCTACCAAAGGAGAGTCTTCAGGAGCACCCGGTTCTCACAGATCAGAAATGGTACTAAGGAAACTGCTCCTGCTCAGCTCAGGAAGGTTCCTGAACACTTATGGATATGTTTCTTCAATTTTAAAACGAGGATGTTAGCCCAGGTGGTCACAATGTCATTTTTCACCCAGAGAGATACTGGAGCTACTGTGTTAAACCTCCAGGACCATGCAGGCACCAGCCAGCAACTGCGTTAAAACCTGACCTGCTGTAACTAGAAGTGGCGAGGAGTCTGTGGAGCCCCCGCCAGCCTTCACAGCCTTCACTCAAGTGTGGCGTAGCTGATGCTTTCTGAGCAGTCTCTCTTTTTTTTTTTTTTTTTTTTACACAGTGCTGGAGACTGAACACAGGGCCCCATGAAATGCCCAGCAAGAGCTCTATCACGGAGATACACCTCTAACCCTTTTTATTTTTTTATTTAAAGATAGATAAAGTCTCGCTGGCCTCAAACTCATGATCCTCTCTGCCTCAACCTGTCGGGTCACTTGGGATCAGAGGCGTGTGCCACAGTGCCTGGCTTTAAGTAGTGCCTCTCTGAAGACAAGCTGGTTCTGAACATTACCTAGAAGCAGGAAAAAGTGCAAACTGGGCTTGGTTTATCTGCAGCTCGAGGCAGAGGCCAATCGGTTTCACCAGTTGCTGTAAAGACCTGAGTCCATCTCTCAGAATTAAAAAGAAAACCCTCAGTGGTGAGTGTCAGACACAGGAGACCCTGTGCGCTAGCGTCTTCCTCTGGCACCTTCTGGGCTTCGTGGTCCCCTTGGGGTCTGCTGGAGACCAGGCCTCACCTGCCCTGGCAGAAGCAGGAGCTCTGTCTCTGTGACCCATGCTGTGCTGCCTACTTCCTGTTGGAGATATAAAGAGAAGCAGGTGGTGGCGGGGGCCACGACATGAGCAGGCTATTTTCACCTACTTGGTGTACATGGCAACACAAACGCCATTTTTGGAAACAAACATCCAGGCAAGTCGGCATGGCTGCTGAGGGTCCCTGTCCTGCTGGCTGGAGTCGATGACGTCCCCAGTGAGGTGGCTGGCCCTCAGTGCTGCACCCTCCAGCCCCGCCTGATGCCTCTCCATAGCTGATGCTCAGAGCTTATGTGGCCTCCTTCCTGCACCAGTCAGTGGCAGGAGTGGTCCTCAGCCTCTGCTGATGGACGCTCTCAGTGCTGAATGGACAAGGTGCACCTTCTTCCCTGCACAGTGCCATCTTCCAAGAGGTCAAACACTTGCAAGTTCCACCCTCACGTACTTTGCTCCCATCCTTGACTTGCTCGTGACATTCTCTCCCCGCTGTACGTGGGCCTGTGTGTTTCCCCCTCGGCTCTTAGCACCCCATAGCCCACTTCATTGTTCCATGAAAACAAGAATCTCGGCCACATTTCTTCCCTGTCCTATGTATCCTGGTTTCTGAAAGAAATGGCTGGCATGAAGCAGGTGCTCAGTAAGTGCAGAGTGAGTTAGCAGCATGTTCAAGATGGGAATAAGTGAGAAACCGAAAGATGGATCCATGAGGATGTCAGAGCACCTGGCAGTGTGCTGACAGCCCCCGGCCCAGGGGGTACAGTGGTTAAGGACAGTTCTACACGGAGTCACTGCAGCCCTGAGTGGCTAAGGGAAGAGCCAGAAGCAGCTCAAGCACTAGCTCAGAAACACGGAGTTTTCTCTCAGGACCCTGACTCGCCACCTGGCTTCCTTCCCTGGCTCACTCTCCCAGAGGCTGTTCCAGCTTGAGAGCCCTGGGTGGGGGCTGCACCCCTGTCTCCTTCCATTAACAAAGAGATGTGCAGATGCACAGGGCCCAGTGCCTGTCAGGAGGCGGCTGCGTAAATGCGCCAGGTTTACTGGGCCCATACTCTTCACTGCCTGTCTCTTATAGTGGGGTTAACTCTTAGTAGGAATCATAAAAGTTTCGTTAACAATTTTATTCCAGTTGGGCCAACTTAACTGAACTATTCCAAATTTGTTATATTATTTACCAATAAGAAAGTAAGCTTTAGGATATGAAGATATTCCCCGCTCAGTTTGTTATGGTTAATATAGGTTTTTTTCAACATTTGCTTTTGTGGCAGGGGTCTTGCTGTGTTGCCCAGGTTGGCCTTGATCTCCTGGGTTCCTGCGATCCTCCTGCCTCAGCCTCCCCAGTAGCTGGACTCTAGGTAGGCATGCACCACCATGCCTCACCAATTTTTGAGAATTGCCGAGTTGTGGGTATAGCTCAGTGGTAGAGCACATACCACCATGCACAAGGCCCTGGGTGCAACCCCCAACCCAACTAGTAACAAGGTAACATTCTATTCCACCAGTGAGCTATGCCCTCAGTCCACAGCATCTCCTTTAGCACTCAGACACTAGCCTCCCCTTTACAGATGAAGAAGGGGGAACAGTGAGGTTGCCAGTGGTTAGAAACAGACCATGGGTCTCCAGAAGCTGCCTCACCCTGTTGCATTTCCAGCTGCTCCTCTTAACAGCCACTGGCCATCAGTCCCCAAGAGCCTTAGCGAACACCCAGACTGTGCACGCAAGCAGAACACCTGATCTCGCTCTGGAGGAAATCTCAGTACAAACCAATCAAATATACATGAGAACAGGTGAAAAGTAGGTCTCGGGGGAGGCCATGTACATCTCCAGGGTTGACTGCCCTGGACCATGAGCTGCACTCAGGCAAGGCCAGCTCCAGGACAGGAGATTTTAAGGCGGTTTAAAGAGGGGAGAGAGCCCAGACTTCTAGGCCATGTGGCACCACCTGGGCCATCTGTGCCAGAGCCTTAGCCTTGGTTTTGACATTTTCAAAATGGAACAAAAAACCTCCCAGCTTGACAGCCAATTAGCCCAGGAGTCGTTGGGAAGGATTTGACAGCAAGAGGGAAAGTGTGAAAGAGACGATGGAAATATGAGGTGACATATGAGTTATCTGTTACTGTTGCCTGCAAACTCCAGCTTGAACAACAAGCATTTACTATCTCATAATTCCCCCTGGGTCACAAATTCAGGAGCAGCGTTAGCAGGGATCCCCCTCGGGCTCCCAGCCAAGTCTGCGGAGGCTCCTGTCATCCCAAGGGTGCTATGGGCTAGTGGATCTGCCTCCGGAGGTGGCTGCTCATAGGCCGGTACCCTGAGGCCCCCGCAGGCCCTGAGTGACAGAGGGATCAGGGCGCAGTGTCTCTTGTGACTGGCTTCTGGAGTCACACCATTGTGACCACATTCCCAGGTCACGCAGGCCAGCCCTCCCTGCCTCTGCATGGGCCAGAGAAGCCCCTGGGGTGAGGCCTGGGGAGGAGCACGACAGTGACACGGGGAGAGACGCACCGGAGCCATTTGGAGAACCCGAGCCATTTGGAGAAGCTAAGAAGGACGTCCCAAGTCACGCAGGCTGTGTGTCTGGGAAACGGAGGCGAGAGCAAGGTTCTGGCAGAAGGAGGAAAGTTTGGCTCAATCAATGTCGACCAGGGTCGAGTGGGGTCCTGGGGAGGTGCAGGCAGTGTTTTCCACAAAGGGCCGCGTGGGCCTCCCAGGTCTCCTCACCCTCCTGCTGAGGGTTTTCATTAACCAGCCTTTAAAGACACCTGGGCCATTTTCGGCTCACAGGTGGTACTGAAGTCACCCGCGGCCACAGAGTGCCAGCCTGCCATGCTGGGCAGTCCTGGGACCGCTGGACACAGCATGGTTGGACCTGAGAAGTAGAGGCTCCAAAGCTCATCCATCCCCATGAGCACCTGTAACTTCACTAAGTTACAAAAAGTAAGCCAGGTTGTGGTGGTGCACACCTATAAAATCAGCAACGTGGAGGCTGAGGCAGGAGGTTCACAAGTCTGAGGTCAGCCTCAGCAACTTAGCCAGCCCCTGTCTCAAAACAAAATAAATAAATAAAAGGGCTGGAGTTGTAGCGCAATCATAAAGTGCCCCCGGGGTCAATCCCCAGTACCAAAAAAAAAAAAAAAAAAAAAAGTCACAAAAATTAAAAATACCCTCCCTACACCCAGCCTTGCCTTTCCCAAGCTTTCCAAGCACCGCGACACAGGCTCAGCGGGCTCCACCGGACCTCGGGACTGCTCTGGTTGTTCGGTGACCACCTCCCGAGGGGCGGGGGCGAAAGCTCGGCCGGCGGCCTGCCCAGGAGACCAGAGCGCGGGCCAACAGCGGGCCTCCTCCTGAGCCTCCTCGCCCTGGAGGCTGAACGCTTCGCAGGCCGCCCTGGGGCTCCGCGGGCTAGAGCCGCTCGGGAGGCGGCCAGCGCCAGGGACAGCTGGGCCCCGGGGCCAGCTCCTCTCGCCCGCCGCCGCCTCCCAAACGCAGGCGGAGGTGCCAGGCCACCCGCCCGGCTTCAGGAGCAAAGCCGCCGACGGGGCGAACGCGAGCCGGGCCCCAGAGAACCGCGACCCAGCTCCCGGTGCACCCAGATCAGGGCTGTCGGAGGGGCTCCGGCTTCTCGGGGACGCTGGGAGGTGTGCACGTGGCCGGAGTCACCCAGTGGTGTCCTGCAGACTTGGTGTCCTGCGCTCATTCCTGCTGGACTTGAGGGCCTAGCAGACTCGAGGCTGGAAACCAAGGAAGGCTGACCTGGGACAGATCCCTCCGGAAACTTCTGTTGGCAGGGTGGGGGTGGGGTGAGGACTCAAGGTGCAGAAATCCACTCCCTTCTCTCAATGTCATGGACTCTGCAGAAAGGATGGCTCTGGGGAAGCTGAATTAACTTCCTGTCAGTAGTCAACACCTGTCTTTCTTCCATCAAAGAGAAAAGACAGGGCACGGTGGGCTACGAGGTAGCAGAGTCACCCAGGGTGGTCTTGGGTCTGCAGGTGGGGGCAGTGGCTGGGGCAGTGCTGGGGCCCCGGGCCAGGTTCTGGTGCCTGCAGAGACACCTGCAGGCTGCGGGTTCACCAAGGCCACATTCAGGCAGCCAGTCACCCACACCAAGACCCCTCCACCCTGAGGACAGAACAGCACTGAGTCCCCTCCCAAAGTGGCCAGAGGGCCTTGCCCACACATCCTTCCCTACATTATATATCCCATCTCATTAGTCTTACTTCTGTTTCTTCTCTGTTATTATTTTTGTTACAATGAGACTGATATTCTAGAACTTCTGCCCCAGAGCATCCCAGGACAGGGGGCTCCCCTTGGGGATATCTGGGTATCTACTAGACATTAATGCAACAGCCACTTCTGCCGGTTATGGAGCATGATGTCTTGTTAAAGTTGACTTTTGACAATTTTATCTAGTTTGAAATCAAGGCTAAACTGCTTCCTTGCTATTTTATCATACAAATTTTCTTTTGTGCTGATGAATTCCAAATGGAAATGGTTGTAGAAATAAGTACTGTGTTCACTTCCAACCAACCGTGTTACAAAGCCAAGCAACTTACCCTGTAGGTTTAATGATCATTTCAAGGGAAACTTTTAAAACCTGTTAATGGCTGAGAGCATGGGAAACTGAGAATTCAGTGCATGCAGGGGCTTGTTTTTACCCCCCTCAAGCTGCCAGAAGTTGGGCAGAATCAGTTGACTGACATTTACAACAGCCCTCACACTAAAAATGCCATCTTACTCCAAAACACCAGGACCTCTGCGGCCTCACCGCTGCACAGATCAGAGAAGCTGCCCTGACACTATCCACCCTTCAGCACATGCTTTCCAAATCACAGCCTCACATGCTTCCCTCCAGAACACAACTCCCAAGGTGACACGCTTAGACAATGACCCTGTGAAGTGACAGAGTCATCCTGAAACCTGGGAACAAGAGGCTGCACTGGAAAGAGGGGTACAGTGACCCAGAGATGGTCCCTCCTCACCCACCAGTGGAATAGGCACAGCAGAGCCAGTGAACGTGGCCCTTGGGGACCCAGGGATGAGGGGCTGGGTGCATGCAGCAAATCCTCCTGGGGAAATCCTCTGGGGGACCTTCAAGATAATGTTTGAAAAGTAGGGGGAACAAGGCACAAAACAGTACACACAGCACGATCCTATCTAAGTTTAATGAAAGAAGGGAAAGATCAAACCCCACATGTGAACTTTCACAAGCACAGAGATTTTCTGGAAGGGTCTGTGAGAACAGGGTGTGTGTGTGGGGGGTTCATCTGCAGAGGCAGAGCTGAGGACTCTGTTCAACACAGTCCTGTGCTTTTCTTCTAACCAATTAAATATGGGTTGCTTTGATTTAAACTTTGATTTCAAAACATTGAGAAAAAGCCTTTTGCCCTGATCCCTGAAATGTCCATGAAACTATGAGGAGAAAACCAGGAAAACAAACTTCAAAAACTTGGAGGTGTTGGCACCCTGAGGCCATCAGTTATAGTGGGAGAGCAGAGCTGGGGCTGGTGATGTAGGCTGGGGCTGGAGATGTAGGCAGGGACAGTCCAGCCCGGGCAGGGCCCAAAGCCACCAGTGAGAGCCCAGCAGGTCCCACACCCCAGGTGTCCCAAGAGGGCAGTGCCAGGCTCGAGGAATTGCTGCCCAGCCTATAGGAAGTGGGAGGCCACTGTGTTCCTCCCCTCCCCAGGAGCAGGGGAGTCTCGTCGAAGTCAAACCACTCCAGAGAAAAGACATTTGGTAACTGACCACAAACCCACCAGACCACAGGACCCCACAGCAAGTCCAGTGGCTCCCAGGGCTCAGCTCCCATTAGTGTGAAGCGACATCTGAGCAGAGCTCCCTGCCAAGGGGTGCAGAGGGGACCTGGGGCAGAAGGAAGCTTCCGGATCAGAGACTGTATCTGTGAAACATGGAGGGCACATGCAGGTGGAGGGCAGGGACAGTGTCAGCTCTGCAGAGGGACAGGGCTCAGTGGGGACATAAGAAGGAGCTCTCGCAGCAAGGTCCCAGCACTGGCAGAAAAGTGCTGGGGGCCATGCCAGGGAGAGGCAGCAAAGGCCCAGAACAGGCCCAGGGCACAGTGGCGACATGGTGTGGACTGGCGCTGGGGTTCTAGCACTCCTGCAGCCTCCGCATGCCCATGACCGCAGCCTGCACGCTGAGGGCTGCTCCAAGGTCACCAGGGCTTCCGTGCCAGCAGGTTCCCCTCCAGACAGGCGGGAGCCACGTCTAGCTCTCCTTTCTCCATCTTCTTTCTCTTCTTCCTGTCTTCTTGGAGTTTTTGGGTCAGGTATCTGGTTGAAGATGGAGGAAGGTTAGCTCTGGCTTTGGAGGAAACAGAACCTGAGGAGCCATGACTCACATCAATGGGCTCTCTCTCTCTCTCTCTCACTCTCTCTCTCACACACACACACAAACACACATACACACACACACACACACACACACACTGCAACACCAGCCTGGTAACCTCCCTGAGAGTGCTCAGCTCAGTGCCACCAGGGAAGAGGAAAGAGTGTGGCAGCTCTCAGCCTTGGATTCAAGGTCAAGGTCACTGGCAAACTGCAGCTTCAGTGACTGAGGCAAAATCAGCAACTACATGTTGCTGAATAGGCTACAGAGAAAGGGAGACAGGAATTCACATATTTGTTAACTTTCAAAACACATGGAGAACGACTTCTATTAAATTGGACAAGATTTATAACACCTACCCTTTGTAATGCTAAAGGCAAGTCCAACTATACACCATGGCTGCTCTGAACTGCCTGTATTTCTATTCTGTTTGGGTTATTTTTCTCCATCATATCAGTATTCGCAGTCAGAATCTAGTAGGGTATGGGTTAGTGTCAGGGATTCAGTATTTCGAACGGAAAATAGGAAAATGAATCCAATGTGTAGGCAAACATGTGCTACACAAAAATCTTCCCACTCTCATCCAGAACAATGCCTTGACATTACCTTCGCAACAAGATGCAATTCGAGGAGAAGAGTTAGAAAAGCTGTGAATACGTATGTGGAATAAAAAATGCTCAGGAGTTCACAACCTTGGAGGTGGTCGAGGAGGTTCCATAAGTAAGGGACAGGGTAAACACTCCACAAACATGGAGCTCTGCTGGCCTAAAGACTTTGTGAGAAACTGCCTCTGAGGTTGGGCACTTGAAATACATGTTGTTGTCAGGAGATTTAGCTTCCTTTGTAGTGAGACCATCAAACCTGGTCTGCATCTATGTGACCTGGAGGACATGGTTTCTGATTTTCCAATGAACATGAGGCAGAAGTGCTGAATTCTCTCTTTGCAGGTAAACTGTGGCCACTGGGGTCTAAGTGTCTCCCTGTGTGGACTGTGAAGCCATTTGGTCATCCTCCACTTTTCGTGGTGTTTCTTGAGGCTGCACTGGGAGTTTGGAATTTGCTTCAGGAAATACAAGGAGTTCAACTGGGACACGGTGCTGGAGGGAGTTCTGTCACGAGTGGTGGGTCAAGGTCCTAGGAGAATGCACCAGCCAGGCTTCTATCCCACAGAGCTTGCCCCCTTGATCATAGCAACCTGATTCGGAACACTGCCCTGAAACCTCTCCATATAACAAGATGCCTTTACATAGAAGGGTCTGCTCACTGCACCATGTCAGTCACAAGCCGTTTGGAAGCCAATGGCAGATCCACATGGCCCCACCACAGATGTTCTATCACACACCTGCACACCACTGCTCTAGGCCCGCTACTCAGCAGGCCCCAACTTACTGGCATCTCTGTTTTACACCACTTTCATGAAACCCAGTCAATCAAGGCACTGTCTGGTACACTCATGATCAGCAACAGGACATCCAAAGGTTCTCCAGTGCCACCTGGTCATGGGAATTTCAAAAATGTCATGGTATTTATCCAGCTAGCCATTTTGAAAGGATGAAGTTGGAGGCACTGTGGGTTCCCATTCCTTCAGGAACCATTAAATGGTGAGGAAGCTCATTTCAACGAAAGCTCTGGAGAACTCTCACAAACAAGGCTTCCCAAAGAGTGGCCAAAAGGTCACATGAAGCCAGGCCCATTGAGGTCTACAAATGTGAGGTCCATGTGTGTTTGGACTCTCAACTATGGCTGCCAGGTCCTTAAAAGAATAAAATCATGTGATATCCGGGCTGAGATTCCCAGTGCTCTGTGGAAAGCCAGCCTGGGACTAGATCTCAGTTTCCAAGGGCGACTCTCATGCATGGCCTCCTCAAATCCCAACACAATTCACGGCAATGCTTCAGTGAGCTCAGTTCCAGAACTCAATCTCCAAGGGGAATCACACCAGAGTTCAAGCCCAGGTGGACCCAGTCATCTCTTCCCACCGCCACACCAATGACCACAATTCAAACCAAAACACTGGCACATGGCCCTCATCTTCTTCCATATAGACACTCATCATAACCTCTGGCTGGAGGTTTCCATGAGGGGCTCAGCCCAAGACAGTGTCCACAATAAGCTCCCTTGCCCCTCATTTGCCTAATGTCAGGGTGGCCTGGACACCCTTCCTGTGAACCTGGAGTGATCCAATAGGCCTGCTGTTAATACTGCTCCACTTCTCCAATTGGAGGCCTACTGACTGCCGGGTATCCATTCTTTGTGTGAATTGGAGTCATGAGAAAACCCAAGCACCTATGGGCTAGCCTCTGCAGGGCTTTGAAGAACTCGTTTGACCCGAAGGATCCCTATTCTCACTTGATGGAGGTCAGGAACCTTACAGAGGAAGGCGAGAGACTTCATCCACAATGACTGCTTTTGTGCCAATTTGGTTTTGGATGCACACATGGGATCTCTCTTTGGATCCCTCAGGTGCTGACAATCTAAGCCACAGCCTCACACAGGGCCAAGAGGCTGATTCAGACACATCCCTTTGCAAAGCCATTAAGCAAAGAGCCACAGGTGATGCGCATTCATTTCCATTTGAAAACTGTTTTCATCAGGCTTCACAAAGGGGTGCCCTGAGGCAAAGGCCTTCCTGACATTCAGGGCAACAGAACAATAGGTAAGCCAAAGGCCCAAAGCAGGCTTTCTCCAGGGAGACTTTACTGGTCACACTGATAGCTGAGTTTTCTGAGATGCTCACCATTCCTTTCAGCTATCCAGTACATGGCCATGTCACCGAGCTTGGAGGTGGTACATATCTTGGACACAAAACCATGAGCCTATTCTGGAGAGTGGCCAGAATTCAGGAAGAAAACAGGAACTTAGGAAGATAGTAGGTGTTGTCCATCCATAAGGCAAGCTGCAGTCCATTCATAAATTGGGCAGGATGAATGCTGGGAAGCTTTCTACTAGACAGGACACATCCATTGATGCATTCTCTTTTCTAATGTCTACAACCAGGGACACAGTGGGATACCCAAACATAGAAACACTCGCCTCATCAAAAGACTTACTAGAAACAGTCCACTCCAAACCAAACAAACCGCCTTTCCTACCTATTCTCAGAACATGAGACAAAACCACAAACTCACACCCACACCCACAAAGGCACCTCCTTCTTCCAAGTTGGTCTGTGACTACCCAGAGTGTCGTCTGACTGGTGGGCCATACTATGTTCCCCCAAAATGGCCTGTCCTGTCTCACATCTGGCCTCCTTGGCCAACTCTGTGAAGTTGTCAGGAGCCAGCAGTGAGCCACTACCTGCTTTCTCAGGAGAAGCCCCTCTGCAGAGCTTTCCTGGCATTTGGCAATCCTCACATCAGTGGGTACCAAGAAAGACTGACTCTGTCCTTGGTAAATCCAAACAAGTGAGCCCACTGGGACTGGGACTGGGACTGGGACTGGCTCTGGGTGCCTGGCTTCCTCGATCCCAAGTTCAGAGAGTTCCATCACCAAGGAAGTGAGGTCAGGTCACTTCCTTCAGGAACTGAATGAGGTCACTGCCTTGGCAACCACTGTGTCCTAACAGTTGCTTCCAGGACTCCCATGAGATGGAGGCTGCCCCTCCTTCCTGTGACACTTTCACAAGTTAGAATGGAATATCCACCATAGGGGCCACAGAACAGCTCTCCACACAGGCCTGCTTTGGTCCATCTTGTCTACATGAAGAAGAGAGAGGCTCATTCAGACACATCCCTTCATCCTGACCAGGTTGTTTGCCATGGAAGATGACTTCTGCTCTCTCAGGTCCTTCATAGCGGCCTACATCTTCTCCAGGGATCATTTCTGCATGGACCTTTGAGGTTCTCAGCAGGTGGAAGATCCCCCACATTCCTGTATTGTAAGACCCACTCTGTCCCTGCTCTTCTGTAAAGTTAGATTGAGGGAAGAGTGTATGGTGAGGGTTAAGAACCTGTTTGATTTGGGTTAGGAATCACTCTGCTGGATGATGAATGGTATTGGGAACCTGCGATATTTATAATAATATAGAGGTGAAATATACATATGAAAACAGAAATGCAAGTAAGATTTGAAGGCCAGAAGGGCATTGGGCCCTTGATTGGGATACTTAGCTTTGAATGACTTTCTGCACAGATGTCTCAGATAAATCGATATACAATGGCATAGGACCTTGTACCTTGGATGATTGGATGTAGAAGAGAACATCCAGTCAAAAAGGGATAGTAGGTAGGATTAGGAAGATAGTTGGTAGGTTTAGGAAGAAGAGTGAGTATAAAATTTGGACCAAAAGTTCTTTAGCAATAGGGTGTCGGTTAGAGAGTGAATGTAAATGTCAGCACATGTGAAGAGTCAGTCACAATGATGAACTGGGGAACATATGTAGGAAAGCAGATATCAATAGAGACATTAGGAAATCAGGCAAAGCATAAAGTGAGTGAGAGGATTAGACATTTTCAACAGGGTTGAGGTTGAATATATCATCTTAGGAAGAAACAAATGTGTAGTCACCAATAGGATTGATATTTGAGAGCATTAGGCAACCTGGACAAGGATGTTTTTAGTAATCCATGCTCACTTTCCAATGACGCTTTGGTACAATCATAAGTGTGACCTTTGCATTTTGTGTCCAGAATATTACTGTGATAAAATGTATATTGAGGTCAGGTGACATGAGTATTTCTTCCACCATTTCTGGGAGTAATATGTTGAAGACATATAAATTAGCTTTTGGGGGTACAAATAGGTGTACCCTGGGTCTATGAATATAGAGATAATGCATGAATAGACCCTACTGTGAATAAATATTATAACTGGTTCCAATTTAAATAATGGATTGCATTGATATCTGAAAATATATAGGAAATCTAATATTGATACACAACCATTCATTCTAACCAGTTATACATCTAATGGTGATATTGGGGTTATGGTTTACCATGAAGGGGGTGTGAGTTTTGCTTCACAAGGGATTATGGAAATGGAAAAGAATGTGTTTGGAAAGAAGTCTCATGAAAAGACCAGTCAAGAAACGTGGAGGAATACATGTGTTCTGAAGCAGGAAGTGATTGAAAGGGAAATAAATGCCTAGAAATTTGTGAACTTGAGGATGAAATACATATCCTATGATGTGCATCAACTGAAGAAATAGTAATGTACCAGTGTTGAATAAAAATGAACGTCAAAACACACATCATGTCCCATAGGAATCTACTTGCATTCATGTTAAACTGGGTCAGTTACTGTAGAAATATTAGGATTTCAGCACTAGGAAACAAATATGTATTTCAGGTGGATGACTATTTCTGAGAATAATCTTGTGAAAAGTTGATTATAAATCCCCATATATGAACATGAATGAATTTAGGGAGTATATAATATGACACATACATTTCATATTTTGAAAAATCTGGAGAGTGTGTGTATGTGTGTATATATATATATATATATATATATATATATATATACAAAAAAAACACACACACAAACACAGACATTAAAGAGTAGAAATATATATGCCAATCGAAATTCATCATGAAATATTTATCATCCACAGATCCAAAAATATTTATTTTACTGAACATGTATTTATGTATCATGTTGTTCAAGTGGGAAGCTCACCTGGAGGTTGAATTCTCAGTTCCAACAGCGTTTAGGAGGAGTGATCTTTTCTCACAATTTGTATCTGCCAACTCAGCCACCTCACAAGAATGGACGTGGGATAGGAGGTAGGATTCTATATGTGCATGTAAAAATGCATGTTGCTGAATAGGCTACAGAGAAAGGGAGACAGGAATTCACATATTTGTTAACTTTCAAAACACATGGAGAACTATTTCTATAAAATTGGACTAGATTTATAACACCTACCCTTTATAATGCAAAAGGCAAGTCCAACTATACACCAGGCCTCCTCTGAACTGCCTGTATTTCTATTCTGTTTGAGTTATTTTTCTCCATCATATTAGTATTCGTAGTCACAATCTAGTAGGGTATGGGTTAGTGTCAGGGATTCAGTATTTCGAACGGAAAATAGGAAAATGAATCCAATGTGTAGGCCAATATGTGCAACAAAAAAATCTTCCCACTCTCATCCAGAACATTGCCTTGACATTACCTTCACAATAAGTAAGACACAATTTGAGGAGAAGAGTTAGAAATGGTATGAATACATATGTGGAATGGAAAATGCTCAGGAGTTCACAACCTTGGAGGTGGTAGACTAGTTTCCATGAGTAAGGGACAGGGTAAACACTCCACAAACGTGGAGCTCTGCTGGCCTAAAGACTTTGTGAGAAACTGCCTCTGAGGTTGGGCACTTGGAATGTATGTTGTTGTCAGGAGCTTTAGCTTCCTTTGTAGTGAGACCATCAAACCTGGTCTGCATCTATGTGACCTGGAGGACATGGTTTCTGATTTTCCAATGAACATGAGGCAGAAGTGCTGAATTCTCTCTTTGCAGGTAAACTGTGGCCACTGGGGTCTAAGTGTCTCCCTGTGTGGACTGTGAAGCCATTTGGTCATCCTCCACTTTTCGTGGTGTTTCTTGCTGCTGCACTGGGAGTTTGGAATTTGCTTCAGGAAATACAAGGAGTTCAACTGGGACACAGTGCTGGAGGGAGTTCTGTCACGTGTGGTTGGTCAAGGTCCTAGGAGAATGCACCTGCCAGTCTTCGATCCCACAGAGCTTGCCCCCTTGACCATAGCAACCTGATTCTGAACATTGCCCTGAAACCTCTCCATATAACAAGATGCCTTTACATAGAAGGTTCTGCTCACTGCACCATGTCAGTCACAAGCCATTTGGAAGCCCATGGCAGATCCACATGGCCCCACCACAGATGTTTTATCACACACCTGCACACCACTGCTCTTGGCCCACTACTCAGCAGGCCCCAACTTACTGGCATCTCTGTTTTACACCATTTTCATGAAACCCAGTCAATCAAGGCACTGTCTGGTACACTCATGATCAGCAACAGGACATCCAAAGGTTCTCCAGTGCCACCTGGTCATGGGAATTTCAAAAATGTCATGGTATTTATCTAGCTAGCCATTTTTAAAGGATGAAGTTGGAGGCACTGTGGGTTTCCATTCCTTCAGGAACCATTAAATGGTGAGGAAGCTCATTTCAATGAAAGCTCTGGAGAACTCTCACAAACAAGGCTACCCAAAGAATGGCCAAAAGGTCACATGAAGCCAGGCCCATTGAGGTCTACAATGTGAGGTCCACGTGTGTTTGGACTCTCAACTATGGCTGCCAGGTCTTTAAGAATAAAATCATGTGATATCCGGGCTGAGATTCCCAGTGCTCTGTGGAAAGCCAGCCTGGGCCTAGATCTCAGTTTCCAAGGGCGACTCTCATGCATGGCCTCCTCAAATACCAACACAATTCACAGCAATACTTCTCTGAGGTCAGTTCCAGAACTCAGTCTCGAAGGGGAATCACACCAGAGTTCAAGCCCAGGTGGACCCAGTCATTTCTTCCCACTGCCACACCAATGACCACAATTCAAACCAAAACACTGCCACATGGCCCTCATCTTCTTCCATATAGACACTCATCATAACCTCTGGCTGGAGGTTTCCATGAGGGGCACAGCCCAAGACAGTGTCCACAATAAGCTCCCTTGCCTCTCATTTGCCTAATGTCAGGGTGGACTGGACACCCATCCTGTGAACCTGGAGTGATCAAATAGGCCTGCCTTTAATACTGCTCTACTTCTCCAATTGGAGGCCTACTGACTGCCGGGTATAGATTCTTTGTGTGAACTGGAGTCATGAGAAAACCCAAGCACCTATGGGCTAGCCTCTGCATGGCTTTGAAGGACTCATTTGACACAAAGGATCCCTATTCTCACTTGATGGAGGTAAGGAACCTTACAGAGGAAGGCGAGAGACCTCATCCAAGATGACTGCTTTTCTGCCAATTTGGCTTTGGATGCACACATGGGATATTTCTTTGGATCCATCAGGGGATGACAATATGAGCCACAGCCTCACACAGGGCCAAGAGGCTGATTCAGACACATCCCTTTGCAAAGCAATTAAGCAAAGAGCCACAGGTGATGCCCATTCATTTCCATTTGAAAACTGTTTTCCTCAGGCTTCACAAAGGGGTGCCCTGAGGCAAAGGCCTTCCTGACATTCAGGGCAACAGAACAATAGGTAAGCCAAAGGCCCAAAGCAGGCTTTCTCCAGGGAGACTTTACTGGTCACACTGATAGCTGAGTTTTCTGAGATGCTCACCATTCCTTTCAACTATCCAGTACATGGCCATGCCACCGAGCTTGCAGGTGGTACATATCTTGGACACAAAACCATGAGCCTATTCTGGAGAGTGGCCAGAATTCAGGAAGAAAACAGGAACTTAGGAAGATAGTAGGTGTTGCCCATCCATAAGGCAAGCCGCAGTCCATTCATAAATTGGGCAGGATGAATGCTGGGAAGCTTTCTACTAGACAGGACACATCCATTGATGCATTCTCTTTTCTAATGTCTACAACCAGGGACACAGTGGGATACACAAACCTAGAAACACTCACCTTGTCAAAAGCCTTACTAGAAACAGTCCACTCCAAACCAAACAAACCGCCTTTCCTACCTATTCTCAGAACATGAGACCATACCACAAACTCACACCCACACCCACAAAGGCACCTCCTTCCAAGTTGGTCTGTGACTACCCGGAGTGTCGTCTGACTGGTGGGCCATACTATGTTCCCCCGAAAGGGCCTGTCCTGTCTCACATCTGGCCTCCTTGGCCAACTCTGTGAAGTTGTCAGGAGCCAGCGGTGAGCCACTACCTCCTTTCTCAGGAAAGGCCCCTCTGCAGAGCTTTCCTGGCATTTGGCCATCCTCACATCAGTGGGTACCAAGAAAGACTGACTCTGTCCTTGGGAAATCCAAACAAGTGAGCCCACTGGGACTGGGACTGGGAATGGCTCTGGGTGCCTGGCTTCCTGGATCCCAAGTTCAGAGAGTTCCATCACCAAGGAAGTGAGGTGAGGTCACTTCCTTCAGGAACTGAATGAGGTCACTGCCTTGGCAACCACTGTGTCCTAACACTTGCTTCCAAGGCTCCCATGAGATGGAGGCTGCCCCTCCTTCCTGTGACACTTTCACAAGTTAGAATGGAATATCAACCACAGGCACCAAGGAACAGCTCTCCACACAGGCCTGCTTTGGTCCATCTTGTCTACATGAAGAAGAGAGAGGCTCATTCAGACACATCCCTTCATCCTGACCAGGTTGTTTGCCATGGAAGATGACTTCTGCTCTCTCAGGTCCTTCATAGCTGCCTACATCTTCTCCAGGTATCATTTCTGCATGGACCTTTGAGGTTCTCAGGAGGTGGAAGATCCCCCACATTCCTGTATTGTAAGACCCACTCTGTCCCTGCTCTTCTGTAAAGTTAGATTGAGGGAAGAGTGTATGGTTAGGGTTAAGAACCAGTTTGATTTGGGTGAGGAATCACTCTGCTGGATGAATAATGGTATTGGGAACCTGCGATATTTATAATAATATATAGGTGAAATATATGTATGAAAACAGAAATCCAAGTAAGATTTGAAGGCCAGAAGGGCATTGGGCCCTTGATGGGGATACTTAGCTTTGAATGACTTTCTGCACAGATGTCTCAGATAAATCGATATACAAAGTATAAACTGAGTGAGTGGATTAGACATTTTCAACAGGGTTGAGGATGAATATATCATCTTAGGAAGAAACAAATGAATAAATAGTATAGTATAACAAATAAATAGTATAACAGGTTCCAATTTAAATAATGGATTGCATTGATATCTGAAAATATATAGGAAATCTAATATTGATACACAACCATTCATTCTAACCAGTTATACATCTAATGGTGATATTGGGGTTATGGTTTACCATGAAGGGGGTGTGAGTTTTGCTTCACAAGGGATTATGGAAATGGAAAAGAATGTGTTTGGAAAGAAGTCTCATGAAAAGACCAGTCAAGAAACGTGGAGGAATACATGTGTTCTGAAGCAGGAAGTGATTGAAAGGGAAATAAATGCCTAGAAATTTGTGAACTTGAGGATGAAATACATATCCTATGATGTGCATCAACTGAAGAAATAGTAATGTACCAGTGTTGAATAAAAATGAACGTCAAAACACACATCATGTCCCATAGGAATCTACTTGCATACATGTTAAACTGGGTCAGTTACTGTAGAAATATTAGGATTTCAGCACTAGGAAACAAATCTGTATTTCAGGTGGATGACTATTTCTGAGAATAATCTTGTGAAAAGTTGATTATAAATCCACATATATGAACATGAATGAATTTAGGGAGTATATGATATGACACATACATTTCATATTTTGAAAAATCTGGAGAGTGTGTGTATGTGTGTGTATATATATATATATATATATATATATATATATATATGCAAAAAAAACACACACACATAAACACAGACATTAAAGAGTAGAAATATATATGCCAATCGAAATTCATCATGAAATATTTATCATCCACAGATCCAAAAATATTTATTTTACTGAACATGTATTTATGTATCATGTTGTTCAAGTGGGAAGCTCACCTGGAGGTTGAATTCTCAGTTCCAACAGCGTTTAGGAGGAGTGATCTCTTCCCACAATTTGTATCTGCCAAGTCAGCCACCTCACAAGAATGGACGTGGGATGGGAGGTAGGATTCTATATGTGCATGTAAAAATGCTTGTTGCTGAATAGGCTACAGAGAAAGGGAGACAGGAATTCACATATTTGTTAACTTTCAAAACACATGGAGAACTATTTCTATTAAATTGGACTAGATTTATAACACCTACCCTTTATAATGCAAAAGGCCAGTCCAACTATACACCAGGCCTCCTCTGAACTGCCTGTATTTCTATTCTGTTTGAGTTATTTTTCTCCATCATATTAGTATTCGTAGTCACAATCTAGTAGGGTATGGGTTAGTGTCAGGGATTCAGTATTTCGAATGGAAAATAGGAAAATGAATCCAATGTGTAGGCCAATATGTGCTACAAAAAAATCTTCCCACTCTCATGCAGAACATTGTCTTGACATTACCTTCGCAATAAATAAGACACAATTTGAGGAGAAGAGTTAGAAATGCTGTGAATACATATGTGGAATGGAAAATGCTCAGGAGTTCACAACCTTGGAGGTGGTAGACAAGTGTCCATGAGTAAATGACAGGGTAAACACTCCACAAACATGGAGCTCTGCTGGCCTAAAGACTTTGTGAGAAACTGCCTCTTAGGTTGGGCACTTGAAATATATGTTGTTGTCAGGAGCTTTAGCTTCCTTTGTAGTTTGACCATCAAACCTGGTCTGCATCTAGGTGACCTGGATGACATGGTTTCTGATTTTCCAATGAACATGAGGCAGAAGTGCTGAATTCTCTCTTTGCAGGTAAACTGTGGCCACTGGGGTCTAAGTGTCTCCCTGTGTGGACTGTGAAGCCATTTGGTCATCCTCCACTTTTCGTGGTGTTTCTTGCTGCTGCACTGGAAGTCTGGAATTTGCTGCAGGAAATACAAGGAGTTCAACTGGGACACAGTGCTGGAGGGAGTTCTGTCACATGTGGTGGGTCAAGGTCCTAGGAGAATGCACCAGCCAGGCTTCTATCCCACAGAGCTTGCCCCCTTGACCATAGCAACCTGATTCTGAACATTGCCCTGAAACCTCTCCATATAACAAGATGTCTTTACAAAGAAGGATCTGCTCACTGCACCATGTCAGTCACAAGCCATTTGGAAGCCAATGGCAGATCCACATGGCCCCACCACAGATGTTTTATCACACACCTGCACACCACTGCTCTAGGCCCACTACTCAGCGGGCCCCAACTTACTGGCATCTCTGTTTTACACCATTTTCATGAAACCCAGTCAATCAAGGCACTGTCTGGTACACTCATGATCAGCAACAGGTCATCCAAAGGTTCTCCAGTGCCACCTGGTCATGGGAATTTCAAAAATGTCATGGTATTTATCTAGCTAGCCATTTTGAAAGGATGAAGTTGGAGGCACTGTGGGTTTCCATTCCTTCAGGAACCATTAAATGGTGAGGAAGCTCATTTCAACGAAAGCTCTGGAGAACTCTCACAAACAAGGCTTCCCAAAGAGTGGCCAAAAGGTCACAAGAAGCCAGGCCCATTGAGGTCTACAATGTGTGGTCCACTTGTGTTTGGACTCTCCACGATGGCTGCCAGGTCTTTAAGAATAAAATCATGTGATATCCGGGCTGAGATTCCCAGTGCTCTGTGGAAAGCCAGCCTGGGCCTAGATCTCAGTTTCCAAGGGCGACTCTCATGCGTGGACTTCTAACATCCCGACACAATTCACGGCAATACTTCTCTGAGGTCAGTTCCAGAACTCAGTCTCGAAGGGGAATCACACCAGAGTTCAAGCCCAGGTGGACCCAGTCATCTCTTCCCACTGCCACACCACAATTCAAACGAAAACACTGCCACATGGCCCTCATCTTCTTCCATATAGACTCTCATCATAACCTCTGGCTGGAGGTTTCCATGAGGGGCACAGCCCAAGACAGTGTCCACAATAAGCTCCCTTGCCCCTCATTTGCCTAATGTCAGGGTGGACTGGACACCCTTCCTGTGAACCTGGAGTGATCAAATAGGCCTGCTGTTAATACTGCTCTACTTCTCCAATTGGAGGCCTACTGACTGCCTGGTATAGATTCTTTGTGTGAACTGGAGTCATGAGAAAACCCAAGCCCCTATGGGCTAGCCTCTGCAGGGCTTTGAAGAACTCGTTTGACACAAAGGATCCCTATTCTCACTTGAAGGAGGTCAGGAACCTTACAGAGGAAGGCGAGAGACTTCATCCACCATGACTGCTTTTGTGCCAATTTGGCTTTGGATGCACACATGGGATCTTTCTTTGGATCCATCAGGTGCTGACAATCTAAGCCACAGCCTCACACAGGGCCAAGAGGCTGATTCAGACACATCCCTTTGCAAAGCAATTAAGCAAAGAGCCACAGGTGATGCCCATTCATTTCCATTTGAAAACTGTTTTCCTCAGGCTTCACAAAGGGGTGCCCTGAGGCAAAGGCCTTCCTGACATTCAGGGCAACAGAACAATAGGTAAGCCAAAGGCCCAAAGCAGGCTTTCTCCAGGGAGACTTTACTGGTCACACTGATATCTGAGTTTTCTGAGATGCTCACCATTCCTTTCAACTATCCAGTACATGGCCATGCCACCGAGCTTGCAGGTGGTACATATCTTGGACACAAAACCATGAGCCTATTCTGGAGAGTGGCCAGAATTCAGGAAGAAAACAGGAACTTAGGAAGATAGTAGGTGTTGCCCATCCATAAGGCAAGCCGCAGTCCATTCATAAATTGGGCAGGATGAATGCTGGGAAGCTTTCTACTAGACAGGACACATCCATTGATGCATTCTCTTTTCTAATGTCTACAACCAGGGACACAGTGGGATACACAAACATAGAAACACTCGCCTTGTCAAAAGCCTTACTAGAAACAGTCCACTCCAAACCAAACAAACCGCCTTTCCTACCTATTCTCAGAACATGAGACCAAACCACAAACTCACACCCACACCCACAAAGGCACCTCCTTCCAAGTTGGTCTGTGACTACCCAGAGTGTCATCTGACTGGTGGGCCATACTATGTTCCCCCGAAAGGGCCTGTCCTGTCTCACATCTGGCCTCCTTGGCCAACTCTGTGAAGTTGTCAGGAGCCAGCGGTGAGCCACTACCTGCTTTCTCAGGAAAGGCCCTTCTGCAGAGCTTTCCTGGCATTTGGCAATCCTCACATCAGTGGGTACTAAGAAAGACTGACTCTGTCCTTGGGAAATCCAAACAAGTGAGCCCACTGGGACTGGGACTGGGACTGGCTCTGGGTGCCTGGCTTCCTGGATCCCAAGATCAGAGAGTTCCATCACCAAGGAAGTGAGGTGAGGTCACTTCCTTCAGGAACTGAATGAGGTCACTGCCTTGGCAACCACTGTGTCCTAACAGTTGCTTCCAAGGCTCCCATGAGATGGAGACTGCCCCTCCTTCCTGTGACACTTTCACAAGTTAGAATGGAATATCAACCACAGGCACCAAGGAACAGCTCTCCACACAGGCCTGCTTTGGTCCACCTTGTCTACATTAAGAAGAGAGAGGTTCATTCAGACACATCCCTTCATCCTGACCAGGTTGTTTGCCATGGAAGATGACTTCTGCTCTCTCAGGCCCTTCATAGCTGCCTACATCTTCTCCAGGTATCATTTCTGCATGGACCTTTGAGGTTCTCAGCAGGTGGAAAATCCCCCACATTCCTGTATTGTAAGACACACTCTGTCCTTGCTCTTCTGTAAAGATAGATTGAGGGAAGAGTGAATGGTTAGGGTTAAGAACCTGTTTGATGTGGCTTAGGAATCACTCTGCTGGATGAAGAATGGTATTGGGAACCTGCGATATTTATAATAATATATAGGTGAAATGTATGTATGAAAACAGAAATCCAAGTAAGATTTGAAGGCCAGAAGGGCATTGGGCCCTTGATGGGGGTACTTAGCTTTGAATGACTTTCTGCACAGATGTCTCAGATAAATCGATATACAATGGCATAGGACCTTGTACCTTGGATGATTGAATGTAGAAGAGAACATCCAGTCAAAAAGGGATAGTAGGTAGGATTAGGAAGATAGTTGGTAAGATTTGGAAGAAGAGTGAGTATACAATTTGGACCAAAAGTTCTTTAGTAATAAGGTGTCTGTTAGAGAGTGAATAAACGTCAGCACATGTGAAGAGTCAGTCACAATGATGAACTGGGGAACATATGTAGGAAAGCAGATATCAATAGAGACATTAGGAAATCAGGCAAAGTATAAAGTGAGTGAGTGGATTAGACATTTTCAACAGGGTTGAGGTTGAATATATCATCTTAGGAAGAAACAAATGTGTAGTCACCAATAGCATTGACATTTGACAGCATTAGGCAACCTGGACAAGGATGTTTTTAGTAATCCATGCTCACTTTCCAATGAGGCTTTGGTGCAATCATAAGTGTGACCTTTGCATTTTGTGTCCAGAATATCACTGTGATAAAATGTATATGTAGATCAGGTGACATGAGTGTTTCTTCCACCATTTCTGGGAGTAATATGTTGAAGACATATAAATTAGCCTTTGGGGGTACAAATAGGTGTACCCTGGGTCTATGAATATAGAGATAACGCATGAATAGACCATACTGTGAATAAATAGTATAACAGGTTCCAATTTAAATAATGGATTGCATTGATATCTGAAAATATATAGGAAATCTAATATTGATACACAACCATTCATTCTAACCAGTTATACATCTAATGGTGATATTGGGGTTATGGTTTACCATGAACGGGGTGTAAGTTTTGCTTCACAAGGGATTATGGAAATGGAAAAGAATGTGTTTGGAAAGAAGTCTCATGAAAAGACCAGTCAAGAAACGTGGAGGAATACATGTGTTCTGAAGCAGGAAGTGATTGAAAGGGAAATAAATGCCTAGAAATTTGTGAACTTGAGGATGAAATACATATCCTATGATGTGCATCAACTGAAGAAATAGTAATGTACCAGTGTTGAATAAAAATGAACGTCAAAACACACATCATGTCCCATAGGAATCTACTTGCATTCATGTTAAACTGGGTCAGTTACTGTAGAAATATTAGGATTTCAGCACTAGGAAACAAATATGTATTTCAGGTGGATGACTATTTCTGAGAATAATCTTGTGAAAAGTTGATTATAAATCCCCATATATGAACATGAATGAATTTAGGGAGTATATAATATGACACATACATTTCATATGTTGAAAAATCTGGAGAGTGTGTGTATGTGTGTATATATATATATATATACAAAAAAAACACACACACAAACACAGACATTAAAGAGTAGAAATATATATGCCAATCGAAATTCATCATGAAATATTTATCATCCACAGATCCAAAAATATTTATTTTACTGAACATGTATTTATGTATCATGTTGTTCAAGTGGGAAGCTCACCTGGAGGCTGAATTTTCAGTTCCAACAGCGTTTAGGAGGAGTGATCTCTTCTCACAATTTGTATCTGCCAAGTCAGGCACCTCACAAGAATGGACGTGGGATAGGAGGTAGGATTCTATATGTGCATGTAAAAATGCATGTTGCTGAATAGGCTACAGAGAAAGGGAGACAGGAATTCACATATTTGTTAACTTTCAAAACACATGGAGAACTATTTCTATTAAATTGGACTAGATTTATAACACATACCCTTTATAATGCAAAAGGCAAGTCCAACTATACACCAGGCCTCCTCTGAACTGCCTGTATTTCTATTCTGTTTGAGTTAATTTTCTCCATCATATTAGTATTCGTAGTCACAATCTAGTAGGGTATGGGTTAGTGTCAGGGATTCAGTATTTCGAACGGAAAATAGGAAAATGAATCCAATGTGTAGGCCAATATGTGCTACAAAAAAATCTTCCCACTCTCATCCAGAACATTGCCTTGACATTACCTTCACAATAAATAAGACACAATTTGATGAGAAGAGTTAGAAATGCTGTGAATACATATGTGGAATGGAAAATGCTCAGGAGTTCACAACCTTGGAGGTGGTAGACTAGTTTCCATGAGTAAGGGACAGGGTAAACACTCCACAAACATGGAGCTCTGCTGGCCTAAAGACTTTGTGAGAAACTGACACTGAGGTTGGGCACTTGAAATATATGTTGTTGTCAGGAGCTTTAGCTTCCTTTGTAGTTTGACCATCAAACCTGGTCTGCATCTAGGTGACCTGGAGGACATGGTTTCTGATTTTCCAATGAACATGAGGCAGAAGTGCTGAATTCTCTCTTTGCAGGTAAAGTGTGGCCACTGGGGTCTAAGTGTCTCCCTGTGTGGAGTGTGAAGCCATTTGGTCATCCTCCACTTTTCGTGGTGTTTCTTGCTGCTGCACTGGAAGTCTGGAATTTGCTTCAGGAAATACAAGGAGTTCAACTGGGACACAGTGCTGGAGGGAGTTCTGTCACGTGTGGTGGGTCAAGGTCCTAGGAGAATGCACCAGCCAGGCTTCTATCCCACAGAGCTTGCCCCGTTGATCATAGCAACCTGATTCTGAACATTGCCCTGAAACCTCTCCATATAACAAGATGCCTTTACATAGAAGGGTCTGCTCACTGCACCATGTCAGTCACAAGCCATTTGGAAGCCAATGGCAGATCCACATGGCCCCACCACAGATGTTTTATCACACACCTGCACACCACTGCTCTAGGCCCACTACTCAGCAGGCCCGAACTTACTGGCATCTCTGTTTTACACCATTTTCATGAAACCCAGTCAATCAAGGCACTGTCTGGTAAACTCATGATCAGCAACAGGACATCCAAAGGTTCTCCAGTGCCACCTGGTCATGGGAATTTCAAAAATGTCATGGTATTTATCTAGCTAGCCATTTTTAAAGGATGAAGTTGGAGGCACTGTGGGTTTACATTCCTTCAGGAACCATTAAATGGTGAGGAAGCTCATTTCAATGAAAGCTCTGGAGAACTCTCACAAACAAGGCTACCCAAAGAATGGCCAAAAGGTCACATGAAGCCAGGCCCATTGAGGTCTACAATGTGAGGTCCACGTGTGTTTGGACTCTCAACTATGGCTGCCAGGTCTTTAAGAATAAAATCATGTGATATCCGGGCTGAGATTCCCAGTGCTCTGTGGAAAGCCAGCCTGGGCCTAGATCTCAGTTTCCAAGGGCCACTCTCATGCATGGCCTCCTCAAATACCAACACAATTCACAGCAATACTTCTCTGAGGTCAGTTCCAGAACTCAGTCTCGAAGGGGAATCACACCAGAGTTCAAGCCCAGGTGGACCCAGTCATTTCTTCCCACTGCCACACCAATGACCACAATTCAAACAAAAACCCTGCCACATGGCCCTCATCTTCTTCCATATAGACACTCATCATAACCTCTGGCTGGAGGTTTCCATGAGGGGCACAGCCCAAGACAGTGTCCACAATAAGCTCCCTTGCCTCTCATTTGCCTAATGTCTGGGTGGACTGGACACCCTTCCTGTGAACCTGGAGTGATCAAATAGTCCTGCCGTTAATACTGCTCTACTTCTCCAATTGGAGGCCTACTGACTGCCCGGTATAGATTCTTTGTGTGAACTGGAGTCATGAGAAAACCCAAGCACCTATGGGCTAGCCTCTGCATGGCTTTGAAGAACTCGTTTGACACAAAGGATCCCTATTCTCACTTGATGGAGGTCAGGAACCTTACAGAGGAAGGCGAGAGACTTCATCCACCATGACTGCTTTTGTGCCAATTTGGCTTTGGATGCACACATGGGATCTTTCTTTGGATCCATCAGGTGCTGACAATCTAAGCCACAGCCTCACACAGGGCCAAGAGGCTGATTCAGACACATCCCTTTGCAAAGCAATTAAGCAAAGAGCCACAGGTGATGCCCATTTATTTCCATTTGAAAACTGTTTTCCTCAGGCTTCACAAAGGGGTGCCCTGAGGCAAAGGCCTTCCTGACATTCAGGGCAACAGAACAATAGGTAAGCCAAAGGCCCAAAGCAGGCTTTCTCCAGGGAGACTTTACTGGTCACACTGATATCTGAGTTTTCTGAGATGCTCACCATTCCTTTCAACTATCCAGTACATGGCCATGCCACCGAGCTTGCAGGTGGTACATATCTTGGACACAAAACCATGAGCCTATTCTGGAGAGTGGCCAGAATTCAGGAAGAAAACAGGAACTTAGGAAGATAGTAGGTGTTGCCCATCCATAAGGCAAGCCGCAGTCCATTCATAAATTGGGCAGGATGAATGCTGGGAAGCTTTCTACTAGACAGGACACATCCATTGATGCATTCTCTTTTCTAATGTCTACAACCAGGGACACAGTGGGATACACAAACATAGAAACACTCGCCTTGTCAAAAGCCTTACTAGAAACAGTCCACTCCAAACCAAACAAACCGCCTTTCCTACCTATTCTCAGAACATGAGACCAAACCACAAACTCACACCCACACCCACAAAGGCACCTCCTTCCAAGTTGGTCTGTGACTACCCAGAGTGTCATCTGACTGGTGGGCCATACTATGTTCCCCCGAAAGGGCCTGTCCTGTCTCACATCTGGCCTCCTTGGCCAACTCTGTGAAGTTGTCAGGAGCCAGCGGTGAGCCACTACCTGCTTTCTCAGGAAAGGCCCCTCTGCAGAGCTTTCCTGGCATTTGGCAATCCTCACATCAGTGGGTACCAAGAAAGACTGACTCTGTCCTTGGTAAATCCAAACAAGTGAGCCCACTGGGACTGGGACTGGGACTGGCTCTGGGTGCCTGGCTTCCTGGATCCCAAGATCAGAGAGTTCCATCACCAAGGAAGTGAGGTGAGGTCACTTCCTTCAGGAACTGAATGAGGTCACTGCCTTGGCAACCACTGTGTCCTAACAGTTGCTTCCAAGGCTCCCATGAGATGGAGGCTGCCCCTCCTTCCTGTGACACTTTCACAAGTTAGAATGGCATATCAACCATAGGCACCAAGGAACAGCTCTCCACACAGGCCTGCTTTGGTCCACCTTGTCTACATTAAGAAGAGAGAGGTTCATTCAGACACAACACTTCATCCTGACCAGGTTGTTTGCCATGGAAGATGACTTCTGCTCTCTCAGGCCCTTCATAGCTGCCTACATCTTCTCCAGGTATCATTTCTGCATGGACCTTTGAGGTTCTCAGCAGGTGGAAAATCCCCCACATTCCTGTATTGTAAGACCCACTCTGTCCCTGCTCTTCTGTAAAGTTAGATTGAGGGAAGAGTGTATGGTTAGGGTTAAGAACCTGTTTGATGTGGCTTAGGAATCACTCTGCTGGATGAAGAATGGTATTGGGAACCTGCGATATTTATAATAATATATAGGTGAAATATATGTATGAAAACAGAAATCCAAGAAAGATTTGAAGGCCAGAAGGGCATTGGGCCCTTGATGGGGATACTTAGCTTTGAATGACTTTCTGCACAGATGTCTCAGATAAATCGATATACAATGGCATAGGACCTTGTACCTTGGATGATTGAATGTAGAAGAGAACATCCAGTCAAAAAGGGATAGTAGGTAGGATTAGGAATATAGTTGGTATGTTTTGGAAGAAGAGTGAGTATACAATTTGGACCAAAAGTTCTTTAGCAATAGGGTGTCGGTTAGAGAGTGAATGTAAACGTCAGCACATGTGAAGAGTCAGTCACAATGATGAACTGGGGAACATATGTAGGAAAGCAGATATCAATAGAGACATTAGGAAATCAGGCAAAGTATAAAGTGAGTGAGTGGATTAGATATTTTCAACAGGGTTGAGGTTGAATATATCATCTTAGGAAGAAACAAATGTGTAGTCACCAATAGCATTGACATTTGACAGCATTAGGCAACCTGGACAAGGATGTTTTTAGTAATCCATGCTCACTTTCCAATGAGGCTTTGGTGCAATCATAAGTGTGACCTTTGCATTTTGTGTCCAGAATATCACTGTGATAAAATGTATATGTAGATCAGGTGACATGAGTGTTTCTTCCACCATTTCTGGGAGTAATATGTTGAAGACATATAAATTAGCCTTTGGGGGTACAAATAGGTGTACCCTGGGTCTATGAATATAGAGATAACGCATGAATAGACCATACTGTGAATAAATAGTATAACAGGTTCCAACTTAAATAATGGATTGCATTGATATCTGAAAATATATAGGAAATCTAATATTGATACACAACCATTCATTCTAACCAGTTATACATCTAATGGTGATATTGGGGTTATGGTTTACCATGAAGGGGGTGTGAGTTTTGCTTCACAAGGGATTATGGAAATGGAAAAGAATGTGTTTGGAAAGAAGTCTCATGAAAAGACCAGTCAAGAAACGTGGAGGATTACATGTGTTCTGAAGCAGGAAGTGATTGAAAGGGAAATAAATGCCTAGAAATTTGTGAACTTGAGGATGAAATACATATCCTATGATGTGCATCAACTGAAGAAATAGTAATGTACCAGTGTTGAATAAAAATGAACGTCAAAATACACATCATGTCCCATAGGAATCTACTTTCATTCATGTTAAACTGGGTCAGTTACTGTAGAAATATTAGGATTTCAGCACTAGGAAACAAATATGTATTTCAGGTGGATGACTATTTCTGAGAATAATCTTGTGAAAAGTTGATTATAAATCCCCATATATGAACATGAATGAATTTAGGGAGTATATAATATGACACATACATTTCATATTTTGAAAAATCTGGAGAGTGTGTGTATGTGTGTATATATATATATATATATATATATATATATATATATATATATACAAAAAAAACACACACACAAACACAGACATTAAAGAGTAGAAATATATATCCAATCAAAATTCATCATGAAATATTTATCATCCACAGATCCAAAAATATTTATTTTACTGAACATGTATTTATGTATCATGTTGTTCAAGTGGGAAGCTCACCTGGAGGTTGAATTCTCAGTTCCAACAGCATTTAGGAGGAGTGATCTCTTCTCACAATTTGTATCTGCCAAGTCAGCCACCTCACAAGAATGGACGTGGGATAGGAGGTAGGATTCTATATGTGCATGTAAAAATGCATGTTGCTGAATAGGCTACAGAGAAAGGGAGACAGGAATTCACATATTTGTTAACTTTCAAAACACATGGAGAACTATTTCTATTAAATTGGACTAGATTTATAACACCTACCCTTTATAATGCAAAAGGCCAGTCCAACTATACACCAGGCCTCCTCTGAACTGCCTGTATTTCTATTCTGTTTGAGTTATTTTTCTCCATCATATTAGTATTCATAGTCACAATCTAGTAGGGTATGGGTTAGTGTCAGGGATTCAGTATTTCGAACGGAAAATAGGAAAATGAATCCAATGTGTAGGCCAATATGTGCTACAAAAAAATCTTCCCACTCTCATCCAGAACATTGACTTGACATTACCTTCGCAATAAATAAGACACAATTTGAGGAGAAGAGTTAGAAATGCTGTGAATACATATGTGGAATGGAAAATGCTCAGGAGTTCACAACCTTGGAGGTGGTAGACAAGTGTCCATGAGTAAACGACAGGGTAAACACTCCACAAACATGGAGCTCTGCTGGCCTAAAGACTTTGTGAGAAACTGCCGCTTAGGTTGGGCACTTGAAATATATGTTGTTGTCAGGAGCTTTAGCTTCCTTTGTAGTTTGACCATCAAACCTGGTCTGCATCTAGGTGACCTGGATGACATGGTTTCTGATTTTCCAATGAACATGAGGCAGAAGTGCTGAATTCTCTCTTTGCAGGTAAACTGTGGCCACTGGGGTCTAAGTGTCTCCCTGTGTGGAGTGTGAAGCCATTTGGTCATCCTCCACTTTTCGTGGTGTTTCTTGCTGCTGCACTGGAAGTCTGGAATTTGCTTCAGGAAATACAAGGAGTTCAACTGGGACACAGTGCTGGAGGGAGTTCTGTCACGTGTGGTGGGTCAAGGTCCTAGGAGAATGCAGCAGCCAGGCTTCTATCCCACAGAGCTTGCCCCCTTGACCATAGCAACCTGATTCTGAACATTGCCCTGAAACCTCTCCATATAACAAGATGCCTTTACATAGAAGGGTCTGCTCACTGCACCATGTCAGTCACAAGCCATTTGGAAGCCAATGGCAGATCCACATGGCCCCACCACAGATGTTTTATCACACACCTGCACACCACTGCTCTAGGCCCACTACTCAGCGGGCCCCAACTTACTGGCATCTCTGTTTTACACCATTTTCATGAAACCCAGTCAATCAAGGCACTGTCTGGTACACTCATGATCAGCAACAGGTCATCCAAAGGTTCTCCAGTGCCACCTGGTCATGGGAATTTCAAAAATGTCATGGTATTTATCTAGCTAGCCATTTTTAAAGGATGAAGTTGGAGGCACTGTGGGTTTCCATTCCTTCAGGAACCATTAAATGGTGAGGAAGCTCATTTCAACGAAAGCTCTGGAGAACTCTCACAAACAAGGCTTCCCAAAGAGTGGCCAAAAGGTCACAGGAAGCCAGGCCCATTGAGGTCTACAATGTGTGGTCCACGTGTGTTTGGACTCTCCACGATGGCTGCCAGGTCTTTAAGAATAAAATCATGTGATATCCGGGCTGAGATTCCCAGTGCTCTGTGGAAAGCCAGCCTGGGCCTAGATCTCAGTTTCCAAGGGCGACTCTCATGCGTGGCCTTCTAACATCCCGACACAATTCACGGCAATACTTCTCTGAGGTCAGTTCCAGAACTCAGTCTCCAAGGGGAATCACACCAGAGTTCAAGCCCAGGTGGACCCAGTCATCTCTTCCCACTGCCACACCACAATTCAAACCAAAACACTGCCACATGGCCCTCATCTTCTTCCATATAGACACTCATCATAACCTCTGGCTGGAGGTTTCCATGAGGGGCACAGCCCAAGACAGTGTCCACAATAAGCTCCCTTGCCTCTCATTTGCCTAATGTCAGGGTGGACTGGACACCCTTCCTGTGAACCTGGAGTGATCAAATAGTCCTGCCGTTAATACTGCTCTACTTCTCCAATTGGAGGCCTACTGACTGCCCGGTATAGATTCTTTGTGTGAACTGGAGTCATGAGAAAACCCAAGCACCTATGGGCTAGCCTCTGCAGGGCTTTGAAGAACTCGTTTGACACAAAGGATCCCTATTCTCACTTGATGGAGGTCAGGAACCTTACAGAGGAAGGCGAGAGACTTCATCCACCATGACTGCTTTTGTGCCAATTTGGCTTTGGATGCACACATGGGATCTTTCTTTGGATCCATCAGGTGCTGACAATCTAAGCCACAGCCTCACACAGGGCCAAGAGGCTGATTCAGACACATCCCTTTGCAAAGCAATTAAGCAAAGAGCCACAGGTGATGCCCATTCATTTCCATTTGAAAACTGTTTTCCTCAGGCTTCACAAAGGGGTGCCCTGAGGCAAAGGCCTTCCTGACATTCAGGGCAACAGAACAATAGGTAAGCCAAAGGCCCAAAGCAGGCTTTCTCCAGGGAGACTTTACTGGTCACACTGATATCTGAGTTTTCTGAGATGCTCACCATTCCTTTCAACTATCCAGTACATGGCCATGCCACCGAGCTTGCAGGTGGTACATATCTTGGACACAAAACCATGAGCCTATTCTGGAGAGTGGCCAGAATTCAGGAAGAAAACAGGAACTTAGGAAGATAGTAGGTGTTGCCCATCCATAAGGCAAGCCGCAGTCCATTCATAAATTGGGCAGGATGAATGCTGGGAAGCTTTCTACTAGACAGGACACATCCATTGATGCATTCTCTTTTCTAATGTCTACAACCAGGGACACAGTGGGATACACAAACATAGAAACACTCGCCTTGTCAAAAGCCTTACTAGAAACAGTCCACTCCAAACCAAACAAACCGCCTTTCCTACCTATTCTCAGAACATGAGACCAAACCACAAACTCACACCCACACCCACAAAGGCACCTCCTTCCAAGTTGGTCTGTGACTACCCAGAGTGTCATCTGACTGGTGGGCCATACTATGTTCCCCCGAAAGGGCCTGTCCTGTCTCACATCTGGCCTCCTTGGCCAACTCTGTGAAGTTGTCAGGAGCCAGCGGTGAGCCACTACCTGCTTTCTCAGGAAAGGCCCCTCTGCAGAGCTTTCCTGGCATTTGGCAATCCTCACATCAGTGGGTACCAAGAAAGACTGACTCTGTCCTTGGTAAATCCAAACAAGTGAGCCCACTGGGACTGGGACTGGGACTGGCTCTGGGTGCCTGGCTTCCTGGATCCCAAGATCAGAGAGTTCCATCACCAAGGAAGTGAGGTGAGGTCACTTCCTTCAGGAACTGAATGAGGTCACTGCCTTGGCAACCACTGTGTCCTAACAGTTGCCTCCAAGGCTCCCATGAGATGGAGGCTGCCCCTCCTTCCTGTGACACTTTCACAAGTTAGAATGGCATATCAACCATAGGCACCAAGGAACAGCTCTCCACACAGGCCTGCTTTGGTCCACCTTGTCTACATTAAGAAGAGAGAGGTTCATTCAGACACAACACTTCTTCCTGACCAGGTTGTTTGCCATGGAAGATGACTTCTGCTCTCTCAGGCCCTTCATAGCTGCCTACATCTTCTCCAGGTATCATTTCTGCATGGACCTTTGAGGTTCTCAGCAGGTGGAAAATCCCCCACATTCCTGTATTGTAAGACCCACTCTGTCCCTGCTCTTCTGTAAAGTTAGATTGAGGGAAGAGTGTATGGTTAGGGTTAAGAACCTGTTTGATGTGGCTTAGGAATCACTCTGCTGGATGAAGAATGGTATTGGGAACCTGCGATATTTATAATAATATATAGGTGAAATATATGTATGAAAACAGAAATCCAAGAAAGATTTGAAGGCCAGAAGGGCATTGGGCCCTTGATGGGGATACTTAGCTTTGAATGACTTTCTGCACAGATGTCTCAGATAAATCGATATACAATGGCATAGGACCTTGTACCTTGGATGATTGAATGTAGAAGAGAACATCCAGTCAAAAAGGGATAGTAGGTAGGATTAGGAATATAGTTGGTATGTTTTGGAAGAAGAGTGAGTATACAATTTGGACCAAAAGTTCTTTAGCAATAGGGTGTCGGTTAGAGAGTGAATGTAAACGTCAGCACATGTGAAGAGTCAGTCACAATGATGAACTGGGGAACATATGTAGGAAAGCAGATATCAATAGAGACATTAGGAAATCAGGCAAAGTATAAAGTGAGTGAGTGGATTAGACATTTTCAACAGGGTTGAGGTTGAATATATCATCTTAGGAAGAAACAAATGTGTAGTCACCAATAGCATTGACATTTGACAGCATTAGGCAACCTGGACAAGGATGTTTTTAGTAATCCATGCTCACTTTCCAATGAGGCTTTGGTGCAATCATAAGTGTGACCTTTGCATTTTGTGTCCAGAATATCACTGTGATAAAATGTATATGTAGATCAGGTGACATGAGTGTTTCTTCCACCATTTCTGGGAGTAATATGTTGAAGACATATAAATTAGCCTTTGGGGGTACAAATAGGTGTACCCTGGGTCTATGAATATAGAGATAACGCATGAATAGACCATACTGTGAATAAATAGCATAACAGGTTCCAATTTAAATAATGGATTGCATTGATATCTGAAAATATATAGGAAATCTAATATTGATACACAACCATTCATTCTAACCAGTTATACATCTAATGGTGATATTGGGGTTATGGTTTACCATGAAGGGGGTGTGAGTTTTGCTTCACAATGGATTATGGAAATGGAAAAGAATGTGTTTGGAAAGAAGTCTCATGAAAAGACCAGTCAAGAAACGTGGAGGAATACATGTGTTCTGAAGCAGGAAGTGATTGAAAGGGAAATAAATGCCTAGAAATTTGTGAACTTGAGGATGAAATACATATCCTATGATGTGCATCAACTGAAGAAATAGTAATGTACCAGTGTTGAATAAAAATGAACGTCAAAACACACATCATGTCCCATAGGAATCTACGTGCATTCATGTTAAACTGGGTCAGTTACTGTAGAAATATTAGGATTTCAGCACTAGGAAACAAATATGTATTTCAGGTGGATGACTATTTCTGAGAATAATCTTGTGAAAAGTTGATTATTAATCCACATATATGAACATGAATGAATTTAGGGAGTATATAATATGACACATACATTTCATATTTGAAAAATCTGGAGAGTGTGTGTATGTGTGTATATATATATATATATACAAAAAAAAACCACACACAAACACAGACATTAAAGAGTAGAAATATATATGCCAATCGAAATTCATCATGAAATATTTATCATCCACAGATCCAAAAATATTTATTTTACTGAACATGTATTTATGTATCATGTTGTTCAAGTGGGAAGCTCACCTGGAGGTTGAATTCTCAGTTCCAACAGCGTTTAGGAGGAGTGATCTTTTCTCACAATTTGTATCTGCCAACTCAGCCACCTCACAAGAATGGACGTGGGATAGGAGGTAGGATTCTATATGTGCATGTAAAAATGCATGTTGCTGAATAGGCTACAGAGAAAGGGAGACAGGAATTCACATATTTGTTAACTTTCAAAACACATGGAGAACTATTTCTATAAATTTGGACTAGATTTATAACACCTACCCTTTATAATGCAAAAGGCAAGTCCAACTATACACCAGGCCTCCTCTGAACTGCCTGTATTTCTATTCTGTTTGAGTTACTTTTCTCCATCATATTAGTATTCGTAGTCACAATCTAGTAGGGTATGGGTTAGTGTCAGGGATTCAGTATTTCGAACGGAAAATAGGAAAATGAATCCAATGTGTAGGCCAATATGTGCTACAAAAAAATCTTCCCACTCTCATCCAGAACATTGCCTTGACATTACCTTCACAATAAGTAAGACACAATTTGAGGAGAAGAGTTAGAAATGGTATGAATACATATGTGGAATGGAAAATGCTCAGGAGTTCACAACCTTGGAGGTGGTAGACTAGTTTCCATGAGTAAGGGACAGGGTAAACACTCCACAAACGTGGAGCTCTGCTGGCCTAAAGACTTTGTGAGAAACTGCCTCTGAGGTTGGGCACTTGAAATATATGTTGTTGTCAGGAGCTTTAGCTTCCTTTGTAGTGAGACCATCAAACCTGGTCTGCATCTATGTGACCTGGAGGACATGGTTTCTGATTTTCCAATGAACATGAGGCAGAAGTGTTGAATTCTCTCTTTGCAGGTAAACTGTGGCCACTGGGGTCTAAGTGTCTCCCTGTGTGGACTGTGAAGCCATTTGGTCATCCTCCACTTTTCGTGGTGTTTCTTGCTGCTGCACTGGGAGTTTGGAATTTGCTTCAGGAAATACAAGGAGTTCAACTGGGACACAGTGCTGGAGGGAGTTCTGTCACGTGTGGTTGGTCAAGGTCCTAGGAGAATGCACCTGCCAGTCTTCGATCCCACAGAGCTTGCCCCCTTGACCATAGCAACCTGATTCTGAACATTGCCCTGAAACCTCTCCATATAACAAGATGCCTTTACATAGAAGGTTCTGCTCACTGCACCATGTCAGTCACAAGCCATTTGGAAGCCCATGGCAGATCCACATGGCCCCACCACAGGGGCCCCACACCTGCACACCACTGCTCTTGGCCCACTACTCAGCAGGCCCCAACTTACTGGCATCTCTGTTTTACACCATTTTCATGAAACCCAGTCAATCAAGGCACTGTCTGGTACACTCATGATCAGCAACAGGACATCCAAAGGTTCTCCAGTGCCACCTGGTCATGGGAATTTCAAAAATGTCATGGTATTTATCTAGCTAGCCATTTTTAAAGGATGAAGTTGGAGGCACTGTGGGTTTCCATTCCTTCAGGAACCATTAAATGGTGAGGAAGCTCATTTCAATGAAAGCTCTGGAGAACTCTCACAAACAAGGCTACCCAAAGAATGGCCAAAAGGTCACATGAAGCCAGGCCCATTTAGGTCTACAATGTGAGGTCCACGTGTGTTTGGACTCTCAACTATGGCTGCCAGGTCTTTAAGAATAAAATCATGTGATATCCGGGCTGAGATTCCCAGTGCTCTGTGGAAAGCCAGCCTGGGCCTAGATCTCAGTTTCCAAGGGCGACTCTCATGCATGGCCTCCTCAAATACCAACACAATTCACAGCAATACTTCTCTGAGGTCAGTTCCAGAACTCAGTCTCGAAGGGGAATCACACCAGAGTTCAAGCCCAGGTGGACCCAGTCATTTCTTCCCACTGCCACACCAATGACCACAATTCAAACCAAAACACTGCCACATGGCCCTCATCTTCTTCCATATAGACACTCATCATAACCTCTGGCTGGAGGTTTCCATGAGCGGCACAGCCCAAGACAGTGTCCACAATAAGCTCCCTTGCCTCTCATTTGCCTAATGTCAGGGTGGACTGGACACCCATCCTGTGAACCTGGAGTGATCAAATAGGCCTGCCTTTAATACTGCTCTACTTCTCCAATTGGAGGCCTACTGACTGCCGGGTATAGATTCTTTGTGTGAACTGGAGTCATGAGAAAACCCAAGCACCTATGGGCTAGCCTCTGCATGGCTTTGAAGGACTCATTTGACACAAAGGATCCCTATTCTCACTTGATGGAGGTAAGGAACCTTACAGAGGAAGGCGAGAGACCTCATCCAAGATGACTGCTTTTCTGCCAATTTGGCTTTGGATGCACACATGGGATATTTCTTTGGATCCATCAGGTGCTGACAATCTAAGCCACAGCCTCACACAGGGCCAAGAGGCTGATTCAGACACATCCCTTTGCAAAGCAATTAAGCAAAGAGCCACAGGTGATGCCCATTCATTTCCATTTGAAAACTGTTTTCTTCAGGCTTCACAAAGGGGTGCCCTGAGGCAAAGGCCTTCCTGACATTCAGGGCAACAGAACAATAGGTAAGCCAAAGGCCCAAAGCAGGCTTTCTCCAGGGAGACTTTACTGGTCACACTGATAGCTGAGTTTTCTGAGATGCTCACCATTCCTTTCAACTATCCAGTACATGGCCATGCCACCGAGCTTGCAGGTGGTACATATCTTGGACACAAAACCATGAGCCTATTCTGGAGAGTGGCCAGAATTCAGGAAGAAAACAGGAACTTAGGAAGATAGTAGGTGTTGCCCATCCATAAGGCAAGCCGCAGTCCATTCATAAATTGGGCAGGATGAATGCTGGGAAGCTTTCTACTAGACAGGACACATCCATTGATGCATTCTCTTTTCTAATGTCTACAACCAGGGACACAGTGTGATACACAAACCTAGTAACACTCACCTTGTCAAAAGCCTTACTAGAAACAGTCCACTCCAAACCAAACAAACCGCCTTTCCTACCTATTCTCAGAACATGAGACCATACCACAAACTCACACCCACACCCACAAAGGCACCTCCTTCCAAGTTGGTCTGTGACTACCCGGAGTGTCGTCTGACTGGTGGGCCATACTATGTTCCCCCGAAAGGGCCTGTCCTGTCTCACATCTGGCCTCCTTGGCCAACTCTGTGAAGTTGTCAGGAGCCAGCGGTGAGCCACTACCTCCTTTCTCAGGAAAGGCCCCTCTGCAGAGCTTTCCTGGCATTTGGCCATCCTCACATCAGTGGGTACCAAGAAAGACTGACTCTGTCCTTGGGAAATCCAAACAAGTGAGCCCACTGGGACTGGGACTGGGAATGGCTCTGGGTGCCTGGCTTCCTGGATCCCAAGTTCAGAGAGTTCCATCACCAAGGAAGTGAGGTGAGGTCACTTCCTTCAGGAACTGAATGAGGTCACTGCCTTGGCAACCACTGTGTCCTAACACTTGCTTCCAAGGCTCCCATGAGATGGAGGCTGCCCCTCCTTCCTGTGACACTTTCACAAGTTAGAATGGAATATCAACCACAGGCACCAAGGAACAGCTCTCCACACAGGCCTGCTTTGGTCCATCTTGTCTACATGAAGAAGAGAGAGGCTCATTCAGACACATCCCTTCATCCTGACCAGGTTGTTTGCCATGGAAGATGACTTCTGCTCTCTCAGGTCCTTCATAGCTGCCTACATCTTCTCCAGGTATCATTTCTGCATGGACCTTTGAGGTTCTCAGCAGGTGGAAGATCCCCCACATTCCTGTATTGTAAGACCCACTCTGTCCCTGCTCTTCTGTAAAGTTAGATTGAGGGAAGAGTGTATGGTTAGGGTTAAGAACCAGTTTGATTTGGGTGAGGAATCACTCTGCTGGATGAATAATGGTATTGGGAACCTGCGATATTTATAATAATATATAGGTGAAATATATGTATGAAAACAGAAATCCAAGTAAGATTTGAAGGCCAGAAGGGCATTGGGCCCTTGATGGGGATACTTAGCTTTGAATGACTTTCTGCACAGATGTCTCAGATAAATCGATATACAATGGCATAAGACCATGTACCTTGGATGATTGAATGTAGAAGAGAACATCCAGTCAAAAGGGATAGTAGGTAGGATTAGAAGATAGTTGGTAAGTTTTGGAAGAAGAGTGTGTATACAATTTGGACCAAAAGTTCTTTAGCAATAGGGTGTCGGTTAGAGAGTTAATGTAAATGTCAGCACACGTGAAGAATCAGTCACAATGATGAACTGGGGAACATATGTAGGAAAGCAGATATCAATAGAGACATTAGGAAATCAGGCAAAGTATAAACTGAGTGAGTGGATTAGATATTTTCAACAGGGTTGAGGATGAATATATCATCTTAGGAAGAAACAAATGAATAAATAGTATAGTATAACAAATAAATAGTATAACAGGTTCCAATTTAAATAATGGATTGCATTGATATCTGAAAATATATAGGAAATCTAATATTGATACACAACCATTCATTCTAACCAGTTATACATCTAATGGTGATATTGGGGTTATGGTTTACCATGAAGGGGGTGTGAGTTTTGCTTCACAAGGGATTATGGAATTGGAAAAGAATGTGTTTGGAAAGAAGTCTCATGAAAAGACCAGTCAAGAAACGTGGAGGAATACATGTGTTCTGAAGCAGGAAGTGATTGAAAGGGAAATAAATGCCTAGAAATTTGTGAACTTGAGGATGAAATACATATCCTATGATGTGCATCAACTGAAGAAATAGTAATGTACCAGTGTTGAATAAAAATGAACGTCAAAACACACATCATGTCCCATAGGAATCTACTTGCATACATGTTAAACTGGGTCAGTTACTGTAGAAATATTAGGATTTCAGCACTAGGAAACAAATATGTATTTCAGGTGGATGACTATTTCTGAGAATAATCTTGTGAAAAGTTGATTAAAAATCCACATATATGAACATGAATGAATTTAGGGAGTATATAATATGACACATACATTTCATATTTTGAAAAATCTGGAGAGTGTGTGTATGTGTGTATATATATATATATATATATATATATATATATATATATATATATATATATACAAAAAAAAACACACACACAAACACAGACATTAAAGAGTAGAAATATATATGCCAATCGAAATTCATCATGAAATATTTATCATCCACAGATCCAAAAATATTTATTTTACTGAACATGTATTTATGTATCATGTTGTTCAAGTGGGAAGCTCACCTGGAGGTTGAATTCTCAGTTCCAACAGCGTTTAGGAGGAGTGATCTTTTCTCACAATTTGTATCTGCCAACTCAGCCACCTCACAAGAATGGACGTGGGATAGGAGGTAGGATTCTATATGTGCATGTAAAAATGCATGTTGCTGAATAGGCTACAGAGAAAGGGAGACAGGAATTCACATATTTGTTAACTTTCAAAACACATGGAGAACTATTTCTATAAAATTGGACTAGATTTATAACACCTACCCTTTATAATGCAAAAGGCCAGTCCAACTATACACCAGGCCTCCTCTGAACTGCCTGTATTTCTATTCTGTTTGAGTTATTTTTCTCCATCATATTAGTATTCGTAGTCACAATCTAGTAGGGTATGGGTTAGTGTCAGGGATTCAGTATTTCGAACGGAAAATAGGAAAATGAATCCAATGTGTAGGCCAATATGTGCTACAAAAAAATCTTCCCACTCTCATCCAGAACATTGCCTTGACATTACCTTCACAATAAGTAAGACACAATTTGAGGAGAAGAGTTAGAAATGGTATGAATACATATGTGGAATGGAAAATGCTCAGGAGTTCACAACCTTGGAGGTGGTAGACTAGTTTCCATGAGTAAGGGACAGGGTAAACACTCCACAAACGTGGAGCTCTGCTGGCCTAAAGACTTTGTGAGAAACTGCCTCTGAGGTTGGGCACTTGGAATGTATGTTGTTGTCAGGAGCTTTAGCTTCCTTTGTAGTGAGACCATCAAACCTGGTCTGCATCTATGTGACCTGGAGGACATGGTTTCTGATTTTCCAATGAACATGAGGCAGAAGTGCTGAATTCTCTCTTTGCAGGTAAACTGTGGCCACTGGGGTCTAAGTGTCTCCCTGTGTGGACTGTGAAGCCATTTGGTCATCCTCCACTTTTCGTGGTGTTTCTTGCTGCTGCACTGGGAGTTTGGAATTTGCTTCAGGAAATACAAGGAGTTCAACTGGGACACAGTGCTGGAGGGAGTTCTGTCACGTGTGGTTGGTCAAGGTCCTAGGAGAATGCACCTGCCAGTCTTCGATCCCACAGAGCTTGCCCCCTTGACCATAGCAACCTGATTCTGAACATTGCCCTGAAACCTCTCCATATAACAAGATGCCTTTACATAGAAGGTTCTGCTCACTGCACCATGTCAGTCACAAGCCATTTGGAAGCCCATGGCAGATCCACATGGCCCCACCACAGGGGCCCCACACCTGCACACCACTGCTCTTGGCCCACTACTCAGCAGGCCCCAACTTACTGGCATCTCTGTTTTACACCATTTTCATGAAACCCAGTCAATCAAGGCACTGTCTGGTACACTCATGATCAGCAACAGGACATCCAAAGGTTCTCCAGTGCCACCTGGTCATGGGAATTTCAAAAATGTCATGGTATTTATCTAGCTAGCCATTTTTAAAGGATGAAGTTGGAGGCACTGTGGGTTTCCATTCCTTCAGGAACCATTAAATGGTGAGGAAGCTCATTTCAATGAAAGCTCTGGAGAACTCTCACAAACAAGGCTACCCAAAGAATGGCCAAAAGGTCACATGAAGCCAGGCCCATTGAGGTCTACAATGTGAGGTCCACGTGTGTTTGGACTCTCAACTATGGCTGCCAGGTCTTTAAGAATAAAATCATGTGATATCCGGGCTGAGATTCCCAGTGCTCTGTGGAAAGCCAGCCTGGGCCTAGATCTCAGTTTCCAAGGGCCACTCTCATGCATGGCCTCCTCAAATACCAACACAATTCACAGCAATACTTCTCTGAGGTCAGTTCCAGAACTCAGTCTCGAAGGGGAATCACACCAGAGTTCAAGCCCAGGTGGACCCAGTCATTTCTTCCCACTGCCACACCAATGACCACAATTCAAACAAAAACACTGCCACATGGCCCTCATCTTCTTCCATATAGACACTCATCATAACCTCTGGCTGGAGGTTTCCATGAGGGGCACAGCCCAAGACAGTGTCCACAATAAGCTCCCTTGCCTCTCATTTGCCTAATGTCAGGGTGGACTGGACACCCTTCCTGTGAACCTGGAGTGATCAAATAGTCCTGCCGTTAATACTGCTCTACTTCTCCAATTGGAGGCCTACTGACTGCCCGGTATAGATTCTTTGTGTGAACTGGAGTCATGAGAAAACCCAAGCACCTATGGGCTAGCCTCTGCAGGGCTTTGAAGAACTCGTTTGACACAAAGGATCCCTATTCTCACTTGATGGAGGTCAGGAACCTTACAGAGGAAGGCGAGAGACTTCATCCACCATGACTGCTTTTGTGCCAATTTGGCTTTGGATGCACACATGGGATCTTTCTTTGGATCCATCAGGTGCTGACAATCTAAGCCACAGCCTCACACAGGGCCAAGAGGCTGATTCAGACACATCCCTTTGCAAAGCAATTAAGCAAAGAGCCACAGGTGATGCCCATTCATTTCCATTTGAAAACTGTTTTCCTCAGGCTTCACAAAGGGGTGCCCTGAGGCAAAGGCCTTCCTGACATTCAGGGCAACAGAACAATAGGTAAGCCAAAGGCCCAAAGCAGGCTTTCTCCAGGGAGACTTTACTGGTCACACTGATATCTGAGTTTTCTGAGATGCTCACCATTCCTTTCAACTATCCAGTACATGGCCATGCCACCGAGCTTGCAGTGTAAGGGTCCGGCGAAGCGTCGGAGAAGGAGAGACCACACGAGACAAACTTCATGCAATTGCAAGGGGGATTTTATTAGGGGGATCCGTTCCAGCGCGCTGGGACTCTGAGCTCACTCAAGAAGGGAGAGCAGCCCAGAGCCCAGAGCACAGGTCAAGCAGAGCTTAAGTACACTTTTTGGAGAGGGCGGTGGGCTTTGCATACATCAGAACAAATCATCATGAGGCGCGGGGAAATTGAACAACAATTCTGATACATGATTAGTCCATTCATTGGCGGGAACAGTTTGGGCAGGGGTGATTGGTCACTGCTAAGTGGGGTACACATTCAAACTGATTGGTTCTGGGGCCTGGATGCCTACGTGCCATGCTACCTGGAGCCCTTAGCTATTAAACAACCAGGGAATCAATGGAGATATTTACTGAGCAGCTCCTGCATTGTCCTAACAACTTACAGGTTCCGGGGATAGCAGAGGAATTGTAACAATAGGCTTTTACCTTTTAGCCCAGACCTTGCAATCTAGAAGCTTTACAATGCCCTAGTCTTTTACACTTTAACTCAGACTTTTGCAGCTTAGAATCAGCTTAGAAATTTTACCCTTACATTCCCCACTCCTTTTTCTGACTACTTTTAATCTTAAAAGTACTGAATCATAATCATTGGAAGGTCTCATTTTTTATTTCTGCCAGTGGAGCATATTGTTGTCTGATCACTATGTGTTGTCCTGCGTTTCCTAGAATCGATTTCAGCATGGCCTCCATTTTAGATTTCACCTGATATTAGACCCTGATTTATCTAACTACACTGACTACCTAACTTTAAATCTGGCTTCATTCCCCCCTCTAATTTGGGAACTCCTTACTGCTGTGAGGAAGGGGGACGAAGAGAATCTTTCTGGCTTCTTCAGGCTGAAAAGGGACGACGTGGGGCAAGCAGTTTTGGAGTCCCCCTTAAAAATATCGGGTCTATCGAGTGGTCCATGCTAAAAGTCCAATTGAGAAGTAATAGGCTGGAGGGCCATTCGAGTGATAGGTGGTCTATAAGAGAAACAAGAACTCATTAGTACTGGAACCATATTAATGCAGTAATAAATGCCACAGTATAGAAATATGCCAATGAGTATAATGACCAAGACAAAGATTAACAATGTTTTCCATCAGGCAGTACCAGGAACTAGGAGCTAAGATATTGTTTTCACAACAAAGTTGCTGAGGACATGGCTTCTATCTGAGCATGTAAATCTTTAAGGATATTTGTCACATTGTCAGAAATGTCAGGGATGTCAACACGACATTTAGGGTTACAGATGTCTTTTTCCTTAAGATATAGTCTAATAATCTAATGCCATCTGATCCTTCAAAATCCTTTGCTAGTATGACCTCTGTGTCTAATAGAGAAATCTTTAATTCTGTTACTTAGGGCTGAATAACCATACTAGCAAACATCAAGCCTACCTGCGTTGGTTAGAAACAAAGGCCTTAGACTAAAACTATTCTAGCAGTCCCTTTGACAGTTATCAGGCATTTCTGTCTAAGAATTTCTTTTGTAGCCTCCAGTCTACTTATTGTTGGAGGTTATATTTAACTATTATTATCATTTAAGATATCCAGGAACAGCTGTGCTCTGGCTTTGACTGTCTTTGCTAAGTGTTTAAGATGAAGCAAGTCAAACTGACTTCTGTTTCTACCTATTGTTAACAGTCAGCTGAGTCTCTGGGAAGTCCTCGGGAACTTCACAGCAGCTTCTCAGTTCTGCTAGTGCCATTTGCGCTAGGATGGGTCCAGGCCTTGTTTGACCATATGGCTTCCCTCAGAAGCATCAGGGATGTCTCCCTTCTCTGATGACCCTCCTCTTTACAGCAAATGCACTGATTGGCCTTCTGCCCTCCACTGGTCTCATTAATCTCCCTGCTCGGGAAGTTATGTGGCCTAGAGTTGCAGAGCCCTTTGCTCAGTTCCCTATTCCCTGATTCAGACTGACTCAGAGGGCAAGAGCCAAATTTTTAATTTTAAGACTTAATCTTAAACATCTAGCAAAATGAGTCAACAGCCTTATATTAAGGGTACTAAACTTTAATGTCTATCTCTCTATCCTGTAGGTGGCAACTCCCTATAACTCATTATCTTAAATTAACCCAGGTTGTGAGTTCTTAAAGCAGTACCTCTTTAAAATATTAACAGGCAATCCTTAGTCCATCTAAAAGCAAATTACAAAACAAAACTAACTAGGGTAAAAACATATTTAGTCTATGTAATAGCTACCTAGAATTTTGGCAGAGTACATCCCCTGTTTGGTATCCTGGCAATCGTGACAAAAACCAACTTTTGGGCACAACTTTAAATGCACTGAAATCTGGCCTACTTCTTTCATAGTCACTTTCACATGTAGTGAGATGTGACATAGAGCCTTATCTCAAGTAAGGTGGGGCTCTTTATAAGTCTTAAATACTATAGTTCTGAAGCTGATCTTTGCTTTTTAGACATCATTTTACAAAGTCTATATAAATTGTTGTTCAAGTTCACATGAATATTAGCTAACACAACATAATATCACATCTAAAACATGAATTAAAGGAAGGCTGGAAGCTTCTAACCTTTTGTAGAAAAGTAGCAAAGTATTTCTGTGTTTTACAATAAAACTTTCACCCAGATTAGGCTCTTATTGACTTAAAAATACATTTAAATTGTATCTCAGTGTAGAAAGCAACATAGAACTTTACATATCTTACTGATAACAAGTCCAGTTATAAAACACAAATGATAAATAAATTTCCAACATGTTTTTTAAGCCTAAAATTACCATACAACTTTAGAACACCAGCTTGATATAATGTTCTTTTGAAGCTTCTACCTTACAGACTTGTATACCTGAAAGATATGAACACATTAATAACACCATAATTACATTGATGTTTTTATATTAACCAAGTTTAGCTTTTAAAGAAATGACTAAGGGGGAGATAGCAGGGCTTAGATAAATGGCAGGCTACCCGTCTATTGGCAGGTTTTTCCAGATATCATCACCAACACCTGAAGAAGATCAGAGCAAACAAAAACAGGATGAAGATAAAAATTAGAGCAAAGATCAATTTCTGGCAGAAGTTCCATGTTGGGGGGCTGACAGAAAAGAGACCAAGGGCCATGAGGAAGTTTAATAGGACATAAAGACTCATGAATCCAGGATGGCAGATTAAGAGGTTCTCTGAACTTGTTGTTTCCCGCTGTCCCATGTCCGTTGCATTCCATCGTGCCTGGTAGTGAGCTTCAGCACTGAGTGAATTGTTCTCTTGAAGATGTTGAGGGTCCATCGGTCATCAGAGGCTGGTAGTGCCTAAGCAGAAGCTGGTTGGAAGTAATCGGATTTGAAGGAACTTCATTATGCAGAGCAAGAGAGCACAAGAAAAGTATTGAAAAACAACAGTTGTTGTTTAACCATAGTTGTGTAACTTATTTAAAAACTTACTTATAACCAACTTGTACAGACCTTTTTTATCACTTACTTAAACCCTCTTAATTACTTAATCACATAGACTCTCTTATCCAGAAACACAATTTTTTTTTTCTCTCCATCAGTTCCATACCTAGAACCTTTTAGTTTCTTCTTTTATCTACTATCCTCCTTTTGTTCACATTTTGAAACATTACTTGTAAACTTTTAAATTTAAGCAGAGTTAACATTTTATTAGGGCCTCTTTTTTGAACACCTAGAAAAACTTATAAGCTTAATTTAAGACCTCTTTACTTTCATCTGTTTACCCAATTTAAATTGAGCCATTTGAATCACGTGAATCAAAGATATTTGGATCCATTTTTAATTTTTTTATGAGCGCTCCACATTTGTTAATTGTCATATCACTGCAGGATATATGGACATACACACATACAGACATACCGACATACAACACATAACAAGAGTGTGTACACATAACAATAATAAAGGCCTCGTAGTCTTTCGCAGATGAAATCTCCATTGCAATGTTTTTTTTAAAAAAACTCCAGTTGATCAAAAAATAGAACTTATCAGAAAAACATTAACTTGTCTGTAGGATAAAAATCATGAGCTCAAAACAACACAGAATCTAAGAAAAGGCAAAAGTCCTAAAAAAAGATGACTGGCCAGTAGTTAGTAAATATTATACAATTTACTTCTTGGTCTGGTCTAGTTTGAGTTCAGGTAAAAAGACACTTTTACTCTTTTTTTTTTTTCTTGGGCCTGAGCTCCAAGCTGCTTCTGTTTGCATATCAGCTTAAGCCCTGGCTAAGGTCTGGAAGGAGCAGGGAAAAACTGCTATTTTGAGCAGACACTTTAGGCCTGAGGCATTTTAGCCATAAGCCATATTTCCAGGTTTGGATGTTGAAAACTATGATACAAATTTAAGAAGCAATTCCCGACATTTTATATCTTTTACATTAGAAAAACTTGCTCACATGAAACTGGAAATAGGATCTCTGCCATCAGAAGAAATTTCTTTAAGACCTCTAAGCCACTTTGCTTGTTCTGAAGTTTCTAAAGTAGCATTAAGTTACATTAAATTTGCCTGAAAAATTTAAAAAAGAACTACACACTACCATGCATATCTGAAATTAAGCTTTGAGAATTTTTAAGACTATTGTTATTTAATTATTTAATGTTATTTTAATAAGCCAGACCAACGTTTTAATTCAACACTTTTTTTCCTAAATCTTATACACTGAGAGAAACAGATACCAAATCATAATTTACTTATCCTTGCCCAAATCAATGCACTGTACTCCTAGTGAAATCTCCTTAGGCTTCCCAGTTCAAAATTGAAACTCTTTAGAACTACCTGAAATCAAACTAAACAATTGTTTAAACCCAACTTTTAACTGCAAGATAGTGCAATGCTTTAGAAACCCATTCAGATACCAGATTGTTACAATAAAAAATTATTTTTTTAGACACACATTTAACCTAGTTTATCTTTAAGAAACAATCAGACAACCAGATAAGAATATATCCCTCCAAGTTTTGAACTTTCATTTAATTATGACTCCCATCAGTGGCACCATAGACTTTCCCACGAGTGGACCAGATGTTTTCACGTAGGGGCAACTATAAAATAAAGGGTCTCAGTGTGACTGGCTTTACTGCATTCAGTGTCCCTTCTTTTTAAGTAAACAAAGGTGGAGTAATCCTTAAAATGTAGATAAGAGATAAGGGAGTTCCCCAAAGCAAAATGGCTCTGGCAGCTGCTGGGAGTCCCTTAGTCTTATCTCCCACCCACAGGATTAGCTCCTCCAGTTTGGTTTGACCTTAGGCACTAGGCTTTTTTTTTTTTTTCCTAACTTTTTAGTAGCCAGCTTCCAAAAAGCTCATCCTCTGCTTACAGTTGTTTCGAGTGCTAGGCTTCCCCAAGAAAGCTGAGTAGAGACTCAAATTTGTGACTGAAAATTTGGTTCCCATCTCTAAAGCCAATTAACACCAATTTAATAACGAGGACAGGGCTTTGAGAAAAGTCAAAGCAAGATGTCAAAGTTGTTAAATCCCCAGCAGGCATCCCTATTTGCATTCAAGCCGATTACGGGAGGGAAAGAAAACATTGCTTCCCTAGTCTCAGTATTTAGCCTTAGATGGAATTTAGCATTATTTAGCATTTCCAAGCAGCCCGACTCGAGGAAGAACCGTTCGCTTCTTTGGCCCCGGGATTTGGTGATCACTGCAGCCGGGGAGGGCTGCAACACTCGGGGGGTTTGGGGACCCGGTCCCTTCTACCCCCACAAGGGAGGGAGAGGGCCGGGTGCCCCCGAGCCGCTTTTTTCTGCTCGCCAGCTGGAAGGGGGGGGGACGCAGTCCCCTGCGGACTCCTACTCCAACCCCACCCGCCCCGCTGTGGTGGAAATACGCCCGGTGGCAGCCGGTTGCCGGCAGAGGAGGGGGAGGAGGGGTGGTCCCCCGCCGACCTCACCCCTGATTCCGTCGCCTGTCTACCGCGCCGCCCGCCCGCTGGAGCACTCCTCTCCCCTCCCGGGAGGGGAGACGGCCAGGGGGCGGAGAGGACAGGTGGGTGGAGGGGCCGGGAGGAACAGGGACAGGACAGATCCGCCATATCGCCGGGTGGAATCCTCCCAGCGGACTGCGTGGACCCCACCCATGCAGGAAGAGATTCACAGAGGTCCTGAAAGGTTAGAAGCCATAATCTAGATGGCCATGCGGCCTGGCTGAAAGACAATATCAACTCCAAGGGTGGGCCATTCTGAAGCGCCGAGAGACAATACAAACGTGACGCAAACACTGACACACAGTAAACGTTTAACACAAATTCAGAAGCAAAAATTAAAGACAGTGAGTTCAACAGAAAGAGTTGCCGGCAAAACCAGATGGGTTGGCAGCAAAATACACCGACGAGGGTTCACCCACCCCTCTACCTAACGGGGAGCACTTTTGTCCCCCCGAACCCTCCAAAGCGTCCTAAGGAGGGGTGGCTTGTGACTCCAGAGGCACGTCTGCCTGTCACCACCAGGGGGAGCTTACGCTCTCCACTGATAGCCACACACACACTCTGCCAACCCCACCCGAGGCTCTGAGAGATTATGCCCTCTGGGGACTTACGCCCACCATTGAGCCGCCAGAGACCAAACCTGAGCGATCGCACCTGAGCAAACAAGGAGGAGAAAAGGAGAAGGAGAGGAGAGAGAGAGAGAAAGAGAGAGAAAGGCGCCTTACTTACCCCCAAAGCAGTTTCGTTGGGTCTCCCTGTCCGGCGATGCGCAGTTCCCGGCCAACGCACCAAATGTAAGGGTCCGGCGAAGCGTCGGAGAAGGAGAGACCACACGAGACAAACTTCATGCAATTGCAAGGGGGATTTTATTAGGGGGATCCGTTCCAGCGCGCTGGGACTCTGAGCTCACTCAAGAAGGGAGAGCAGCCCAGAGCCCAGAGCACAGGTCAAGCAGAGCTTAAGTACACTTTTTGGAGAGGGCGGTGGGCTTTGCATACATCAGAACAAATCATCATGAGGCGCGGGGAAATTGAACAACAATTCTGATACATGATTAGTCCATTCATTGGCGGGAACAGTTTGGGCAGGGGTGATTGGTCACTGCTAAGTGGGGTACACATTCAAACTGATTGGTTCTGGGGCCTGGATGCCTACGTGCCATGCTACCTGGAGCCCTTAGCTATTAAACAACCAAAGAATCAATGGAGATATTTACTGAGCAGCTCCTGCATTGTCCTAAAAACTTACAGGTTCCGGGGATAGCAGAGGAATTGTAACAATAGGCTTTTACCTTTTAGCCCAGACCTTGCAATCTAGAAGCTTTACAATGCCCTAGTCTTTTACACTTTAACTCAGACTTTTGCAGCTTAGAATCAGCTTAGAAATTTTACCCTTACAGCAGGTGGTACATATCTTGGACACAAAACCATGAGCCTATTCTGGAGAGTGGCCAGAATTCAGGAAGAAAACAGGAACTTAGGAAGATAGTAGGTGTTGCCCATCCATAAGGCAAGCCGCAGTCCATTCATAAATTGGGCAGGATGAATGCTGGGAAGCTTTCTACTAGACAGGACACATCCATTGATGCATTCTCTTTTCTAATGTCTACAACCAGGGACACAGTGGGATACACAAACATAGAAACACTCGCCTTGTCAAAAGCCTTACTAGAAACAGTCCACTCCAAACCAAACAAACCACCTTTCCTACCTATTCTCAGAACATGAGACCAAACCACAAACTCACACCCACACCCACAAAGGCACCTCCTTCCAAGTTGGTCTGTGACTACCCAGAGTGTCATCTGACTGGTGGGCCATACTATGTTCCCCCGAAAGGGCCTGTCCTGTCTCACATCTGGCCTCCTTGGCCAACTCTGTGAAGTTGTCAGGAGCCAGCGGTGAGCCACTACCTGCTTTCTCAGGAAAGGCCCCTCTGCAGAGCTTTCCTGGCATTTGGCAATCCTCACATCAGTGGGTACCAAGAAAGACTGACTCTGTCCTTGGTAAATCCAAACAAGTGAGCCCACTGGGACTGGGACTGGGACTGGCTCTGGGTGCCTGGCTTCCTGGATCCCAAGATCAGAGAGTTCCATCACCAAGGAAGTGAGGTGAGGTCACTTCCTTCAGGAACTGAATGAGGTCACTGCCTTGGCAACCACTGTGTCCTAACAGTTGCTTCCAAGGCTCCCATGAGATGGAGGCTGCCCCTCCTTCCTGTGACACTTTCACAAGTTAGAATGGCATATCAACCATAGGCACCAAGGAACAGCTCTCCACACAGGCCTGCTTTGGTCCACCTTGTCTACATTAAGAAGAGAGAGGTTCATTCAGACACAACACTTCATCCTGACCAGGTTGTTTGCCATGGAAGATGACTTCTGCTCTCTCAGGCCCTTCATAGCTGCCTACATCTTCTCCAGGTATCATTTCTGCATGGACCTTTGAGGTTCTCAGCAGGTGGAAAATCCCCCACATTCCTGTATTGTAAGACCCACTCTGTCCCTGCTCTTCTGTAAAGTTAGATTGAGGGAAGAGTGTATGGTTAGGGTTAAGAACCTGTTTGATGTGGCTTAGGAATCACTCTGCTGGATGAAGAATGGTATTGGGAACCTGCGATATTTATAATAATATATAGGTGAAATATATGTATGAAAACAGAAATCCAAGTAAGATTTGAAGGCCAGAAGGGCATTGGGCCCTTGATGGGGATACTTAGCTTTGAATGACTTTCTGCACAGATGTCTCAGATAAATCGATATACAATGGCATAGGACCTTGTACCTTGGATGATTGAATGTAGAAGAGAACATCCAGTCAAAAAGGGATAGTAGGTAGGATTAGGAATATAGTTGGTATGTTTTGGAAGAAGAGTGAGTATACAATTTGGACCAAAAGTTCTTTAGCAATAGGGTGTCGGTTAGAGAGTGAATGTAAACGTCAGCACATGTGAAGAGTCAGTCACAATGATGAACTGGGGAACATATGTAGGAAAGCAGATATCAATAGAGACATTAGGAAATCAGGCAAAGTATAAAGTGAGTGAGTGGATTAGACATTTTCAACAGGGTTGAGGTTGAATATATCATCTTAGGAAGAAACAAATGTGTAGTCACCAATAGCATTGACATTTGACAGCATTAGGCAACCTGGACAAGGATGTTTTTAGTAATCCATGCTCACTTTCCAATGAGGCTTTGGTGCAATCATAAGTGTGACCTTTGCATTTTGTGTCCAGAATATCACTGTGATAAAATGTATATGTAGATCAGGTGACATGAGTGTTTCTTCCACCATTTCTGGGAGTAATATGTTGAAGACATATAAATTAGCCTTTGGGGGTACAAATAGGTGTACCCTGGGTCTATGAATATAGAGATAACGCATGAATAGACCATACTGTGAATAAATAGTATAACAGGTTCCAATTTAAATAATGGATTGCATTGATATCTGAAAATATATAGGAAATCTAATATTGATACACAACCATTCATTCTAACCAGTTATACATCTAATGGTGATATTGGGGTTATGGTTTACCATGAAGGGGGTGTGAGTTTTGCTTCACAAGGGATTATGGAAATGGAAAAGAATGTGTTTGGAAAGAAGTCTCATGAAAAGACCAGTCAAGAAACGTGGAGGATTACATGTGTTCTGAAGCAGGAAGTGATTGAAAGGGAAATAAATGCCTAGAAATTTGTGAACTTGAGGATGAAATACATATCCTATGATGTGCATCAACTGAAGAAATAGTAATGTACCAGTGTTGAATAAAAATGAACGTCAAAATACACATCATGTCCCATAGGAATCTACTTGCATTCATGTTAAACTGGGTCAGTTACTGTAGAAATATTAGGATTTCAGCACTAGGAAACAAATATGTATTTCAGGTGGATGACTATTTCTGAGAATAATCTTGTGAAAAGTTGATTATAAATCCCCATATATGAACATGAATGAATTTAGGGAGTATATAATATGACACATACATTTCATATTTTGAAAAATCTGGAGAGTGTGTGTATGTGTGTATATATATATATATATATATATATATATATATATATATATACAAAAAAAACACACACACAAACACAGACATTAAAGAGTAGAAATATATATCCAATCAAAATTCATCATGAAATATTTATCATCCACAGATCCAAAAATATTTATTTTACTGAACATGTATTTATGTATCATGTTGTTCAAGTGGGAAGCTCACCTGGAGGTTGAATTCTCAGTTCCAACAGCATTTAGGAGGAGTGATCTCTTCTCACAATTTGTATCTGCCAAGTCAGCCACCTCACAAGAATGGACGTGGGATAGGAGGTAGGATTCTATATGTGCATGTAAAAATGCATGTTGCTGAATAGGCTACAGAGAAAGGGAGACAGGAATTCACATATTTGTTAACTTTCAAAACACATGGAGAACTATTTCTATAAAATTGGACTAGATTTATAACACCTACCCTTTATAATGCAAAAGGCCAGTCCAACTATACACCAGGCCTCCTCTGAACTGCCTGTATTTCTATTCTGTTTGAGTTATTTTTCTCCATCATATTAGTATTCATAGTCACAATCTAGTAGGGTATGGGTTAGTGTCAGGGATTCAGTATTTCGAACGGAAAATAGGAAAATGAATCCAATGTGTAGGCCAATATGTGCTACAAAAAAATCTTCCCACTCTCATCCAGAACATTGACTTGACATTACCTTCGCAATAAATAAGACACAATTTGAGGAGAAGAGTTAGAAATGCTGTGAATACATATGTGGAATGGAAAATGCTCAGGAGTTCACAACCTTGGAGGTGGTAGACAAGTGTCCATGAGTAAACGACAGGGTAAACACTCCACAAACATGGAGCTCTGCTGGCCTAAAGACTTTGTGAGAAACTGCCGCTTAGGTTGGGCACTTGAAATATATGTTGTTGTCAGGAGCTTTAGCTTCCTTTGTAGTTTGACCATCAAACCTGGTCTGCATCTAGGTGACCTGGATGACATGGTTTCTGATTTTCCAATGAACATGAGGCAGAAGTGCTGAATTCTCTCTTTGCAGGTAAACTGTGGCCACTGGGGTCTAAGTGTCTCCCTGTGTGGACTGTGAAGCCATTTGGTCATCCTCCACTTTTCGTGGTGTTTCTTGCTGCTGCACTGGAAGTCTGGAATTTGCTTCAGGAAATACAAGGAGTTCAACTGGGACACAGTGCTGGAGGGAGTTCTGTCACGTGTGGTGGGTCAAGGTCCTAGGAGAATGCACCAGCCAGGCTTCTATCCCACAGAGCTTGCCCCCTTGACCATAGCAACCTGATTCTGAACATTGCCCTGAAACCTCTCCATATAACAAGATGCCTTTACATAGAAGGGTCTGCTCACTGCACCATGTCAGTCACAAGCCATTTGGAAGCCAATGGCAGATCCACATGGCCCCACCACAGATGTTTTATCACACACCTGCACACCACTGCTCTAGGCCCACTACTCAGCGGGCCCCAACTTACTGGCATCTCTGTTTTACACCATTTTCATGAAACCCAGTCAATCAAGGCACTGTCTGGTACACTCATGATCAGCAACAGGTCATCCAAAGGTTCTCCAGTGCCACCTGGTCATGGGAATTTCAAAAATGTCATGGTATTTATCTAGCTAGCCATTTTTAAAGGATGAAGTTGGAGGCACTGTGGGTTTCCATTCCTTCAGGAACCATTAAATGGTGAGGAAGCTCATTTCAACGAAAGCTCTGGAGAACTCTCACAAACAAGGCTTCCCAAAGAGTGGCCAAAAGGTCACAGGAAGCCAGGCCCATTGAGGTCTACAATGTGTGGTCCACGTGTGTTTGGACTCTCCACGATGGCTGCCAGGTCTTTAAGAATAAAATCATGTGATATCCGGGCTGAGATTCCCAGTGCTCTGTGGAAAGCCAGCCTGGGCCTAGATCTCAGTTTCCAAGGGCGACTCTCATGCGTGGCCTTCTAACATCCCGACACAATTCACGGCAATACTTCTCTGAGGTCAGTTCCAGAACTCAGTCTCCAAGGGGAATCACACCAGAGTTCAAGCCCAGGTGGACCCAGTCATCTCTTCCCACTGCCACACCACAATTCAAACCAAAACACTGCCACATGGCCCTCATCTTCTTCCATATAGACACTCATCATAACCTCTGGCTGGAGGTTTCCATGAGGGGCACAGCCCAAGACAGTGTCCACAATAAGCTCCCTTGCCTCTCATTTGCCTAATGTCAGGGTGGACTGGACACCCTTCCTCTGAACCTGGAGTGATCAAATAGGCCTGCCGTTAATACTGCTCTACTTCTCCAATTGGAGGCCTACTGACTGCCCGGTATAGATTCTTTGTGTGAACTGGAGTCATGAGAAAACCCAAGAACCTATGGGCTAGCCTCTGCAGGGCTTTGAAGAACTCGTTTGACACAAAGGATCCCTATTCTCACTTGATGGAGGTCAGGAACCTTACAGAGGAAGGCGAGAGACTTCATCCACCATGACTGCTTTTGTGCCAATTTGGCTTTGGATGCACACATGGGATCTTTCTTTAAATCCATCAGGTGCTGACAATCTAAGCCACAGCCTCACACAGGGCCAAGAGGCTGATTCAGACACATCCCTTTGCAAAGCAATTAAGCAAAGAGCCACAGGTGATGCCCATTCATTTCCATTTGAAAACTGTTTTCCTCAGGCTTCACAAAGGGGTGCCCTGAGGCAAAGGCCTTCCTGACATTCAGGGCAACAGAACAATAGGTAAGCCAAAGGCCCAAAGCAGGCTTTCTCCAGGGAGACTTTACTGGTCACACTGATATCTGAGTTTTCTGAGATGCTCACCATTCCTTTCAACTATCCAGTACATGGCCATGCCACCGAGATTGCAGGTGGTACATATCTTGGACACAAAACCATGAGCCTATTCTGGAGAGTGGCCAGAATTCAGGAAGAAAACAGGAACTTAGGAAGATAGTAGGTGTTGCCCATCCATAAGGCAAGCCGCAATCCATTCATAAATTGGGCAGGATGAATGCTGGGAAGCTTTCTACTAGACAGGACACATCCATTGATGCATTCTCTTTTCTAATGTCTACAACCAGGGACACAGTGGGATACACAAACATAGAAACACTCGCCTTGTCAAAAGCCTTACTAGAAACAGTCCACTCCAAACCAAACAAACCGCCTTTCCTACCTATTCTCAGAACATGAGACCAAACCACAAACTCACACCCACACCCACAAAGGCACCTCCTTCCAAGTTGGTCTGTGACTACCCAGAGTGTCATCTGACTGGTGGGCCATACTATGTTCCCCTGAAAGGGCCTGTCCTGTCTCACATCTGGCCTCCTTGGCCAACTCTGTGAAGTTGTCAGGAGCCAGCGGTGAGCCACTACCTGCTTTCTCAGGAAAGGCCCCTCTGCAGAGCTTTCCTGGCATTTGGCAATCCTCACATCAGTGGGTACCAAGAAAGACTGACTCTGTCCTTGGTAAATCCAAACAAGTGAGCCCACTGGGACTGGGACTGGGACTGGCTCTGGGTGCCTGGCTTCCTGGATCCCAAGATCAGAGAGTTCCATCACCAAGGAAGTGAGGTGAGGTCACTTCCTTCAGGAACTGAATGAGGTCACTGCCTTGGCAACCACTGTGTCCTAACAGTTGCTTCCAAGGCTCCCATGAGATGGAGGCTGCCCCTCCTTCCTGTGACACTTTCACAAGTTAGAATGGCATATCAACCACAGGCACCAAGGAACAGCTCTCCACACAGGCCTGCTTTGGTCCACCTTGTCTACATTAAGAAGAGAGAGGTTCATTCAGACACAACACTTCATCCTGACCAGGTTGTTTGCCATGGAAGATGACTTCTGCTCTCTCAGGCCCTTCATAGCTGCCTACATCTTCTCCAGGTATCATTTCTGCATGGACCTTTGAGGTTCTCAGCAGGTGGAAAATCCCCCACATTCCTGTATTGTAAGACCCACTCTGTCCCTGCTCTTCTGTAAAGTTAGATTGAGGGAAGAGTGTATGGTTAGGGTTAAGAACCTGTTTGATGTGGCTTAGGAATCACTCTGCTGGATGAAGAATGGTATTGGGAACCTGCGATATTTATAATAATATATAGGTGAAATATATGTATGAAAACAGAAATCCAAGTAAGATTTGAAGGCCAGAAGGGCATTGGGCCCTTGAGGGGGATACTTAGCTTTGAATGACTTTCTGCACAGATGTCTCAGATAAATCGATATACAATGGCATAGGACCTTGTACCTTGGATGATTGAATGTAGAAGAGAACATCCAGTCAAAAAGGGATAGTAGGTAGGATTAGGAAGATAGTTGGTATGTTTTGGAAGAAGAGTGAGTATACAATTTGGACCAAAAGTTCTTTAGCAATAGGGTGTCGGTTAGAGAGTGAATGTAAACGTCAGCACATGTGAAGAGTCAGTCACAATGATGAACTGGGGAACATATGTAGGAAAGCAGATATCAATAGAGACATTAGGAAATCAGGCAAAGTATAAAGTGAGTGAGTGGATTAGACATTTTCAACAGGGTTGAGGTTGAATATATCATCTTAGGAGGAAACAAATGTGTAGTCACCAATAGCATTGACATTTGACAGCATTAGGCAACCTGGACAAGGATGTTTTTAGTAATCCATGCTCACTTTCCAATGAGGCTTTGGTGCAATCATAAGTGTGACCTTTGCATTTTGTGTCCAGAATATCACTGTGATAAAATGTATATGTAGATCAGGTGACATGAGTGTTTCTTCCACCATTTCTGGGAGTAATATGTTGAAGACATATAAATTAGCCTTTGGGGGTACAAATAGGTGTACCCTGGGTCTATGAATATAGAGATAACGCATGAATAGACCATACTGTGAATAAATAGTATAACAGGTTCCAATTTAAATAATGGATTGCATTGATATCTGAAAATATATAGGAAATCTAATATTGATACACAACCATTCATTCTAACCAGTTATACATCTAATGGTGATATTGGGGTTATGGTTTACCATGAAGGGGGTGTGAGTTTTGCTTCACAAGGGATTATGGAAATGGAAAAGAATGTGTTTGGAAAGAAGTCTCATGAAAAGACCAGTCAAGAAACGTGGAGGAATACATGTGTTCTGAAGCAGGAAGTGATTGAAAGGGAAATAAATGCCTAGAAATTTGTGAACTTGAGGATGAAATACATATCCTATGATGTGCATCAACTGAAGAAATAGTAATGTACCAGTGTTGAATAAAAATGAACGTCAAAACACACATCATGTCCCATAGGAATCTACGTGCATTCATGTTAAACTGGGTCAGTTACTGTAGAAATATTAGGATTTCAGCACTAGGAAACAAATATGTATTTCAGGTGGATGACTATTTCTGAGAATAATCTTGTGAAAAGTTGATTATTAATCCACATATATGAACATGAATGAATTTAGGGAGTATATAATATGACACATACATTTCATATTTTGAAAAATCTGGAGAGTGTGTGTATGTGTGTATATATATATATATATATATACAAAAAAAACACACACACAAACACAGACATTAAAGAGTAGAAATATATATGCCAATCGAAATTCATCATGAAATATTTATCATCCACAGATCCAAAAATATTTATTTTACTGAACATGTATTTATGTATCATGTTGTTCAAGTGGGAAGCTCACCTGGAGGTTGAATTCTCAGTTCCAACAGCGTTTAGGAGGAGTGATCTTTTCTCACAATCTGTATCTGCCAACTCAGCCACCTCACAAGAATGGACGTGGGATAGGAGGTAGGATTCTATATGTGCATGTAAAAATGCATGTTGCTGAATAGGCTACAGAGAAAGGGAGACAGGAATTCACATATTTGTTAACTTTCAAAACACATGGAGAACTATTTCTATTAAATTGGACTAGATTTATAACACCTACCCTTTATAATTCAAAAGGCAAGTCCAACTATACACCAGGCCTCCTCTGAACTGCCTGTATTTCTATTCTGTTTGAGTTATTTTTCTCCATCATATTAGTATTCGTAGTCACAATCTAGTAGGGTATGGGTTAGTGTCAGGGATTCAGTATTTCGAACGGAAAATAGGAAAATGAATCCAATGTGTAGGCCAATATGTGCTACAAAAAAATCTTCCCACTCTCATCCAGAACATTGCCTTGACATTACCTTCACAATAAGTAAGACACAATTTGAGGAGAAGAGTTAGAAATGGTATGAATACATATGTGGAATGGAAAATGCTCAGGAGTTCACAACCTTGGAGGTGGTAGACTAGTTTCCATGAGTAAGGGACAGGGTAAACACTCCACAAACGTGGAGCTCTGCTGGCCTAAAGACTTTGTGAGAAACTGCCTCTGAGGTTGGGCACTTGGAATGTATGTTGTTGTCAGGAGCTTTAGCTTCCTTTGTAGTGAGACCATCAAACCTGGTCTGCATCTATGTGACCTGGAGGACATGGTTTCTGATTTTCCAATGAACATGAGGCAGAAGTGCTGAATTCTCTCTTTGCAGGTAAACTGTGGCCACTGGGGTCTAAGTGTCTCCCTGTGTGGACTGTGAAGCCATTTGGTCATCCTCCACTTTTCGTGGTGTTTCTTGCAGCTGCACTGGGAGTTTGGAATTTGCTTCAGGAAATACAAGGAGTTCAACTGGGACACAGTGCTGGAGGGAGTTCTGTCACGTGTGGTTGGTCAAGGTCCTAGGAGAATGCACCTGCCAGTCTTCGATCCCACAGAGCTTGCCCCCTTGACCATAGCAACCTGATTCTGAACATTGCCCTGAAATCTCTCCATATAACAAGATGCCTTTACATAGAAGGTTCTGCTCACTGCACCATGTCAGTCACAAGCCATTTGGAAGCCCATGGCAGATCCACATGGCCCCACCACAGATGTTTTATCACACACCTGCACACCACTGCTCTTGGCCCACTACTCAGCAGGCCCGAACTTACTGGCATCTCTGTTTTACACCATTTTCATGAAACCCAGTCAATCAAGGCACTGTCTGGTACACTCATGATCAGCAACAGGACATCCAAAGGTTCTCCAGTGCCACCTGGTCATGGGAATTTCAAAAATGTCATGGTATTTATCTAGCTAGCCATTTTTAAAGGATGAAGTTGGAGGCACTGTGGGTTTCCATTCCTTCAGGAACCATTAAATGGTGAGGAAGCTCATTTCAATGAAAGCTCTGGAGAACTCTCACAAACAAGGCTACCCAAAGAATGGCCAAAAGGTCACATGAAGCCAGGCCCATTGAGGTCTACAATGTGAGGTCCACGTGTGTTTGGACTCTCAACTATGGCTGCCAGGTCTTTAAGAATAAAATCATGTGATATCCGGGCTGAGATTCCCAGTGCTCTGTGGAAAGCCAGCCTGGGCCTAGATCTCAGTTTCCAAGGGCGACTCTCATGCATGGCCTCCTCAAATACCAACACAATTCACAGCAATACTTCTCTGAGGTCAGTTCCAGAACTCAGTCTCGAAGAAGAATCACACCAGAGTTCAAGCCCAGGTGGACCCAGTCATTTCTTCCCACTGCCACACCAATGACCACAATTCAAACCAAAACACTGCCACATGGCCCTCATCTTCTTCCATATAGACACTCATCATAACCTCTGGCTGGAGGTTTCCATGAGGGGCACAGCCCAAGACAGTGTCCACAATAAGCTCCCTTGCCTCTCATTTGCCTAATGTCAGGGTGGACTGGACACCCATCCTGTGAACCTGGAGTGATCAAATAGGCCTGCCTTTAATACTGCTCTACTTCTCCAATTGGAGGCCTACTGACTGCCGGGTATAGATTCTTTGTGTGAACTGGAGTCATGAGAAAACCCAAGCACCTATGGGCTAGCCTCTGCATGGCTTTGAAGGACTCATTTGACACAAAGGATCCCTATTCTCACTTGATGGAGGTCAGGAACCTTACAGAGGAAGGCGAGAGACCTCATCCAAGATGACTGCTTTTCTGCCAATTTGGCTTTGGATGCACACATGGGATATTTCTTTGGATCCATCAGGGGATGACAATATGAGCCACAGCCTCACACAGGGCCAAGAGGCTGATTCAGACACATCCCTTTGCAAAGCAATTAAGCAAAGAGCCACAAGTGATGCCCATTCATTTCCATTTGAAAACTGTTTTCTTCAGGCTTCACAAAGGGGTGCCCTGAGGCAAAGGCCTTCCTGACATTCAGGGCAACAGAACAATAGGTAAGCCAAAGGCCCAAAGCAGGCTTTCTCCAGGGAGACTTTACTGGTCACACTGATATCTGAGTTTTCTGAGATGCTCAACATTCCTTTCAACTATCCAGTACATGGCCATGCCACCGAGCTTGCAGGTGGTACATATCTTGGACACAAAACCATGAGCCTATTCTGGAGAGTGGCCAGAATTCAGGAAGAAAACAGAAACTTAGGAAGATAGTAGGTGTTGCCCATCCATAAGGCAAGCCGCAGTCCATTCATAAATTGGGCAGGATGAATGCTGGGAAGCTTTCTACTAGACAGGACACATCCATTGATGCATTCTCTTTTCTAATGTCTACAACCAGGGTCACAGTGGGATACACAAACCTAGAAACACTCACCTTGTCAAAAGCCTTAGTAGAAACAGTCCACTCCAAACCAAACAAACCGCCTTTCCTACCTATTCTCAGAACATGAGACCATACCACAAACTCACATCCACACCCACAAAGGCACCTCCTTCCAAGTTGGTCTGTGACTACCCGGAGTGTCGTCTGACTGGTGGGCCATACTATGTTCCCCCGAAAGGGCCTGTCCTGTCTCACATCTGGCCTCCTTGGCCAACTCTGTGAAGTTGTCAGGAGCCAGCGGTGAGCCACTACCTCCTTTCTCAGGAAAGGCCCCTCTGCAGAGCTTTCCTGGCATTTGGCCATCCTCACATCAGTGGGTACCAAGAAAGACTGACTCTGTCCTTGGTAAATCCAAACAAGTGAGCCCACTGGGACTGGGACTGGGAATGGCTCTGGGTGCCTGGCTTCCTGGATCCCAAGTTCAGAGAGTTCCATCACCAAGGAAGTGAGGTGAGGTCACTTCCTTCAGGAACTGAATGAGGTCACTGCCTTGGCAACCACTGTGTCCTAACACTTGCTTCCAAGGCTCCCATGAGATGGAGGCTGCCCCTCCTTCCTGTGACACTTTCACAAGTTAGAATGGAATATCAACCACAGTCACCAAGGAACAGCTCTCCACACAGGCCTGCTTTGGTCCATCTTGTCTACATTAAGAAGAGAGAGGCTCATTCAGACACATCCCTTCATCCTGACCAGGTTGTTTGCCATGGAAGATGACTTCTGCTCTCTCAGGTCCTTCATAGCTGCCTACATCTTCTCCAGGTATCATTTCTGCATGGACCTTTGAGGTTCTCAGCAGGTGGAAGATCCCCCACATTCCTGTATTGTAAGACCCACTCTGTCCCTGCTCTTCTGTAAAGTTAGATTGAGGGAAGAGTGTATCGTTAGGGTTAAGAACCAGTTTGATTTGGGTGAGGAATCACTCTGCTGGATGAATAATGGTATTGGGAACCTGCGATATTTATAATAATATATTGGTGAAATATATGTATGAAAACAGAAATCCAAGTAAGATTTGAAGGCCAGAAGGGCATTGGGCCCTTGATGGGGATACTTAGCTTTGAATGACTTTCTGCACAGATGTCTCAGATAAATCGATATACAATGGCATAGGACCTTGTACCTTGGATGATTGAATGTAGAAGAGAACATCCAGTCAAAAGGGATAGTAGGTAGGATTAGAAGATAGTTGGTAAGTTTTGGAAGAAGAGTGTGTATACAATTTGGACCAAAAGTTCTTTAGCAATAGGGTGTCGGTTAGAGAGTTAATGTAAATGTCAGCACATGTGAAGAATCAGTCACAATGATGAACTGGGGAACATATGTAGGAAAGCAGATATCAATAGAGACATTAGGAAATCAGGCAAAGTATAAACTGAGTGAGTGGATTAGACATTTTCAACAGGGTTGAGGATGAATATATCATCTTAGGAAGAAACAAATGAATAAATAGTATAGTATAACAAATAAATAGTATAACAGGTTCCAATTTAAATAATGGATTGCATTGATATCTGAAAATATATAGGAAATCTAATATTGATACACAACCATTCATTCTAACCAGTTATACATCTAATGGTGATATTGGGGTTATGGTTTACCATGAAGGGGGTGTGATTTTTGCTTCACAAGGGATTATGGAAATGGAAAAGAATGTGTTTGGAAAGAAGTCTCATGAAAAGACCAGTCAAGAAACGTGGAGGAATACATGTGTTCTGAAGCAGGAAGTGATTGAAAGGGAAATAAATGCCTAGAAATTTGTGAACTTGAGGATGAAATACATATCCTGTGATGTGAATCAACTGAAGAAATAGTAATGTACCAGTGTTGAATAAAAATGAATGTCAAAACACACATCATGTCCCATAGGAATCTACTTGCATTCATGTTAAACTGGGTCAGTTACTGTAGAAATATTAGGATTTCAGCACTAGGAAACAAATATGTATTTCAGGTGGATGACTATTTCTGAGAATAATCTTGTGAAAAGTTGATTATAAATCCACATATATGAACATGAATGAATTTAGGGAGTATATAATATGACACATACATTTCATATTTTGAAAAATCTGGAGAGTGTGTGTATGTGTGTGTGTATATATATATATATATATATATATATATATATATATATATATATATATAAAAAAACACACACACATAAACACAGACATTAAAGTGTAGAAATATATATGCCAATCGAAATTCATCATGAAATATTTATCATCCACAGATCCAAAAATATTTATTTTACTGAACATGTATTTATGTATCATGTTGTTCAAGTGGGAAGCTCACCTGGAGGTTGAATTCTCAGTTCCAACAGCGCTTAGGAGGAGTGATCTCTTCTCACAATTTGTATCTGCCAAGTCAGCCACCTCACAAGAATAGACGTGGGATGGGAGGTAGGATTCTATATGTGCATGTAAAAATGCTTGTTGCTGAATAGGCTACAGAGAAAGGGAGACAGGAATTCACATATTTGTTAACTTTCAAAACACATGGAGAACTATTTCTATTAAATTGGACTAGATTTATAACACCTACCCTTTATAATGCAAAAGGCCAGTCCAACTATACACCAGGCCTCCTCTGAACTGCCTGTATTTCTATTCTGTTTGAGTTATTTTTCTCCATCATATTAGTATTCGTAGTCACAATCTAGTAGGGTATGGTTTAGTGTCAGGGATTCAGTATTTCGAATGGAAAATAGGAAAATGAATCCAATGTGTAGGCCAATATGTGCTACAAAAAAATCTTCCCACTCTCATGCAGAACATTGTCTTGACATTACCTTCGCAATAAATAAGACACAATTTGAGGAGAAGAGTTAGAAATGCTGTGAATACATATGTGGAATGGAAAATGCTCAGGAGTTCACAACCTTGGAGGTGGTAGACAAGTGTCCATGAGTAAATGACAGGGTAAACACTCCACAAACATGGAGCTCTGCTGGCCTAAAGACTTTGTGAGAAACTGCCTCTTAGGTGGGGCACTTGAAATATATGTTGTTGTCAGGAGCTTTAGCTTCCTTTGTAGTTTGACCATCAAACCTGGTCTGCATCTAGGTGACCTGGATGACATGGTTTCTGATTTTCCAATGAACATGAGGCAGAAGTGCTGAATTCTCTCTTTGCAGGTAAACTGTGGCCACTGGGGTCTAAGTGTCTCCCTGTGTGGACTGTGAAGCCATTTGGTCATCCTCCACTTTTCGTGGTGTTTCTTGCTGCTGCACTGGAAGTCTGGAATTTGCTTCAGGAAATACAAGGAGTTCAACTGGGACACAGTGCTGGAGGGAGTTCTGTCACATGTGGTGGGTCAAGGTCCTAGGAGAATGCACCAGCCAGGCTTCTATCCCACAGAGCTTGCCCCCTTGACCATAGCAACCTGATTCTGAACATTGCCCTGAAACCTCTCCATATAACAAGATGTCTTTACAAAGAAGGGTCTGCTCACTGCACCATGTCAGTCACAAGCCATTTGGAAGCCCATGGCAGATCCACATGGCCCCACCACAGATGTTTTATCACACACCTGCACACCACTGCTCTAGGCCCACTACTCAGCGGGCCCCAACTTACTGGCATCTCTGTTTTACACCATTTTCATGAAACCCAGTCAATCAAGGCACTGTCTGGTACACTCATGATCAGCAACAGGTCATCCAAAGGTTCTCCAGTGCCACCTGGTCATGGGAATTTCAAAAATGTCATGGTATTTATCTAGCTAGCCATTTTTAAAGGATGAAGTTGGAGGCACTGTTGGTTTCCATTCCTTCAGGAACCATTAAATGGTGAGGAAGCTCATTTCAACGAAAGCTCTGGAGAACTCTCACAAACAAGGCTTCCCAAAGAGTGGCCAAAAGGTCACAGGAAGCCAGGCCCATTGAGGTCTACAATGTGTGGTCCACTTGTGTTTGGACTCTCCACGATGGCTGCCAGGTCTTTAAGAATAAAATCATGTGATATCCGGGCTGAGATTCCCAGTGCTCTGTGGAAAGCCAGCCTGGGCCTAGATCTCAGTTTCCAAGGGCGACTCTCATGCGTGGCCTTCTAACATCCCGACACAATTCACGGCAATACTTCTCTGAGGTCAGTTCCAGAACTCAGTCTCCAAGGGGAATCACACCAGAGTTCAAGCCCAGGTGGACCCAGTCATCTCTTCCCACTGCCACACCACAATTCAAACGAAAACACTGCCACATGGCCCTCATCTTCTTCCATATAGACTCTCATCATAACCTCTGGCTGGAGGTTTCCATGAGGGGCACAGCCCAAGACAGTGTCCACAATAAGCTCCCTTGCCCCTCATTTGCCTAATGTCAGGGTGGACTGGACACCCTTCCTGTGAACCTGGAGTGATCAAATAGGCCTGCTGTTAATACTGCTCTACTTCTCCAATTGGAGGCCTACTGACTGCCCGGTATAGATTCTTTGTGTGAACTGGAGTCATGAGAAAACCCAAGCACCTATGGGCTAGCCTCTGCAGGGCTTTGAAGAACTCGTTTGACACAAAGGATCCCTATTCTCACTTGATGGAGGTCAGGAACCTTACAGAGGAAGGCGAGAGACTTCATCCACCATGACTGCTTTTGTGCCAATTTGGCTTTGGATGCACACATGGGATCTTTCTTCGGATCCATCAGGTGCTGACAATCTAAGCCACAGCCTCACACAGGGCCAAGAGGCTGATTCAGACACATCCCTTTGCAAAGCAATTAAGCAAAGAGCCACAGGTGATGCCCATTCATTTCCATTTGAAAACTGTTTTCCTCAGGCTTCACAAAGGGGTGCCCTGAGGCAAAGGCCTTCCTGACATTCAGGGCAACAGAACAATAGGTAAGCCAAAGGCCCAAAGCAGGCTTTCTCCAGGGAGACTTTACTGGTCACACTGATATCTGAGTTTTCTGAGATGCTCACCATTCCTTTCAACTATCCAGTACATGGCCATGCCACCGAGATTGCAGGTGGTACATATCTTGGACACAAAACCATGAGCCTATTCTGGAGAGTGGCCAGAATTCAGGAAGAAAACAGGAACTTAGGAAGATAGTAGGTGTTGCCCATCCATAAGGCAAGCCGCAGTCCATTCATAAATTGGGCAGGATGAATGCTGGGAAGCTTTCTACTAGACAGGACACATCCATTGATGCATTCTCTTTTCTAATGTCTACAACCAGGGACACAGTGGGATACACAAACATAGAAACACTCGCCTTGTCAAAAGCCTTACTAGAAACAGTCCACTCCAAACCAAACAAACCGCCTTTCCTACCTATTCTCAGAACATGAGACCAAACCACAAACTCACACCCACACCCACAAAGGCACCTCCTTCCAAGTTGGTCTGTGACTACCCAGAGTGTCATCTGACTGGTGGGCCATACTATGTTCCCCCGAAAGGGCCTGTCCTGTCTCACATCTGGCCTCCTTGGCCAACTCTGTGAAGTTGTCAGGAGCCAGCGGTGAGCCACTACCTGCTTTCTCAGGAAAGGCCCCTCTGCAGAGCTTTCCTGGCATTTGGCCATCCTCACATCAGTGGGTACCAAGAAAGACTGACTCTGTCCTTGGTAAATCCAAACAAGTGAGCCCACTGGGACTGGGACTGGGACTGGCTCTGGGTGCCTGGCTTCCTGGATCCCAAGATCAGAGAGTTCCATCACCAAGGAAGTGAGGTGAGGTCACTTCCTTCAGGAACTGAATGAGGTCACTGCCTTGGCAACCACTGTGTCCTAACACTTGCTTCCAAGGCTCCCATGAGATGGAGGCTGCCCCTCCTTCCTGTGACACTTTCACAAGTTAGAATGGCATATCAACCATAGGCACCAAGGAACAGCTCTCCACACAGGCCTGCTTTGGTCCACCTTGTCTACATTAAGAAGAGAGAGGTTCATTCAGACACAACACTTCATCCTGACCAGGTTGTTTGCCATGGAAGATGACTTCTGCTCTCTCAGGCCCTTCATAGCTGCCTACATCTTCTCCAGGTATCATTTCTGCATGGACCTTTGAGGTTCTCAGCAGGTGGAAAATCCCCCACATTCCTGTATTGTAAGACCCACTCTGTCCCTGCTCTTCTGTAAAGTTAGATTGAGGGAAGAGTGTATGGTTAGGGTTAAGAACCTGTTTGATGTGGCTTAGGAATCACTCTGCTGGATGAAGAATGGTATTGGGAACCTGCGATATTTATAATAATATATAGGTGAAATATATGTATGAAAACAGAAATCCAAGTAAGATTTGAAGGCCAGAAGGGCATTGGGCCCTTGATGGGGATACTTAGCTTTGAATGAGTTTCTGCACAGATGTCTCAGATAAATCGATATACAATGGCATAGGACCTTGTACCTTGGATGATTGAATGTAGAAGAGAACATCCAGTCAAAAAGGGATAGTAGGTAGGATTAGGAATATAGTTGGTATGTTTTGGAAGAAGAGTGAGTATACAATTTGGACCAAAAGTTCTTTAGCAATAGGGTGTCGGTTAGAGAGTGAATGTAAACGTCAGCACATGTGAAGAGTCAGTCACAATGATGAACTGGGGAACATATGTAGGAAAGCAGATATCAATAGAGACATTAGGAAATCAGGCAAAGTATAAAGTGAGTGAGTGGATTAGACATTTTCAACAGGGTTGAGGTTGAATATATCATCTTAGGAAGAAACAAATGTGTAGTCACCAATAGCATTGACATTTGAGAGCATTAGGCAACCTGGACAAGGATGTTTTTAGTAATCCATGCTCACTTTCCAATGAGGCTTTGGTGCAATCATAAGTGTGACCTTTGCATTTTGTGTCCAGAATATCACTGTGACAAAATGTATATGTAGATCAGGTGACATGAGTGTTTCTTCCACCATTTCTGGGAGTAATATGTTGAAGACATATAAATTAGCCTTTGGGGGTACAAATAGGTGTACCCTGGGTCTATGAATATAGAGATAATGCATGAATAGACCATACTGTGAATAAATAGTATAACAGGTTCCAATTTAAATAATGGATTGCATTGATATCTGAAAATATATAGGAAATCTAATATTGATACACAACCATTCATTCTAACCAGTTATACATCTAATGGTGATATTGGGGTTATGGTTTACCATGAAGGGGGTGTGAGTTTTGCTTCACAAGGGATTATGGAAATGGAAAAGAATGTGTTTGGAAAGAAGTCTCATGAAAAGACCAGTCAAGAAACGTGGAGGAATACATGTGTTCTGAAGCAGGAAGTGATTGAAAGGGAAATAAATGCCTAGAAATTTGTGAACTTGAGGATGAAATACATATCCTATGATGTGCATCAACTGAAGAAATAGTAATGTACCAGTGTTGAATAAAAATGAACGTCAAAACACACATCATGTCCCATAGGAATCTACATGCATTCATGTTAAACTGGGTCAGTTACTGTAGAAATATTAGGATTTCAGCACTAGGAAACAAATATGTATTTCAGGTGGATGACTATTTCTGAGAATAATCTTGTGAAAAGTTGATTATTAATCCACATATATGAACATGAATGAATTTAGGGAGTATATAATATGACACATACATTTCATATTTTGATAAATCTGGAGAGTGTGTGTATGTGTGTATATATATATATATATACAAAAAAAAACACACACACAAACACAGACATTAAAGAGTAGAAATATATATGCCAATCGAAATTCATCATGAAATATTTATCATCCACAGATCCAAAAATATTTATTTTACTGAACATGTATTTATGTATCATGTTGTTCAAGTGGGAAGCTCACCTGGAGGCTGAATTTTCAGTTCCAACAGCGTTTAGGAGGAGTGATCTCTTCTCACAATTTGTATCTGCCAAGTCAGGCACCTCACAAGAATGGACATGGGATAGGAGGTAGGATTCTATATGTGCATGTAAAAATGCATGTTGCTGAATAGGCTACAGAGAAAGGGAGACAGGAATTCACATATTTGTTAACTTTCAAAACACATGGAGAACTATTTCTATTAAATTGGACTAGATTTATAACACATACCCTTTATAATGCAAAAGGCAAGTCCAACTATACACCAGGCCTCCTCTGAACTGCCTGTATTTCTATTCTGTTTGAGTTATTTTTCTCCATCATATTAGTATTCGTAGTCACAATCTAGTAGGGTATGGGTTAGTGTCAGGGATTCAGTATTTCGAACGGAAAATAGGAAAATGAATCCAATGTGTAGGCCAATATGTGCTACAAAATAATCTTCCCACTCTCATCCAGAACATTGCCTTGACATTACCTTCACAATAAATAAGACACAATTTGATGAGAAGAGTTAGAAATGCTGTGAATACATATGTGGAATGGAAAATGCTCAGGAGTTCACAACCTTGGAGGTGGTAGACTAGTTTCCATGAGTAAGGGACAGGGTAAACACTCCACAAACATGGAGCTCTGCTGGCCTAAAGACTTTGTGAGAAACTGACACTGAGGTTGGGCACTTGAAATATATGTTGTTGTCAGGAGCTTTAGCTTCCTTTGTAGTGAGACCATCAAACCTGGTCTGCATCTAGGTGACCTGGAGGACATGGTTTCTGATTTTCCAATGAACATGAGGCAGAAGTGCTGAATTCTCTCTTTGCAGGTAAAGTGTGGCCACTGGGGTCTAAGTGTCTCCCTGTGTGGAGTGTGAAGCCATTTGGTCATCCTCCACTTTTCGTGGTGTTTCTTGCTGCTGCACTGGAAGTCTGGAATTTGCTTCAGGAAATACAAGGAGTTCAACTGGGACACAGTGCTGGAGGGAGTTCTGTCACGTGTGGTGGGTCAAGGTCCTAGGAGAATGCACCAGCCAGGCTTCTATCCCACAGAGCTTGCCCCGTTGACCATAGCAACCTGATTCTGAACATTGCCCTGAAACCTCTCCATATAACAAGATGCCTTTACATAGAAGGGTCTGCTCACTGCACCATGTCAGTCACAAGCCATTTGGAAGCCAATGGCAGATCCACATGGCCCCACCACAGATGTTTTATCACACACCTGCACACCACTGCTCTAGGCCCACTACTCAGCAGGCCCGAACTTACTGGCATCTCTGTTTTACACCATTTTCATGAAACCCACTCAATCAAGGCACTGTCTGATACACTCATGATCAGCAACAGGACATCCAAAGGTTCTCCAGTGCCACCTGGTCATGGGAATTTCAAAAATGTCATGGTATTTATCTAGCTAGCCATTTTTAAAGGATGAAGTTGGAGGCACTGTGGGTTTCCATTCCTTCAGGAACCATTAAATGGTGAGGAAGCTCATTTCAATGAAAGCTCTGGAGAACTCTCACAAACAAGGCTACCCAAAGAATGGCCAAAAGGTCACATGAAGCCAGGCCCATTGAGGTCTACAATGTGAGGTCCACGTGTGTTTGGACTCTCAACTATGGCTGCCAGGTCTTTAAGAATAAAATCATGTGATATCCGGGCTGAGATTCCCAGTGCTCTGTGGAAAGCCAGCCTGGGCCTAGATCTCAGTTTCCAAGGGTGACTCTCATGCGTGGCCTTCTAACATCCCGACACAATTCACGGCAATACTTCTCTGAGGTCAGTTCCAGAACTCAGTCTCCAAGGGGAATCACACCAGAGTTCAAGCCCAGGTGGACCCAGTCATCTCTTCCCACTGCCACACCACAATTCAAACCAAAACACTGCCACATGGCCCTCATCTTCTTCCATATAGACACTCATCATAACCTCTGGCTGGAGGTTTCCATGAGGGGCACAGCCCAAGACAGTGTCCACAATAAGCTCCCTTGCCTCTCATTTGCCTAATGTCAGGGTGGACTGGACACCCTTCCTGTGAACCTGGAGTGATCAAATAGTCCTGCCGTTAATACTGCTCTACGTCTCCAATTGGAGGCCTACTGACTGCCCGGTATAGATTCTTTGTGTGAACTGGAGTCATGAGAAAACCCAAGCACCTATGGGCTAGCCTCTGCAGGGCTTTGAAGAACTCGTTTGACACAAAGGATCCCTATTCTCACTTGATGGAGGTCAGGAACCTTACAGAGGAAGGCGAGAGACTTCATCCACCATGACTGCTTTTGTGCCAATTTGGCTTTGGATGCACACATGGGATCTTTCTTTGGATCCATCAGGTGCTGACAATCTAAGCCACAGCCTCACACAGGGCCAAGAGGCTGATTCAGACACATCCCTTTGCAAAGCAATTAAGCAAAGAGCCACAGGTGATGCCCATTCATTTCCATTTGAAAACTGTTTTCCTCAGGCTTCACAAAGGGGTGCCCTGAGGCAAAGGCCTTCCTGACATTCAGGGCAACAGAACAAGAGGTAAGCCAAAGGCCCAAAGCAGGCTTTCTCCAGGGAGACTTTACTGGTCACACTGATATCTGAGTTTTCTGAGATGCTCACCATTCCTTTCAACTATCCAGTACATGGCCATGCCACCGAGATTGCAGGTGGTACATATCTTGGACACAAAACCATGAGCCTATTCTGGAGAGTGGCCAGAATTCAGGAAGAAAACAGGAACTTAGGAAGATAGTAGGTGTTGCCCATCCATAAGGCAAGCCGCAGTCCATTCATAAATTGGGCAGGATGAATGCTGGGAAGCTTTCTACTAGACAGGACACATCCATTGATGCATTCTCTTTTCTAATGTCTACAACCAGGGACACAGTGGGATACACAAACATAGAAACACTCGCCTTGTCAAAAGCCTTACTAGAAACAGTCCACTCCAAACCAAACAAACCGCCTTTCCTACCTATTCTCAGAACATGAGACCAAACCACAAACTCACACCCACACCCACAAAGGCACCTCCTTCCAAGTTGGTCTGTGACTACCCAGAGTGTCATCTGACTGGTGGGCCATACTATGTTCCCCCGAAAGGGCCTGTCCTGTCTCACATCTGGCCTCCTTGGCCAACTCTGTGAAGTTGTCAGGAGCCAGCGGTGAGCCACTACCTGCTTTCTCAGGAAAGGCCCCTCTGCAGAGCTTTCCTGGCATTTGGCCATCCTCACATCAGTGGGTACCAAGAAAGACTGACTCTGTCCTTGGTAAATCCACACAAGTGAGCCCACTGGGACTGGGACTGGGACTGGCTCTGGGTGCCTGGCTTCCTGGATCCCAAGATCAGAGAGTTCCACCACCAAGGAAGTGAGGTGAGGTCACTTCCTTCAGGAACTGAATGAGGTCACTGCCTTGGCAACCACTGTGTCCTAACACTTGCCTCCAAGGCTCCCATGAGATGGAGGCTGCCCCTCCTTCCTGTGACACTTTCACAAGTTAGAATGGAATATCAACCACAGGCACCAAGGAACAGGTCTCCACACAGGCCTGCTTTGGTCCACCTTGTCTACATTAAGAAGAGAGAGGTTCATTCAGACACATCCCTTCATCCTGACCTGGTTGTTTGCCATGGAAGATGACTTCTGCTCTCTCAGGCCCTTCATAGCTGCCTACATCTTCTCCAGGTATCATTTCTGCATGGACCTTTGAGGTTCTCAGCAGGTGGAAAATCCCCCACATTCCTGTATTGTAAGACCCACTCTGTCCCTGCTCTTCTGTAAAGTTAGATTGAGGGAAGAGTGTATGGTTAGGGTTAAGAACCTGTTTGATGTGGCTTAGGAATCACTCTGCTGGATGAAGAATGGTATTGGGAACCTGCGATATTTATAATAATATATAGGTGAAATGTATGTATGAAAACAGAAATCCAAGTAAGATTTGAAGGCCAGAAGGGCATTGGGCCCTTGATTGGGATACTTAGCTTTGAATGACTTTCTGCACAGATGTCTCAGATAAATCGATATACAATGGCATAGGACCTTGTACCTTGGATGATTGAATGTAGAAGAGAACATCCAGTCAAAAAGGGATAGTAGGTAGGATTAGGAAGATAGTTGGTAAGATTTGGAAGAAGAGTGAGTATACAATTTGGACCAAAAGTTCTTTAGCAATAAGGTGTCGGTTAGAGAGTGAATGTAAACGTCAGCACATGTGAAGAGTCAGTCACAATGATGAACTGGGGAACATATGTAGGAAAGCAGATATCAATAGAGACATTAGGAAATCAGGCAAAGTATAAAGTGAGTGAATGGATTAGACATTTTCAACAGGGTTGAGGTTGAATATATCATCTTAGGAAGAAACAAATGTGTAGTCACCAATAGCATTGACATTTGAGAGCATTAGGCAACCTGGACAAGGATGTTTTTAGTAATCCATGCTCACTTTCCAATGAGGCTTTGGTGCAATCATAAGTGTGATCTTTGCATTTTGTGTCCAGAATATCACTGTGATAAAATGTATATGTAGATCAGGTGACATGAGTGTTTCTTCCACCATTTCTGGGAGTAATATGTTGAAGACATATAAATTAGCCTTTGGGGGTACAAATAGGTGTACCCTGGGTCTATGAATATAGAGATAACGCATGAATAGACCATACTGTGAATAAATAGTATAACAGGTTCCAATTTAAATAATGGATTGCATTGATATCTGAAAATATATAGGAAATCTAATATTGATACACAACCATTCATTCTAACCAGTTATACATCTAATGGTGATATTGGGGTTATGGTTTACCATGAAGGGGGTGTGAGTTTTGCTTCACAAGGGATTATGGAAATGGAAAAGAATGTGTTTGGAAAGAAGTCTCATGAAAAGACCAATCAAGAAACGTGGAGGAATACATGTGTTCTGAAGCAGGAAGTGATTGAAAGGGAAATAAATGCCTAGAAATTTGTGAACTTGAGGATGAAATACATATCCTATGATGTGCATCAACTGAAGAAATAGTAATGTACCAGTGTTGAATAAAAATGAACGTCAAAACACACATCATGTCCCATAGGAATCTACATGCATTCATGTTAAACTGGGTCAGTTACTGTAGAAATATTAGGATTTCAGCACTAGGAAACAAATATGTATTTCAGGTGGATGACTATTTCTGAGAATAATCTTGTGAAAAGTTGATTATAAATCCCCATATATGAACATGAATGAATTTAGGGAGTATATAATATGACACATACATTTCATATTTTGAAAAATCTGGAGAGTGTGTGTATGTGTGTATATATATATATATATATATATATATATATATATATATATATATACAAAAAAAACACACACACAAACACAGACATTAAAGAGTAGAAATATATATCCAATCAAAATTCATCATGAAATATTTATCATCCACAGATCCAAAAATATTTATTTTACTGAACATGTATTTATGTATCATGTTGTTCAAGTGGGAAGCTCACCTGGAGGTTGAATTCTCAGTTCCAACAGCATTTAGGAGGAGTGATCTCTTCTCACAATTTGTATCTGCCAAGTCAGCCACCTCACAAGAATGGACGTGGGATAGGAGGTAGGATTCTATATGTGCATGTAAAAATGCATGTTGCTGAATAGGCTACAGAGAAAGGGAGACAGGAATTCACATATTTGTTAACTTTCAAAACACATGGAGAACTATTTCTATTAAATTGGACTAGATTTATAACACCTACCCTTTATAATGCAAAAGGCCAGTCCAACTATACACCAGGCCTCCTCTGAACTGCCTGTATTTCTATTCTGTTTGAGATATTTTTCTCCATCATATTAGTATTCGTAGTCACAATCTAGTAGGGTATGGGTTAGTGTCAGGGATTCAGTATTTCGAACGGAAAATAGGAAAATGAATCCAATGTGTAGGCCAATATGTGCTACAAAAAAATCTTCCCACTCTCATCCAGAACATTGCCTTGACATTACCTTCGCAATAAATAAGACACAATTTGAGGAGAAGAGTTAGAAATGCTGTGAATACATATGTGGAATGGAAAATGCTCAGGAGTTCACAACCTTGGAGGTGGTAGACAAGTGTCCATGAGTAAACGACAGGGTAAACACTCCACAAACATGGAGCTCTGCTGGCCTAAAGACTTTGTGAGAAACTGCCTCTTAGGTGGGGCACTTGAAATATATGTTGTTGTCAGGAGCTTTAGCTTCCTTTGTAGTTTGACCATCAAACCTGGTCTGCATCTAGGTGACCTGGATGACATGGTTTCTGATTTTCCAATGAACATGAGGCAGAAGTGCTGAATTCTCTCTTTGCAGGTAAACTGTGGCCACTGGGGTCTAAGTGTCTCCCTGTGTGGAGTGTGAAGCCATTTGGTCATCCTCCACTTTTCGTGGTGTTTCTTGCTGCTGCACTGGAAGTCTCGAATTTGCTTCAGGAAATACAAGGAGTTCAACTGGGACACAGTGCTGGAGGGAGTTCTGTCACGTGTGGTGGGTCAAGGTCCTAGGAGAATGCACCAGCCAGGCTTCTATCCCACAGAGCTTGCCCCCTTGACCATAGCAACCTGATTCTGAACATTGCCCTGAAACCTCTCCATATAACAAGATGCCTTTACATAGAAGGGTCTGCTCACTGCACCATGTCAGTCACAAGCCATTTGGAAGCCAATGGCAGATCCACATGGCCCCACCACAGATGTTTTATCACACACCTGCACACCACTGCTCTAGGCCCACTACTCAGCGGGCCCCAACTTACTGGCATCTCTGTTTTACACCATTTTCATGAAACCCAGTCAATCAAGGCACTGTCTGGTACACTCATGATCAGCAACAGGACATCCAAAGGTTCTCCAGTGCCACCTGGTCATGGGAATTTCAAAAATGTCATGGTATTTATCTAGCTAGCCATTTTTAAAGGATGAAGTTGGAGGCACTGTGGGTTTCCATTCCTTCAGGAACCATTAAATGGTGAGGAAGCTCATTTCAACGAAAGCTCTGGAGAACTCTCACAAACAAGGCTTCCCAAAGAGTGGCCAAAAGGTCACAGGAAGCCAGGCCCATTGAGGTCTACAATGTGTGGTCCACGTGTGTTTGGACTCTCCACGATGGCTGCCAGGTCTTTAAGAATAAAATCATGTGATATCCGGGCTGAGATTCCCAGTGCTCTGTGGAAAGCCAGCCTGGGCCTAGATCTCAGTTTCCAAGGGCGACTCTCATGCGTGGCCTTCTAACATCCCGACACAATTCACGGCAATACTTCTCTGAGGTCAGTTCCAGAACTCAGTCTCCAAGGGGAATCACACCAGAGTTCAAGCCCAGGTGGACCCAGTCATCTCTTCCCACTGCCACACCACAATTCAAACCAAAACACTGCCACATGGCCCTCATCTTCTTCCATATAGACACTCATCATAACCTCTGGCTGGAGGTTTCCATGAGGGGCACAGCCCAAGACAGTGTCCACAATAAGCTCCCTTGCCTCTCATTTGCCTAATGTCAGGGTGGACTGGACACCCTTCCTCTGAACCTGGAGTGATCAAATAGGCCTGCCGTTAATACTGCTCTACTTCTCCAATTGGAGGCCTACTGACTGCCCGGTATAGATTCTTTGTGTGAACTGGAGTCATGAGAAAACCCAAGCACCTATGGGCTAGCCTCTGCAGGGCTTTGAAGAACTCGTTTGACACAAAGGATCCCTATTCTCACTTGATGGAGGTCAGGAACCTTACAGAGGAAGGCGAGAGACTTCATCCACCATGACTGCTTTTGTGCCAATTTGGCTTTGGATGCACACATGGGATCTTTCTTTGGATCCATCAGGTGCTGACAATCTAAGCCACAGCCTCACACAGGGCCAAGAGGCTGATTCAGACACATCCCTTTGCAAAGCAATTAAGCAAAGAGCCACAGGTGATGCCCATTCATTTCCATTTGAAAACTGTTTTCCTCAGGCTTCACAAAGGGGTGCCCTGAGGCAAAGGCCTTCCTGACATTCAGGGCAACAGAACAATAGGTAAGCCAAAGGCCCAAAGCAGGCTTTCTCCAGGGAGACTTTACTGGTCACACTGATATCTGAGTTTTCTGAGATGCTCACCATTCCTTTCAACTATCCAGTACATGGCCATGCCACCGAGATTGCAGGTGGTACATATCTTGGACACAAAACCATGAGCCTATTCTGGAGAGTGGCCAGAATTCAGGAAGAAAACAGGAACTTAGGAAGATAGTAGGTGTTGCCCATCCATAAGGCAAGCCGCAGTCCATTCATAAATTGGGCAGGATGAATGCTGGGAAGCTTTCTACTAGACAGGACACATCCATTGATGCATTCTCTTTTCTAATGTCTACAACCAGGGACACAGTGGGATACACAAACATAGAAACACTCGCCTTGTCAAAAGCCTTACTAGAAACAGTCCACTCCAAACCAAACAAACCGCCTTTCCTACCTATTCTCAGAACATGAGACCAAACCACAAACTCACACCCACACCCACAAAGGCACCTCCTTCCAAGTTGGTCTGTGACTACCCAGAGTGTCATCTGACTGGTGGGCCATACTATGTTCCCCCAAAAGGGCCTGTCCTGTCTCACATCTGGCCTCCTTGGCCAACTCTGTGAAGTTGTCAGGAGCCAGCGGTGAGCCACTACCTGCTTTCTCAGGAAAGGCCCCTCTGCAGAGCTTTCCTGGCATTTGGCAATCCTCACATCAGTGGGTACCAAGAAAGACTGACTCTGTCCTTGGTAAATCCAAACAAGTGAGCCCACTGGGACTGGGACTGGGACTGGCTCTGGGTGCCTGGCTTCCTGGATCCCAAGATCAGAGAGTTCCATCACCAAGGAAGTGAGGTGAGGTCACTTCCTTCAGGAACTGAATGAGGTCACTGCCTTGGCAACCACTGTGTCCTAACAGTTGCTTCCAAGGCTCCCATGAGATGGAGGCTGCCCCTCCTTCCTGTGACACTTTCACAAGTTAGAATGGCATATCAACCATAGGCACCAAGGAACAGCTCTCCACACTGGCCTACTTTGGTCCACCTTGTCTACATTAAGAAGAGAGAGGTTCATTCAGACACAACACTTCATCCTGACCAGGTTGTTTGCCATGGAAGATGACTTCTGCTCTCTCAGGCCCTTCATAGCTGCCTACATCTTCTCCAGGTATCATTTCTGCATGGACCTTTGAGGTTCTCAGCAGGTGGAAAATCCCCCACATTCCTGTATTGTAAGACCCACTCTGTCCCTGCTCTTCTGTAAAGTTAGATTGAGGGAAGAGTGTATGGTTAGGGTTAAGAACCTGTTTGATGTGGCTTAGGAATCACTCTGCTGGATGAAGAATGGTATTGGGAACCTGCGATATTTATAATAATATATAGGTGAAATATATGTATGAAAACAGAAATCCAAGTAAGATTTGAAGGCCAGAAGGGCATTGGGCCCTTGAGGGGGATACTTAGCTTTGAATGACTTTCTGCACAGATGTCTCAGATAAATCGATATACAATGGCATAGGACCTTGTACCTTGGATGATTGAATGTAGAAGAGAACATCCAGTCAAAAAGGGATAGTAGGTAGGATTAGGAAGATAGTTGGTATGTTTTGGAAGAAGAGTGAGTATACAATTTGGACCAAAAGTTCTTTAGCAATAGGGTGTCGGTTAGAGAGTGAATGTAAACGTCAGCACATGTGAAGAGTCAGTCACAATGATGAACTGGGGAACATATGTAGGAAAGCAGATATCAATAGAGACATTAGGAAATCAGGCAAAGTATAAAGTGAGTGAGTGGATTAGACATTTTCAACAGGGTTGAGGTTGAATATATCATCTTAGGAGGAAACAAATGTGTAGTCACCAATAGCATTGACATTTGACAGCATTAGGCAACCTGGACAAGGATGTTTTTAGTAATCCATGCTCACTTTCCAATGAGGCTTTGGTGCAATCATAAGTGTGACCTTTGCATTTTGTGTCCAGAATATCACTGTGATAAAATGTATATGTAGATCAGGTGACATGAGTGTTTCTTCCACCATTTCTGGGAGTAATATGTTGAAGACATATAAATTAGCCTTTGGGGGTACAAATAGGTGTACCCTGGGTCTATGAATATAGAGATAACGCATGAATAGACCATACTGTGAATAAATACTATAACAGGTTCCAATTTAAATAATGGATTGCATTGATATCTGAAAATATATAGGAAATCTAATATTGATACACAACCATTCATTCTAACCAGTTATACATCTAATGGTGATATTGGGGTTATGGTTTACCATGAAGGGGGTGTGAGTTTTGCTTCACAAGGGATTATGGAAATGGAAAAGAATGTGTTTGGAAAGAAGTCTCATGAAAAGACCAGTCAAGAAACGTGGAGGAATACATGTGTTCTGAAGCAGGAAGTGATTGAAAGGGAAATAAATGCCTAGAAATTTGTGAACTTGAGGATGAAATACATATCCTATGATGTGCATCAACTGAAGAAATAGTAATGTACCAGTGTTGAATAAAAATGAACGTCAAAACACACATCATGTCCCATAGGAATCTACGTGCATTCATGTTAAACTGGGTCAGTTACTGTAGAAATATTAGGATTTCAGCACTAGGAAACAAATATGTATTTCAGGTGGATGACTATTTCTGAGAATAATCTTGTGAAAAGTTGATTATTAATCCACATATATGAACATGAATGAATTTAGGGAGTATATAATATGACACATACATTTCATATTTTGAAAAATCTGGAGAGTGTGTGTATGTGTGTATATATATATATATATATATATACAAAAAAAACACACACACAAACACAGACATTAAAGAGTAGAAATATATATGCCAATCGAAATTCATCATGAAATATTTATCATCCACAGATCCAAAAATATTTATTTTACTGAACATGTATTTATGTATCATGTTGTTCAAGTGGGAAGCTCACCTGGAGGTTGAATTCTCAGTTCCAACAGCGTTTAGGAGGAGTGATCTTTTCTCACAATCTGTATCTGCCAACTCAGCCACCTCACAAGAATGGACGTGGGATAGGAGGTAGGATTCTATATGTGCATGTAAAAATGCATGTTGCTGAATAGGCTACAGAGAAAGGGAGACAGGAATTCACATATTTGTTAACTTTCAAAACACATGGAGAACTATTTCTATAAAATTGGACTAGATTTATAACACCTACCCTTTATAATTCAAAAGGCAAGTCCAACTATACACCAGGCCTCCTCTGAACTGCCTGTATTTCTATTCTGTTTGAGTTATTTTTCTCCATCATATTAGTATTCGTAGTCACAATCTAGTAGGGTATGGGTTAGTGTCAGGGATTCAGTATTTCGAACGGAAAATAGGAAAATGAATCCAATGTGTAGGCCAATATGTGCTACAAAAAAATCTTCCCACTCTCATCCAGAACATTGCCTTGACATTACCTTCACAATAAGTAAGACACAATTTGAGGAGAAGAGTTAGAAATGGTATGAATACATATGTGGAATGGAAAATGCTCAGGAGTTCACAACCTTGGAGGTGGTAGACTAGTTTCCATGAGTAAGGGACAGGGTAAACACTCCACAAACGTGGAGCTCTGCTGGCCTAAAGACTTTGTGAGAAACTGCCTCTGAGGTTGGGCACTTGGAATGTATGTTGTTGTCAGGAGCTTTAGCTTCCTTTGTAGTGAGACCATCAAACCTGGTCTGCATCTATGTGACCTGGAGGACATGGTTTCTGATTTTCCAATGAACATGAGGCAGAAGTGCTGAATTCTCTCTTTGCAGGTAAACTGTGGCCACTGGGGTCTAAGTGTCTCCCTGTGTGGACTGTGAAGCCATTTGGTCATCCTCCACTTTTCGTGGTGTTTCTTGCAGCTGCACTGGGAGTTTGGAATTTGCTTCAGGAAATACAAGGAGTTCAACTGGGACACAGTGCTGGAGGGAGTTCTGTCACGTGTGGTTGGTCAAGGTCCTAGGAGAATGCACCTGCCAGTCTTCGATCCCACAGAGCTTGCCCCCTTGACCATAGCAACCTGATTCTGAACATTGCCCTGAAACCTCTCCATATAACAAGATGCCTTTACATAGAAGGTTCTGCTCACTGCACCATGTCAGTCACAAGCCATTTGGAAGCCCATGGCAGATCCACATGGCCCCACCACAGATGTTTTATCACACACCTGCACACCACTGCTCTTGGCCCACTACTCAGCAGGCCCCAACTTACTGGCATCTCTGTTTTACACCATTTTCATGAAACCCAGTCAATCAAGGCACTGTCTGGTACACTCATGATCAGCAACAGGACATCCAAAGGTTCTCCAGTGCCACCTGGTCATGGGAATTTCAAAAATGTCATGGTATTTATCTAGCTAGCCATTTTTAAAGGATGAAGTTGGAGGCACTGTGGGTTTCCATTCCTTCAGGAACCATTAAATGGTGAGGAAGCTCATTTCAATGAAAGCTCTGGAGAACTCTCACAAACAAGGCTACCCAAAGAATGGCCAAAAGGTCACATGAAGCCAGGCCCATTGAGGTCTACAATGTGAGGTCCACGTGTGTTTGGACTCTCAACTATGGCTGCCAGGTCTTTAAGAATAAAATCATGTGATATCCGGGCTGAGATTCCCAGTGCTCTGTGGAAAGCCAGCCTGGGCCTAGATCTCAGTTTCCAAGGGCGACTCTCATGCATGGCCTCCTCAAATACCAACACAATTCACAGCAATACTTCTCTGAGGTCAGTTCCAGAACTCAGTCTCGAAGAAGAATCACACCAGAGTTCAAGCCCAGGTGGACCCAGTCATTTCTTCCCACTGCCACACCAATGACCACAATTCAAACCAAAACACTGCCACATGGCCCTCATCTTCTTCCATATAGACACTCATCATAACCTCTGGCTGGAGGTTTCCATGAGGGGCACAGCCCAAGACAGTGTCCACAATAAGCTCCCTTGCCTCTCATTTGCCTAATGTCAGGGTGGACTGGACACCCATCCTGTGAACCTGGAGTGATCAAATAGGCCTGCCTTTAATACTGCTCTACTTCTCCAATTGGAGGCCTACTGACTGCCGGGTATAGATTCTTTGTGTGAACTGGAGTCATGAGAAAACCCAAGCACCTATGGGCTAGCCTCTGCATGGCTTTGAAGGACTCATTTGACACAAAGGATCCCTATTCTCACTTGATGGAGGTCAGGAACCTTACAGAGGAAGGCGAGAGACCTCATCCAAGATGACTGCTTTTCTGCCAATTTGGCTTTGGATGCACACATGGGATATTTCTTTGGATCCATCAGGGGATGACAATATGAGCCACAGCCTCACACAGGGCCAAGAGGCTGATTCAGACACATCCCTTTGCAAAGCAATTAAGCAAAGAGCCACAAGTGATGCCCATTCATTTCCATTTGAAAACTGTTTTCTTCAGGCTTCACAAAGGGGTGCCCTGAGGCAAAGGCCTTCCTGACATTCAGGGCAACAGAACAATAGGTAAGCCAAAGGCCCAAAGCAGGCTTTCTCCAGGGAGACTTTACTGGTCACACTGATAGCTGAGTTTTCTGAGATGCTCACCATTCCTTTCAACTATCCAGTACATGGCCATGCCACCGAGCTTGCAGGTGGTACATATCTTGGACACAAAACCATGAGCCTATTTTGGAGAGTGGCCAGAATTCAGGAAGAAAACAGGAACTTAGGAAGATAGTAGGTGTTGCCCATCCATAAGGCAAGCCGCAGTCCATTCATAAATTGGGCAGGATGAATGCTGGGAAGCTTTCTACTAGACAGGACACATCCATTGATGCATTCTCTTTTCTAATGTCTACAACCAGGGTCACAGTGGGATACACAAACCTAGAAACACTCACCTTGTCAAAAGCCTTAGTAGAAACAGTCCACTCCAAACCAAACAAACCGCCTTTCCTACCTATTCTCAGAACATGAGACCATACCACAAACTCACACCCACACCCACAAAGGCACCTCCTTCCAAGTTGGTCTGTGACTACCCGGAGTGTCGTCTGACTGGTGGGCCATACTATGTTCCCCCGAAAGGGCCTGTCCTGTCTCACATCTGGCCTCCTTGGCCAACTCTGTGAAGTTGTCAGGAGCCAGCGGTGAGCCACTACCTCCTTTCTCAGGAAAGGCCCCTCTGCAGAGCTTTCCTGGCATTTGGCCATCCTCACATCAGTGGGTACCAAGAAAGACTGACTCTGTCCTTGGGAAATCCAAACAAGTGAGCCCACTGGGACTGGGACTGGGAATGGCTCTGGGTGCCTGGCTTCCTGGATCCCAAGTTCAGAGAGTTCCATCACCAAGGAAGTGAGGTGAGGTCACTTCCTTCAGGAACTGAATGAGGTCACTGCCTTGGCAACCACTGTGTCCTAACACTTGCTTCCAAGGCTCCCATGAGATGGAGGCTGCCCCTCCTTCCTGTGACACTTTCACAAGTTAGAATGGAATATCAACCACAGTCACCAAGGAACAGCTCTCCACACATGCCTGCTTTGGTCCATCTTGTCTACATTAAGAAGAGAGAGGCTCATTCAGACACATCCCTTCATCCTGACCTGGTTGTTTGCCATGGAAGATGACTTCTGCTCTCTCAGGCCCTTCATAGCTGCCTACATCTTCTCCAGGTATCATTTCTGCATGGACCTTTGAGGTTCTCAGCAGGTGGAAGATCCCCCACATTCCTGTATTGTAAGACCCACTCTGTCCCTGCTCTTCTGTAAAGTTAGATTGAGGGAAGAGTGTATCGTTAGGGTTAAGAACCAGTTTGATTTGGGTGAGGAATCACTCTGCTGGATGAATAATGGTATTGGGAACCTGCGATATTTATAATAATATATAGGTGAAATATATGTATGAAAACAGAAATCCAAGTAAGATTTGAAGGCCAGAAGGGCATTGGGCCCTTGATTGGGATACTTAGCTTTGAATGACTTTCTGCACAGATGTCTCAGATAAATCGATATACAATGGCATAGGACCTTGTACCTTGGATGATTGAATGTAGAAGAGAACATCCAGTCAAAAGGGATAGTAGGTAGGATTAGAAGATAGTTGGTAAGTTTTGGAAGAAGAGTGTGTATACAATTTGGACCAAAAGTTCTTTAGCAATAGGGTGTCGGTTAGAGAGTGAATGTAAATGTCAGCACATGTGAAGAATCAGTCACAATGATGAACTGGGGAACATATGTAGGAAAGCAGATATCAATAGAGACATTAGGAAATCAGGCAAAGTATAAAGTGAGTGAGTGGATTAGACATTTTCAACAGGGTTGAGGATGAATATATCATCTTAGGAAGAAACAAATGAATAAATATTATAGTATAACAAATAAATAGTATAACAGGTTCCAATTTAAATAATGGATTGCATTGATATCTGAAAATATATAGGAAATCTAATATTGATACACAACCATTCATTCTAACCAGTTATACATCTAATGGTGATATTGGGGTTATGGTTTACCATGAAGGGGGTGTGAGTTTTGCTTCACAAGGGATTATGGAAATGGAAAAGAATGTGTTTGGAAAGAAGTCTCATGAAAAGACCAATCAAGAAACGTGGAGGAATACATGTGTTCTGAAGCAGGAAGTGATTGAAAGGGAAATAAATGCCTAGAAATTTGTGAACTTGAGGATGAAATACATATCCTATGATGTGAATCAACTGAAGAAATAGTAATGTACCAGTGTTGAATAAAAATGAATGTCAAAACACACATCATGTCCCATAGGAATCTACTTGCATTCATGTTAAACTGGGTCAGTTACTGTAGAAATATTAGGATTTCAGCACTAGGAAACAAATATGTATTTCAGGTGGATGACTATTTCTGAGAATAATCTTGTGAAAAGTTGATTATAAATCCACATATATGAACATGAATGAATTTAGGGAGTATATAATATGACACATACATTTCATATTTTGAAAAATATGGAGAGTGTGTGTATGTGTGTGTATATATATATATATATATATATATATATATATATATACAAAAAAAACACACACACATAAACACAGACATTAAAGTGTAGAAATATATATGCCAATCGAAATTCATCATGAAATATTTATCATCCACAGATCCAAAAATATTTATTTTACTGAACATGTATTTATGTATCATGTTGTTCAAGTGGGAAGCTCACCTGGAAGTTGAATTCTCAGTTCCAACAGCGCTTAGGAGGAGTGATCTCTTCTCACAATTTGTATCTGCCAAGTCAGCCACCTCACAAGAATAGACGTGGGATGGGAGGTAGGATTCTATATGTGCATGTAAAAATGCTTGTTGCTGAATAGGCTACAGAGAAAGGGAGACAGGAATTCACATATTTGTTAACTTTCAAAACACATGGAGAACTATTTCTATTAAATTGGACTAGATTTATAACACCTACCCTTTATAATGCAAAAGGCCAGTCCAACTATACACCAGGCCTCCTCTGAACTGCCTGTATTTCTATTCTGTTTGAGTTATTTTTCTCCATCATATTAGTATTCGTAGTCACAATCTAGTAGGGTATGGGTTAGTGTCAGGGATTCAGTATTTCGAATGGAAAATAGGAAAATGAATCCAATGTGTAGGCCAATATGTGCTACAAAAAAATCTTCCCACTCTCATGCAGAACATTGTCTTGACATTACCTTCGCAATAAATAAGACACAATTTGAGGAGAAGAGTTAGAAATGCTGTGAATACATATGTGGAATGGAAAATGCTCAGGAGTTCACAACCTTGGAGGTGGTAGACAAGTGTCCATGAGTAAATGACAGGGTAAACACTCCACAAACGTGGAGCTCTGCTGGCCTAAAGACTTTGTGAGAAACTGCCTCTTAGGTGGGGCACTTGAAATATATGTTGTTGTCAGGAGCTTTAGCTTCCTTTGTAGTTTGACCATCAAACCTGGTCTGCATCTAGGTGACCTGGATGACATGGTTTCTGATTTTCCAATGAACATGAGGCAGAAGTGCTGAATTCTCTCTTTGCAGGTAAACTGTGGCCACTGGGGTCTAAGTGTCTCCCTGTGTGGACTGTGAAGCCATTTGGTCATCCTCCACTTTTCGTGGTGTTTCTTGCTGCTGCACTGGAAGTCTGGAATTTGCTTCAGGAAATACAAGGAGTTCAACTGGGACACAGTGCTGGAGGGAGTTCTGTCACATGTGGTGGGTCAAGGTCCTAGGAGAATGCACCAGCCAGGCTTCTATCCCACAGAGCTTGCCCCCTTGACCATAGCAACCTGATTCTGAACATTGCCGTGAAACCTCTCCATATAACAAGATGTCTTTACAAAGAAGGGTCTGCTCACTGCACCATGTCAGTCACAAGCCATTTGGAAGCCCATGGCAGATCCACATGGCCCCACCACAGATGTTTTATCACACACCTGCACACCACTGCTCTAGGCCCACTACTCAGCGGGCCCCAACTTACTGGCATCTCTGTTTTACACCATTTTCATGAAACCCAGTCAATCAAGGCACTGTCTGGTACACTCATGATCAGCAACAGGTCATCCAAAGGTTCTCCAGTGCCACCTGGTCATGGGAATTTCAAAAATGTCATGGTATTTATCTAGCTAGCCATTTTTAAAGGATGAAGTTGGAGGCACTGTGGGTTTCCATTCCTTCAGGAACCATTAAATGGTGAGGAAGCTCATTTCAACGAAAGCTCTGGAGAACTCTCACAAACAAGGCTTCCCAAAGAGTGGCCAAAAGGTCACAGGAAGCCAGGCCCATTGAGGTCTACAATGTGTGGTCCACTTGTGTTTGGACTCTCCACGATGGCTGCCAGGTCTTTAAGAATAAAATCATGTGATATCCGGGCTGAGATTCCCAGTGCTCTGTGGAAAGCCAGCCTGGGCCTAGATCTCAGTTTCCAAGGGCGACTCTCATGCGTGGCCTTCTAACATCCCGACACAATTCACGGCAATACTTCTCTGAGGTCAGTTCCAGAACTCAGTCTCCAAGGGGAATCACACCAGAGTTCAAGCCCAGGTGGACCCAGTCATCTCTTCCCACTGCCACACCACAATTCAAACGAAAACACTGCCACATGGCCCTCATCTTCTTCCATATAGACTCTCATCATAACCTCTGGCTGGAGGTTTCCATGAGGGGCACAGCCCAAGACAGTGTCCACAATAAGCTCCCTTGCCCCTCATTTGCCTAATGTCAGGGTGGACTGGACACCCTTCCTGTGAACCTGGATTGATCAAATAGGCCTGCTGTTAATACTGCTCTACTTCTCCAATTGGAGGCCTACTGACTGCCCGGTATAGATTCTTTGTGTGAACTGGAGTCATGAGAAAACCCAAGCACCTATGGGCTAGCCTCTGCAGGGCTTTGAAGAACTCGTTTGACACAAAGGATCCCTATTCTCACTTGATGGAGGTCAGGAACCTTACAGAGGAAGGCGAGAGACTTCATCCACCATGACTGCTTTTGTGCCAATTTGGCTTTGGATGCACACATGGGATCTTTCTTTGGATCCATCAGGTGCTGACAATCTAAGCCACAGCCTCACACAGGGCCAAGAGGCTGATTCAGACACATCCCTTTGCAAAGCAATTAAGCAAAGAGCCACAGGTGATGCCCATTCATTTCCATTTGAAAACTGTTTTCCTCAGGCTTCACAAAGGGGTGCCCTGAGGCAAAGGCCTTCCTGACATTCAGGGCAACAGAACAATAGGTAAGCCAAAGGCCCAAAGCAGGCTTTCTCCAGGGAGACTTTACTGGTCACACTGATATCTGAGTTTTCTGAGATGCTCACCATTCCTTTCAACTATCCAGTACATGGCCATGCCACCGAGATTGCAGGTGGTACATATCTTGGACACAAAACCATGAGCCTATTCCGGAGAGTGGCCAGAATTCAGGAAGAAAACAGGAACTTAGGAAGATAGTAGGTGTTGCCCATCCATAAGGCAAGCCGCAGTCCATTCATAAATTGGGCAGGATGAATGCTGGGAAGCTTTCTACTAGACAGGACACATCCATTGATGCATTCTCTTTTCTAATGTCTACAACCAGGGACACAGTGGGATACACAAACATAGAAACACTCGCCTTGTCAAAAGCCTTACTAGAAACAGTCCACTCCAAACCAAACAAACCGCCTTTCCTACCTATTCTCAGAACATGAGACCAAACCACAAACTCACACCCACACCCACAAAGGCACCTCCTTCCAAGTTGGTCTGTGACTACCCAGAGTGTCATCTGACTGGTGGGCCATACTATGTTCCCCCGAAAGGGCCTGTCCTGTCTCACATCTGGCCTCCTTTGCCAACTCTGTGAAGTTGTCAGGAGCCAGCGGTGAGCCACTACCTGCTTTCTCAGGAAAGGCCCCTCTGCAGAGCTTTCCTGGCATTTGGCAATCCTCACATCAGTGGGTACCAAGAAAGACTGACTCTGTCCTTGGTAAATCCAAACAAGTGAGCCCACTGGGACTGGGACTGGGACTGGCTCTGGGTGCCTGGCTTCCTGGATCCCAAGATCAGAGAGTTCCATCACCAAGGAAGTGAGGTGAGGTCACTTCCTTCAGGAACTGAATGAGGTCACTGCCTTGGCAACCACTGTGTCCTAACAGTTGCTTCCAAGGCTCCCATGAGATGGAGGCTGCCCCTCCTTCCTGTGACACTTTCACAAGTTAGAATGGCATATCAACCATAGGCACCAAGGAACAGCTCTCCACACAGGCCTGCTTTGGTCCACCTTGTCTACATTAAGAAGAGAGAGGTTCATTCAGACACAACACTTCATCCTGACCAGGTTGTTTGCCATGGAAGATGACTTCTGCTCTCTCAGGCCCTTCATAGCTGCCTACATCTTCTCCAGGTATCATTTCTGCATGGACCTTTGAGGTTCTCAGCAGGTGGAAAATCCCCCACATTCCTGTATTGTAAGACCCACTCTGTCCCTGCTCTTCTGTAAAGTTAGATTGAGGGAAGAGTGTATGGTTAGGGTTAAGAAGCTGTTTGATGTGGCTTAGGAATCACTCTGCTGGATGAAGAATGGTATTGGGAACCTGCGATATTTATAATAATATATAGGTGAAATATATGTATGAAAACAGAAATCCAAGTAAGATTTGAAGGCCAGAAGGGCATTGGGCCCTTGAGGGGGATACTTAGCTTTGAATGACTTTCTGCACAGATGTCTCAGATAAATCGATATACAATGGCATAGGACCTTGTACCTTGGATGATTGAATGTAGAAGAGAACATCCAGTCAAAAAGGGATAGTAGGTAGGATTAGGAAGATAGTTGGTATGTTTTGGAAGAAGAGTGAGTATACAATTTGGACCAAAAGTTCTTTAGCAATAGGGTGTCGGTTAGAGAGTGAATGTAAACGTCAGCACATGTGAAGAGTCAGTCACAATGATGAACTGGGGAACATATGTAGGAAAGCAGATATCAATAGAGACATTAGGAAATCAGGCAAAGTATAAAGTGAGTGAGTGGATTAGACATTTTCAACAGGGTTGAGGTTGAATATATCATCTTAGGAGGAAACAAATGTGTAGTCACCAATAGCATTGACATTTGACAGCATTAGGCAACCTGGACAAGGATGTTTTTAGTAATCCATGCTCACTTTCCAATGAGGCTTTGGTGCAATCATAAGTGTGACCTTTGCATTTTGTGTCCAGAATATCACTGTGATAAAATGTATATGTAGATCAGGTGACATGAGTGTTTCTTCCACCATTTCTGGGAGTAATATGTTGAAGACATATAAATTAGCCTTTGGGGGTACAAATAGGTGTACCCTGGGTCTATGAATATAGAGATAACGCATGAATAGACCATACTGTGAATAAATAGTATAACAGGTTCCAATTTAAATAATGGATTGCATTGATATCTGAAAATATATAGGAAATCTAATATTGATACACAACCATTCATTCTAACCAGTTATACATCTAATGGTGATATTGGGGTTATGGTTTACCATGAAGGGGGTGTGAGTTTTGCTTCACAAGGGATTATGGAAATGGAAAAGAATGTGTTTGGAAAGAAGTCTCATGAAAAGACCAGTCAAGAAACGTGGAGGAATACATGTGTTCTGAAGCAGGAAGTGATTGAAAGGGAAATAAATGCCTAGAAATTTGTGAACTTGAGGATGAAATACATATCCTATGATGTGCATCAACTGAAGAAATAGTAATGTACCAGTGTTGAATAAAAATGAACGTCAAAACACACATCATGTCCCATAGGAATCTACGTGCATTCATGTTAAACTGGGTCAGTTACTGTAGAAATATTAGGATTTCAGCACTAGGAAACAAATATGTATTTCAGGTGGATGACTATTTCTGAGAATAATCTTGTGAAAAGTTGATTATTAATCCACATATATGAACATGAATGAATTTAGGGAGTATATAATATGACACATACATTTCATATTTTGAAAAATCTGGAGAGTGTGTTTATGTGTGTATATATATATATATACAAAAAAAAAACACACACACAAACACAGACATTAAAGAGTAGAAATATATATGCCAATCGAAATTCATCATGAAATATTTATCATCCACAGATCCAAAAATATTTATTTTACTGAACATGTATTTATGTATCATGTTGTTCAAGTGGGAAGCTCACCTGGAGGCTGAATTTTCAGTTCCAACAGCGTTTAGGAGGAGTGATCTCTTCTCACAATTTGTATCTGCCAAGTCAGGCACCTCACAAGAATGGACGTGGGATAGGAGGTAGGATTCTATATGTGCATGTAAAAATGCATGTTGCTGAATAGGCTACAGAGAAAGGGAGACAGGAATTCACATATTTGTTAACTTTCAAAACACATGGAGAACTATTTCTATTAAATTGGACTAGATTTATAACACATACCCTTTATAATGCAAAAGGCAAGTCCAACTATACACCAGGCCTCCTCTGAACTGCCTGTATTTCTATTCTGTTTGAGTTATTTTTCTCCATCATATTAGTATTCGTAGTCACAATCTAGTAGGGTATGGGTTAGTGTCAGGGATTCAGTATTTCGAACGGAAAATAGGAAAATGAATCCAATGTGTAGGCCAATATGTGCTACAAAAAAATCTTCCCACTCTCATCCAGAACATTGCCTTGACATTACCTTCACAATAAATAAGACACAATTTGATGAGAAGAGTTAGAAATGCTGTGAATACATATGTGGAATGGAAAATGCTCAGGAGTTCACAACCTTGGAGGTGGTAGACTAGTTTCCATGAGTAAGGGACAGGGTAAACACTCCACAAACATGGACCTCTGCTGGCCTAAAGACTTTGTGAGAAACTGACACTGAGGTTGGGCACTTGAAATATATGTTGTTGTCAGGAGCTTTAGCTTCCTTTGTAGTGAGACCATCAAACCTGGTCTGCATCTAGGTGACCTGGAGGACATGGTTTCTGATTTTCCAATGAACATGAGGCAGAAGTGCTGAATTCTCTCTTTGCAGGTAAAGTGTGGCCACTGTGGTCTAAGTGTCTCCCTGTGTGGACTGTGAAGCCATTTGGTCATCCTCCACTTTTCGTGGTGTTTCTTGCTGCTGCACTGGAAGTCTGGAATTTGCTTCAGGAAATACAAGGAGTTCAACTGGGACACAGTGCTGGAGGGAGTTCTGTCACGTGTGGTGGGTCAAGGTCCTAGGAGAATGCACCAGCCAGGCTTCTATCCCACAGAGCTTGCCCCGTTGACCATAGCAACCTGATTCTGAACATTGCCCTGAAACCTCTCCATATAACAAGATGCCTTTACATAGAAGGGTCTGCTCACTGCACCATGTCAGTCACAAGCCATTTGGAAGCCAATGGCAGATCCACATGGCCCCACCACAGATGTTTTATCACACACCTGCACACCACTGCTCTAGGCCCACTACTCAGCAGGCCCGAACTTACTGGCATCTCTGTTTTACACCATTTTCATGAAACCCAGTCAATCAAGGCACTGTCTGGTAAACTCATGATCAGCAACAGGACATCCAAAGGTTCTCCAGTGCCACCTGGTCATGGGAATTTCAAAAATGTCATGGTATTTATCTAGCTAGCCATTTTTAAAGGATGAAGTTGGAGGCACTGTGGGTTTCCATTCCTTCAGGAACCATTAAATGGTGAGGAAGCTCATTTCAATGAAAGCTCTGGAGAACTCTCACAAACAAGGCTACCCAAAGAATGGCCAAAAGGTCACATGAAGCGAGGCCCATTGAGGTCTACAATGTGAGGTCCACGTGTGTTTGGACTCTCAACTATGGCTGCCAGGTCTTTAAGAATAAAATCATGTGATATCCGGGCTGAGATTCCCAGTGCTCTGTGGAAAGCCAGCCTGGGCCTAGATCTCAGTTTCCAAGGGTGACTCTCATGCGTGGCCTTCTAACATCCCGACACAATTCACGGCAATACTTCTCTGAGGTCAGTTCCAGAACTCAGTCTCGAAGGGGAATCACACCAGAGTTCAAGCCCAGGTGGACCCAGTCATCTCTTCCCACTGCCACACAACAATTCAAACCAAAACACTGCCACATGGCCCTCATCTTCTTCCATATAGACACTCATCATAACCTCTGGCTGGAGGTTTCCATGAGGGGCACAGCCCAAGACAGTGTCCACAATAAGCTCCCTTGCCTCTCATTTGCCTAATGTCAGGGTCACTGGACACCCTTCCTGTGAACCTGGAGTGATCAAATAGTCCTGCCGTTAATACTGCTGTACGTCTCCAATTGGAGGCCTACTGACTGCCCGGTATAGATTCTTTGTGTGAACTGGAGTCATGAGAAAACCCAAGCACCTATGGGCTAGCCTCTGCAGGGCTTTGAAGAACTCGTTTGACACAAAGGATCCCTATTCTCTCTTGATGGAGGTCAGGAACCTTACAGAGGAAGGCGAGAGACTTCATCCACCATGACTGCTTTTGTGCCAATTTGGCTTTGGATGCACACATGGGATCTTTCTTTGGATCCATCAGGTGCTGACAATCTAAGCCACAGCCTCACACAGGGCCAAGAGGCTGATTCAGACACATCCCTTTGCAAAGCAATTAAGCAAAGAGCCACAGGTGATGCCCATTCATTTCCATTTGAAAACTGTTTTCCTCAGGCTTCACAAAGGGGTGCCCTGAGGCAAAGGCCTTCCTGACATTCAGGGCAACAGAACAATAGGTAAGCCAAAGGCCCAAAGCAGGCTTTCTCCAGGGAGACTTTACTGGTCACACTGATAGCTGAGTTTTCTGAGATGCTCACCATTCCTTTCAACTATCCAGTACATGGCCATGCCACCGAGCTTGCAGGTGGTACATATCTTGGACACAAAACCATGAGCCTATTCTGGAGTGTGGCCAGAATTCAGGAAGAAAACAGGAACTTAGGAAGATAGTAGGTGTTGCCCATCCATAAGGCAAGCCGCAGTCCATTCATAAATTGGGCAGGATGAATGCTGGGAAGCTTTCTACTAGACAGGACACATCCATTGATGCATTCTCTTTTCTAATGTCTACAACCAGGGACACAGTGGGATACACAAACATAGAAACACTCGCCTTGTCAAAAGCCTTACTAGAAACAGTCCACTCCAAACCAAACAAAGCGCCTTTCCTACCTATTCTCAGAACATGAGACCAAACCACAAACTCACACCCACACCCACAAAGGCACCTCCTTCCAAGTTGGTCTGTGACTACCCAGAGTGTCATCTGACTGGTGGGCCATACTATGTTCCCCCGAAAGGGCCTGTCCTGTCTCACATCTGGCCTCCTTGGCCAACTCTGTGAAGTTGTCAGGAGCCAGCGGTGAGCCACTACCTGCTTTCTCAGGAAAGGCCCCTCTGCAGAGCTTTCCTGGCATTTGGCCATCCTCACATCAGTGGGTACCAAGAAAGACTGACTCTGTCCTTGGTAAATCCACACAAGTGAGCCCACTGGGACTGGGACTGGGACTGGCTCTGGGTGCCTGGCTTCCTGGATCCCAAGATCAGAGAGTTCCATCACCAAGGAAGTGAGGTGAGGTCACTTCCTTCAGGAACTGAATGAGGTCACTGCCTTGGCAACCACTGTGTCCTAACAGTTGCTTCCAAGGCTCCCATGAGATGGAGGCTGCCCCTCCTTCCTGTGACACTTTCACAAGTTAGAATGGAATATCAACCACAGGCACCAAGGAACAGGTCTCCACACAGGCCTGCTTTGGTCCACCTTGTCTACATTAAGAAGAGAGAGGTTCATTCAGACACATCCCTTCATCCTGACCTGGTTGTTTGCCATGGAAGATGACTTCTGCTCTCTCAGGCCCTTCATAGCTGCCTACATCTTCTCCAGGTATCATTTCTGCATGGACCTTTGAGGTTCTCAGCAGGTGGAAAATCCCCCACATTCCTGTATTGTAAGACCCACTCTGTCCCTGCTCTTCTGTAAAGTTAGATTGAGGGAAGAGTGTATGGTTAGGGTTAAGAACCTGTTTGATGTGGCTTAGGAATCACTCTGCTGGATGAAGAATGGTATTGGGAACCTGCGATATTTATAATAATATATAGGTGAAATGTATGTATGAAAACAGAAATCCAAGTAAGATTTGAAGGCCAGAAGGGCATTGGGCCCTTGATTGGGATACTTAGCTTTGAATGACTTTCTGCACAGATGTCTCAGATAAATCGATATACAATGGCATAGGACCTTGTACCTTGGATGATTGAATGTAGAAGAGAACATCCAGTCAAAAAGGGATAGTAGGTAGGATTAGGAAGATAGTTGGTAAGATTTGGAAGAAGAGTGAGTATACAATTTGGACCAAAAGTTCTTTAGCAATAAGGTGTCTGTTAGAGAGTGAATGTAAACGTCAGCACATGTGAAGAGTCAGTCACAATGATGAACTGGGGAACATATGTAGGAAAGCAGATATCAATAGAGACATTAGGAAATCAGGCAAAGTATAAAGTGAGTGAGTGGATTAGACATTTTCAACAGGGTTGAGGTTGAATATATCATCTTAGGAAGAAACAAATGTGTAGTCACCAATAGCATTGACATTTGAGAGCATTAGGCAACCTGGACAAGGATGTTTTTAGTAATCCATGCTCACTTTCCAATGAGGCTTTGGTGCAATCATAAGTGTGACCTTTGCATTTTGTGTCCAGAATATCACTGTGATAAAATGTATATGTAGATCAGGTGACATGAGTGTTTCTTCCACCATTTCTGGGAGTAATATGTTGAAGACATATAAATTAGCCTTTGGGGGTACAAATAGGTGTACCCTGGGTCTATGAATATAGAGATAACGCATGAATAGACCATACTGTGAATAAATAGTATAACAGGTTCCAATTTAAATAATGGATTGCATTGATATCTGAAAATATATAGGAAATCTAATATTGATACACAACCATTCATTCTAACCAGTTATACATCTAATGGTGATATTGGGGTTATGGTTTACCATGAAGGGGGTGTGAGTTTTGCTTCACAAGGGATTATGGAAATGGAAAAGAATGTGTTTGGAAAGAAGTCTCATGAAAAGACCAGTCAAGAAACGTGGAGGAATACATGTGTTCTGAAGCAGGAAGTGATTGAAAGGGAAATAAATGCCTAGAAATTTGTGAACTTGAGGATGAAATACATATCCTATGATGTGCATCAACTGAAGAAATAGTAATGTACCAGTGTTGAATAAAAATGAACGTCAAAACACACATCATGTCCCATAGGAATCTACGTGCATTCATGTTAAACTGGGTCAGTTACTGTAGAAATATTAGGATTTCAGCACTAGGAAACAAATATGTATTTCAGGTGGATGACTATTTCTGAGAATAATCTTGTGAAAAGTTGATTATTAATCCACATATATGAACATGAATGAATTTAGGGAGTATATAATATGACACATACATTTCATATTTTGAAAAATCTGGAGAGTGTGTGTATGTGTGTATATATATATATATATATATATACAAAAAAAACACACACACAAACACAGACATTAAAGAGTAGAAATATATATGCCAATCGAAATTCATCATGAAATATTTATCATCCACAGATCCAAAAATATTTATTTTACTGAACATGTATTTATGTATCATGTTGTTCAAGTGGGAAGCTCACCTGGAGGTTGAATTCTCAGTTCCAACAGCGTTTAGGAGGAGTGATCTTTTCTCACAATCTGTATCTGCCAACTCAGCCACCTCACAAGAATGGACGTGGGATAGGAGGTAGGATTCTATATGTGCATGTAAAAATGCATGTTGCTGAATAGGCTACAGAGAAAGGGAGACAGGAATTCACATATTTGTTAACTTTCAAAACACATGGAGAACTATTTCTATAAAATTGGACTAGATTTATAACACCTACCCTTTATAATTCAAAAGGCAAGTCCAACTATACACCAGGCCTCCTCTGAACTGCCTGTATTTCTATTCTGTTTGAGTTATTTTTCTCCATCATATTAGTATTCGTAGTCACAATCTAGTAGGGTATGGGTTAGTGTCAGGGATTCAGTATTTCGAACGGAAAATAGGAAAATGAATCCAATGTGTAGGCCAATATGTGCTACAAAAAAATCTTCCCACTCTCATCCAGAACATTGCCTTGACATTACCTTCACAATAAGTAAGACACAATTTGAGGAGAAGAGTTAGAAATGGTATGAATACATATGTGGAATGGAAAATGCTCAGGAGTTCACAACCTTGGAGGTGGTAGACTAGTTTCCATGAGTAAGGGACAGGGTAAACACTCCACAAACGTGGAGCTCTGCTGGCCTAAAGACTTTGTGAGAAACTGCCTCTGAGGTTGGGCACTTGGAATGTATGTTGTTGTCAGGAGCTTTAGCTTCCTTTGTAGTGAGACCATCAAACCTGGTCTGCATCTATGTGACCTGGAGCACATGGTTTCTGATTTTCCAATGAACATGAGGCAGAAGTGCTGAATTCTCTCTTTGCAGGTAAACTGTGGCCACTGGGGTCTAAGTGTCTCCCTGTGTGGACTGTGAAGCCATTTGGTCATCCTCCACTTTTCGTGGTGTTTCTTGCAGCTGCACTGGGAGTTTGGAATTTGCTTCAGGAAATACAAGGAGTTCAACTGGGACACAGTGCTGGAGGGAGTTCTGTCACGTGTGGTTGGTCAAGGTCCTAGGAGAATGCACCTGCCAGTCTTCGATCCCACAGAGCTTGCCCCCTTGACCATAGCAACCTGATTCTGAACATTGCCCTGAAACCTCTCCATATAACAAGATGCCTTTACATAGAAGGGTCTGCTCACTGCACCATGTCAGTCACAAGCCATTTGGAAGCCCATGGCAGATCCACATGGCCCCACCACAGATGTTTTATCACACACCTGCACACCACTGCTCTTGGCCCACTACTCAGCAGGCCCGAACTTACTGGCATCTCTGTTTTACACCATTTTCATGAAACCCAGTCAATCAAGGCACTGTCTGGTACACTCATGATCAGCAACAGGACATCCAAAGGTTCTCCAGTGCCACCTGGTCATGGGAATTTCAAAAATGTCATGGTATTTATCTAGCTAGCCATTTTTAAAGGATGAAGTTGGAGGCACTGTGGGTTTCCATTCCTTCAGGAACCATTAAATGGTGAGGAAGCTCATTTCAATGAAAGCTCTGGAGAACTCTCACAAACAAGGCTACCCAAAGCATGGCCAAAAGGTCACATGAAGCCAGGCCCATTGAGGTCTACAATGTGAGGTCCACGTGTGTTTGGACTCTCAAATATGGCTGCCAGGTCTTTAAGAATAAAATCATGTGATATCCGGGCTGAGATTCCCAGTGCTCTGTGGAAAGCCAGCCTGGGCCTAGATCTCAGTTTCCAAGGGCGACTCTCATGCATGGCCTCCTCAAATACCAACACAATTCACAGCAATACTTCTCTGAGGTCAGTTCCAGAACTCAGTCTCGAAGGGGAATCACACCAGAGTTCAAGCCCAGGTGGACCCAGTCATTTCTTCCCACTGCCACACCAATGACCACAATTCAAACCAAAACACTGCCACATGGCCCTCATCTTCTTCCATATAGACACTCATCATAACCTCTGGCTGGAGGTTTCCATGAGGGGCACAGCCCAAGACAGTGTCCACAATAAGCTCCCTTGCCTCTCATTTGCCTAATGTCAGGGTGGACTGGACACCCATCCTGTGAACCTGGAGTGATCAAATAGGCCTGCCTTTAATACTGCTCTACTTCTCCAATTGGAGGCCTACTGACTGCCGGGTATAGATTCTTTGTGTGAACTGGAGTCATGAGAAAACCCAAGCACCTATGGGCTAGCCTCTGCATGGCTTTGAAGGACTCATTTGACACAAAGGATCCCTATTCTCACTTGATGGAGGTCAGGAACCTTACAGAGGAAGGCGAGAGACCTCATCCAAGATGACTGCTTTTCTGCCAATTTGGCTTTGGATGCACACATGGGATATTTCTTTGGATCCATCAGGGGATGACAATATGAGCCACAGCCTCACACAGAGCCAAGAGGCTGATTCAGACACATCCCTTTGCAAAGCAATTAAGCAAAGAGCCACAAGTGATGCCCATTCATTTCCATTTGAAAACTGTTTTCTTCAGGCTTCACAAAGGGGTGCCCTGAGGCAAAGGCCTTCCTGACATTCAGGGCAACAGAACAATAGGTAAGCCAAAGGCCCAAAGCAGGCTTTCTCCAGGGAGACTTTACTGGTCACACTGATATCTGAGTTTTCTGAGATGCTCACCATTCCTTTCAACTATCCAGTACATGGCCATGCCACCGAGCTTGCAGGTGGTACATATCTTGGACACAAAACCATGAGCCTATTCTGGAGAGTGGCCAGAATTCAGGAAGAAAACAGGAACTTAGGAAGATAGTAGGTGTTGCCCATCCATAAGGCAAGCCGCAGTCCATTCATAAATTGGGCACGATGAATGCTGGGAAGCTTTCTACTAGACAGGACACATCCATTGATGCATTCTCCTTTCTAATGTCTACAACCAGGGTCACAGTGGGATACACAAACCTAGAAACACTCACCTTGTCAAAAGCCTTAGTAGAAACAGTCCACTCCAAACCAAACAAACCGCCTTTCCTACCTATTCTCAGAACATGAGACCATACCACAAACTCACACCCACACCCACAAAGGCACCTCCTTCCAAGTTGGTCTGTGACTACCCGGAGTGTCGTCTGACTGGTGGGCCATACTATGTTCCCCCGAAAGGGCCTGTCCTGTCTCACATCTGGCCTCCTTGGCCAACTCTGTGAAGTTGTCAGGAGCCAGCGGTGAGCCACTACCTCCTTTCTCAGGAAAGGCCCCTCTGCAGAGCTTTCCTGGCATTTGGCCATCCTCACATCAGTGGGTACCAAGAAAGACTGACTCTGTCCTTGGGAAATCCAAACAAGTGAGCCCACTGGGACTGGGACTGGGAATGGCTCTGGGTGCCTGGCTTCCTGGATCCCAAGTTCAGAGAGTTCCATCACCAAGGAAGTGAGGTGAGGTCACTTCCTTCAGGAACTGAATGAGGTCACTGCCTTGGCAACCACTGTGTCCTAACACTTGCTTCCAAGGCTCCCATGAGATGGAGGCTGCCCCTCCTTCCTGTGACACTTTCACAAGTTAGAATGGAATATCAACCACAGTCACCAAGGAACAGCTCTCCACACAGGCCTGCTTTGGTCCATCTTGTCTACATTAAGAAGAGAGAGGCTCATTCAGACACATCCCTTCATCCTGACCAGGTTGTTTGCCATGGAAGATGACTTCTGCTCTCTCAGGTCCTTCATAGCTGCCTACATCTTCTCCAGGTATCATTTCTGCATGGAACTTTGAGGTTCTCAGCAGGTGGAAGATCCCCCACATTCCTGTATTGTAAGACCCACTCTGTCCCTGCTCTTCTGTAAAGTTAGATTGAGGGAAGAGTGTATGGTTAGGGTTAAGAACCAGTTTGATTTGGGTGAGGAATCACTCTGCTGGATGAAGAATGGTATTGGGAACCTGCGATATTTATAATAATATATAGGTGAAATATATGTATGAAAACAGAAATCCAAGTAAGATTTGAAGGCCAGAAGGGCATTGGGCCCTTGATGGGGATACTTAGCTTTGAATGAGTTTCTGCACAGATGTCTCAGATAAATCGATATACAATGGCATAGGACCTTGTACCTTGGATGATTGAATGTAGAAGAGAACATCCAGTCAAAAAGGGATAGTAGGTAGGATTAGGAATATAGTTGGTATGTTTTGGAAGAAGAGTGAGTATACAATTTGGACCAAAAGTTCTTTAGCAATAGGGTGTCGGTTAGAGAGTGAATGTAAACGTCAGCACATGTGAAGAGTCAGTCACAATGATGAACTGGGGAACATATGTAGGAAAGCAGATATCAATAGAGACATTAGGAAATCAGGCAAAGTATAAAGTGAGTGAGTGGATTAGACATTTTCAACAGGGTTGAGGTTGAATATATCATCTTAGGAAGAAACAAATGTGTAGTCACCAATAGCATTGACATTTGAGAGCATTAGGCAACCTGGACAAGGATGTTTTTAGTAATCCATGCTCACTTTCCAATGAGGCTTTGGTGCAATCATAAGTGTGACCTTTGCATTTTGTGTCCAGAATATCACTGTGACAAAATGTATATGTAGATCAGGTGACATGAGTGTTTCTTCCACCATTTCTGGGAGTAATATGTTGAAGACATATAAATTAGCCTTTGGGGGTACAAATAGGTGTACCCTGGGTCTATGAATATAGAGATAATGCATGAATAGACCATACTGTGAATAAATAGTATAACAGGTTCCAATTTAAATAATGGATTGCATTGATATCTGAAAATATATAGGAAATCTAATATTGATACACAACCATTCATTCTAACCAGTTATACATCTAATGGTGATATTGGGGTTATGGTTTACCATGAAGGGGGTGTGAGTTTTGCTTCACAAGGGATTATGGAAATGGAAAAGAATGTGTTTGGAAAGAAGTCTCATGAAAAGACCAGTCAAGAAACGTGGAGGAATACATGTGTTCTGAAGCAGGAAGTGATTGAAAGGGAAATAAATGCCTAGAAATTTGTGAACTTGAGGATGAAATACATATCCTATGATGTGCATCAACTGAAGAAATAGTAATGTACCAGTGTTGAATAAAAATGAACGTCAAAACACACATCATGTCCCATAGGAATCTACGTGCATTCATGTTAAACTGGGTCAGTTACTGTAGAAATATTAGGATTTCAGCACTAGGAAACAAATATGTATTTCAGGTGGATGACTATTTCTGAGAATAATCTTGTGAAAAGTTGATTATTAATCCACATATATGAACATGAATGAATTTAGGGAGTATATAATATGACACATACATTTCATATTTTGAAAAATCTGGAGAGTGTGTGTATGTGTGTGTATATATATATATATATATATATATATATATATATATATATATATATATATACAAAAAAACACACACACAAACACAGACATTAAAGAGTAGAAATATATATCCAATCAAAATTCATCATGAAATATTTATCATCCACAGATCCAAAAATATTTATTTTACTGAACATGTATTTATGTATCATGTTGTTCAAGTGGGAAGCTCACCTGGAGGTTGAATTCTCAGTTCCAACAGCATTTAGGAGGAGTGATCTCTTCTCACAATTTGTATCTGCCAAGTCAGCCACCTCACAAGAATGGACGTGGGATAGGAGGTAGGATTCTATATGTGCATGTAAAAATGCATGTTGCTGAATAGGCTACAGAGAAAGGGAGACAGGAATTCACATATTTGTTAACTTTCAAAACACATGGAGAACTATTTCTATTAAATTGGACTAGATTTATAACACCTACCCTTTATAATGCAAAAGGCCAGTCCAACTATACACCAGGCCTCCTCTGAACTGCCTGTATTTCTATTGTGTTTGAGTTATTTTTCTCCATCATATTAGTATTCATAGTCACAATCTAGTAGGGTATGGGTTAGTGTCAGGGATTCAGTATTTCGAACGGAAAATAGGAAAATGAATCCAATGTGTAGGCCAATATGTGCTACAAAAAAATCTTCCCACTCTCATCCAGAACATTGCCTTGACATTACCTTCGCAATAAATAAGACACAATTTGAGGAGAAGAGTTAGAAATGCTGTGAATACATATGTGGAATGGAAAATGCTCAGGAGTTCACAACCTTGGAGGTGGTAGACAAGTGTCCATGAGTAAACGACAGGGTAAACACTCCACAAACATGGAGCTCTGCTGGCCTAAAGACTTTGTGAGAAACTGCCGCTTAGGTTGGGCACTTGAAATATATGTTGTTGTCAGGAGCTTTAGCTTCCTTTGTAGTTTGACCATCAAACCTGGTCTGCATCTAGGTGACCTGGATGACATGGTTTCTGATTTTCCAATGAACATGAGGCAGAAGTGCTGAATTCTCTCTTTGCAGGTAAAGTGTGGCCACTGGGGTCTAAGTGTCTCCCTGTGTGGAGTGTGAAGCCATTTGGTCATCCTCCACTTTTCGTGGTGTTTCTTGCTGCTGCACTGGAGGTCTCGAATTTGCTTCAGGAAATACAAGGAGTTCAACTGGGACACAGTGCTGGAGGGAGTTCTGTCACGTGTGGTGGGTCAAGGTCCTAGGAGAATGCACCAGCCAGGCTTCTATCCCACAGAGCTTGCCCCCTTGACCATAGCAACCTGATTCTGAACATTGCCCTGAAACCTCTCCATATAACAAGATGCCTTTACATAGAAGGGTCTGCTCACTGCACCATGTCAGTCACAAGCCATTTGGAAGCCCATGGCAGATACACATGGCCCCACCACAGATGTTTTATCACACACCTGCACACCACTGCTCTAGGCCCACTACTCAGCGGGCCCCAACTTACTGGCATCTCTGTTTTACACCATTTTCATGAAACCCAGTCAATCAAGGCACTGTCGGGTACACTCATGATCAGCAACAGGTCATCCAAAGGTTCTCCAGTGCCACCTGGTCATGGGAATTTCAAAAATGTCATGGTATTTATCTAGCTAGCCATTTTTAAAGGATGAAGTTGGAGGCACTGTGGGTTTCCATTCCTTCAGAACCATTAAATGGTGAGGAAGCTCATTTCAACGAAAGCTCTGGAGAACTCTCACAAACAAGGCTTCCCAAAGAGTGGCCAAAAGGTCACAGGAAGCCAGGCCCATTGAGGTCTACAATGTGTGGTCCACGTGTGTTTGGACTCTCCACGATGGCTGCCAGGTCTTTAAGAATAAAATCATGTGATATCCGGGCTGAGATTCCCAGTGCTCTGTGGAAAGCCAGCCTGGGCCTAGATCTCAGTTTCCAAGGGCGACTCTCATGCGTGGCCTTCTAACATCCCGACACAATTCACGGCAATACTTCTCTGAGGTCAGTTCCAGAACTCAGTTTCCAAGGGGAATCACACCAGAGTTCAAGCCCAGGTGGACCCAGTCATCTCCTCCCACTGCCACACCACAATTCAAACCAAAACACTGCCACATGGCCCTCATCTTCTTCCATATAGACACTCATCATAACCTCTGGCTGGAGGTTTCCATGAGGGGCACAGCCCAAGACAGTGTCCACAATAAGCTCCCTTGCCTCTCATTTGCCTAATGTCAGGGTGGACTGGACACCCTTCCTGTGAACCTGGAGTGATCAAATAGGCCTGCCGTTAATACTGCTCTACTTCTCCAATTGGAGGCCTACTGACTGCCCGGTATAGATTCTTTGTGTGAACTGGAGTCATGAGAAAACCCAAGCACCTATGGGCTAGCCTCTGCAGGGCTTTGAAGAACTCGTTTGACACAAAGGATCCCTATTCTCACTTGATGGAGGTCAGGAACCTTACAGAGGAAGGCGAGAGACTTCATCCACCATGACTGCTTTTGTGCCAATTTGGCTTTGGATGCACACATGGGATCTTTCTTTGGATCCATCAGGTGCTGACAATCTAAGCCACAGCCTCACACAGGGCCAAGAGGCTGATTCAGACACATCCCTTTGCAAAGCAATTAAGCAAAGAGCCACATTTGATGCCCATTCATTTCCATTTGAAAACTGTTTTCCTCAGGCTTCACAAAGGGGTGCCCTGAGGCAAAGGCCTTCCTGACATTCAGGGCAACAGAACAATAGGTAAGCCAAAGGCCCAAAGCAGGCTTTCTCCAGGGAGACTTTACTGGTCACACTGATATCTGAGTTTTCTGAGATGCTCACCATTCCTTTCAACTATCCAGTACATGGCCATGCCACCGAGATTGCAGGTGGTACATATCTTGGACACAAAACCATGAGCCTATTCCGGAGAGTGGCCAGAATTCAGGAAGAAAACAGGAACTTAGGAAGATAGTAGGTGTTGCCCATCCATAAGGCAAGCCGCAGTCCATTCATAAATTGGGCAGGATGAATGCTGGGAAGCTTTCTACTAGACAGGACACATCCATTGATGCATTCTCTTTTCTAATGTCTACAACCAGGGACACAGTGGGATACACAAACATAGAAACACTCGCCTTGTCAAAAGCCTTACTAGAAACAGTCCACTCCAAACCAAACAAACCGCCTTTCCTACCTATTCTCAGAACATGAGACAAAACCACAAACTCACACCCACACCCACAAAGGCACCTCCTTCCAAGTTGGTCTGTGACTACCCAGAGTGTCATCTGACTGGTGGGCCATACTATGTTCCCCCGAAAGGGCCTGTCCTGTCTCACATCTGGCCTCCTTGGCCAACTCTGTGAAGTTGTCAGGAGCCAGCGGTGAGCCACTACCTGCTTTCTCAGGAAAGGCCCCTCTGCAGAGCTTTCCTGGCATTTGGCAATCCTCACATCAGTGGGTACCAAGAAATACTGACTCTGTCCTTGGTAAATCCAAACAAGTGAGCCCACTGGGACTGGGACTGGGACTGGCTCTGGGTGCCTGGCTTCCTGGATCCCAAGATCAGAGAGTTCCATCACCAAGGAAGTGAGGTGAGGTCACTTCCTTCAGGAACTGAATGAGGTCACTGCCTTGGCAACCACTGTGTCCTAACAGTTGCTTCCAAGGCTCCCACGAGATGGATGTTGCCCCTCCTTCCTGTGACACTTTCACAAGTTAGAATGGAATATCAACCACAGGCAACAAGGAACAGCTCTCCACACAGGCCTGCTTTGGTCCACCTTGTCTACATTAAGAAGAGAGAGGTTCATTCAGACACATCCCTTCATCCTGACCAGGTTGTTTGCCATGGAAGATGACTTCTGCTCTCTCAGGCCCTTCATAGCTGCCTACATCTTCTCCAGGTATCATTTCTGCATGGACCTTTGAGGTTCTCAGCAGGTGGAAAATCCCCCACATTAGTGTATTGTAAGACCCACTCTGTCCCTGCTCTTCTGTAAAGATAAATTGAGGGAAGAGTGTATGGTTAGGGTTAAGAACCTGTTTGATGTGGCTTAGGAATCACTCTGCTGGATGAAGAATGGTATTGGGAACCTGCGATATTTATAATAATATATAGGTGAAATGTATGTATGAAAACAGAAATCCAAGTAAGATTTGAAGGCCAGAAGGGCATTGGGCCCTTGATTGGGATACTTAGCTTTGAATGACTTTCTGCACAGATGTCTCAGATAAATCGATATAAAATGGCATAGGACCTTGTACCTTGGATGATTGAATGTAGAAGAGAACATCCAGTCAAAAAGGGATAGTAGGTAGGATTAGGAAGATAGTTGGTAAGTTTTGGAAGAAGAGTGAGTATACAATTTGGACCAAAAGTTCTTTAGCAATAAGGTGTCTGTTAGAGAGTGAATGTAAACGTCAGCACATGTGAAGAGTCAGTCACAATGATGAACTGGGGAACATATGTAGGAAAGCAGATATCAATAGAGACATTAGGAAATCAGGCAAAGTATAAAGTGAGTGAGTGGATTAGACATTTTCAATAGGGTTGAGGTTGAATATATCATCTTAGGAAGAAACAAATGTGTAGTCACCAATAGCATTGACATTTGACAGCATTAGGCAACCTGGACAAGGATGTTTTTAGTAATCCATGCTCACTTTCCAATGAGGCTTTGGTGCAAACATAAGTGTGACCTTTGCATTTTGTGTCCAGAATATCACTGTGATAAAATGTATATGTAGATCAGGTGACATGAGTGTTTCTTCCACCATTTCTGGGAGTAATATGTTGAAGACATATAAATTAGCCTTTGGGGGTACAAATAGGTGTACCCTGGGTCTATGAATATAGAGATAACGCATGAATAGACCATACTGTGAATAAATAGTATAACAGGTTCCAATTTAAATAATGGATTGCATTGATATCTGAAAATATATAGGAAATCTAATATTGATACACAACCATTCATTCTAACCAGTTATACATCTAATGGTGATATTGGGGTTATGGTTTACCATGAAGGGGGTGTGAGTTTTGCTTCACAAGGGATTATGGAAATGGAAAAGAATGTGTTTGGAAAGAAGTCTCATGAAAAGACCAGTCAAGAAACGTGGAGGATTACATGTGTTCTGAAGCAGGAAGTGATTGAAAGGGAAATAAATGCCTAGAAATTTGTGAACTTGAGGATGAAATACATATCCTATGATGTGCATCAACTGAAGAAATAGTAATGTACCAGTGTTGAATAAAAATGAACGTCAAAATACACATCATGTCCCATAGGAATCTACTTGCATTCATGTTAAACTGGGTCAGTTACTGTAGAAATATTAGGATTTCAGCACTAGGAAACAAATATGTATTTCAGGTGGATGACTATTTCTGAGAATAATCTTGTGAAAAGTTGATTATAAATTTCCATATATGAACATGAATGAATTTAGGGAGTATATAATATGACACATACATTTCATATTTTGAAAAATCTGGAGAGTGTGTGTATGTGTGTATATATATATATATATCTATCTATATATATATATATATATCTATATATATATATATATATATATATATATATATATATATACAAAAAAACACACACACAAACACAGACATTAAAGAGTAGAAATATATATCCAATCAAAATTCATCATGAAATATTTATCATCCACAGATCCAAAAATATTTATTTTACTGAACATGTATTTATGTATCATGTTGTTCAAGTGGGAAGCTCACCTGGAGGTTGAATTCTCAGTTCCAACAGCATTTAGGAGGAGTGATCTCTTCTCACAATTTGTATCTGCCAAGTCAGCCACCTCACAAGAATGGACGTGGGATAGGAGGTAGGATTCTATATGTGCATGTAAAAATGCATGTTGCTGAATAGGCTACAGAGAAAGGGAGACAGGCATTCACATATTTGTTAACTTTCAAAACACATGGAGAACTATTTCTATTAAATTGGACTAGATTTATAACACCTCCCCTTTATAATGCAAAAGGCCAGTCCAACTATACACCAGGCCTCCTCTGAACTGCCTGTATTTCTATTCTGTTTGAGTTATTTTTCTCCATCATATTAGTATTCATAGTCACAATCTAGTAGGGTATGGTTTAGTGTCAGGGATTCAGTATTTCGAACGGAAAATAGGAAAATGAATCCAATGTGTAGGCCAATATGTGCTATAAAAAAATCTTCCCACTCTCATCCAGAACATTGACTTGACATTACCTTCGCAATAAATAAGACACAATTTGAGGAGAAGAGTTAGAAATGCTGTGAATACATATGTGGAATGGAAAATGCTCAGGAGTTCACAACCTTGGAGGTGGTAGACAAGTGTCCATGAGTAAACGACAGGGTAAACACTCCACAAACATGGAGCTCTGCTGGCCTAAAGACTTTGTGAGAAACTGCCGCTTAGGTTGGGCACTTGAAATATATGTTGTTGTCAGGAGCTTTAGCTTCCTTTGTAGTTTGACCATCAAACCTGGTCTGCATCTAGGTGACCTGGATGACATGGTTTCTGATTTTCCAATGAACATGAGGCAGAAGTGCTGAATTCTCTCTTTGCAGGTAAACTGTGGCCACTGGGGTCTAAGTGTCTCCCTGTGTGGAGTGTGAAGCCATTTGGTCATCCTCCACTTTTCGTGGTGTTTCTTGCTGCTGCACTGGAAGTCTCGAATTTGCTTCAGGAAATACAAGGAGTTCAACTGGGACACAGTGCTGGAGGGAGTTCTGTCACGTGTGGTGGGTCAAGGTCCTAGGAGAATGCACCAGCCAGGCTTCTATCCCACAGAGCTTGCCCCCTTGACCATAGCAACCTGATTCTGAACATTGCCCTGAAACCTCTCCATATAACAAGATGCCTTTACATAGAAGGGTCTGCTCACTGCACCATGTCAGTCACAAGCCATTTGGAAGCCCATGGCAGATCCACATGGCCCCACCACAGATGTTTTATCACACACCTGCACACCACTGCTCTAGGCCCACTACTCAGCGGGCCCCAACTTACTGGCATCTCTGTTTTACACCATTTTCATGAAACCCAGTCAATCAAGGCACTGTCTGGTACACTCATGATCAGCAACAGGACATCCAAAGGTTCTCCAGTGCCACCTGGTCATGGGAATTTCAAAAATGTCATGGTATTTATCTAGCTAGCCATTTTTAAAGGATGAAGTTGGAGGCACTGTGGGTTTCCATTCCTTCAGGAACCATTAAATGGTGAGGAAGCTCATTTCAACGAAAGCTCTGGAGAACTCTCACAAACAAGGCTTCCCAAAGAGTGGCCAAAAGGTCACAGGAAGCCAGGCCCATTGAGGTCTACAATGTGTGGTCCACGTGTGTTTGGACTCTCCACGATGGATGCCAGGTCTTTAAGAATAAAATCATGTGATATCCGGGCTGAGATTCCCAGTGCTCTGTGGAAAGCCAGCCTGGGCCTAGATCTCAGTTTCCAAGGGCGACTCTCATGCGTGGCCTTCTAACATCCCGACACAATTCACGGCAATACTTCTCTGAGGTCAGTTCCAGAACTCAGTCTCCAAGGGGAATCACACCAGAGTTCAAGCCCACGTGGACCCAGTCATCTCTTCCCACTGCCACACCACAATTCAAACCAAAACACTGCCACATGGCCCTCATCTTCTTCCATATAGACACTCATCATAACCTCTGGCTGGAGGTTTCCATGAGGGGCACAGCCCAAGACAGTGTCCACAATAAGCTCCCTTGCCTCTCATTTGCCTAATGTCAGGGTGGACTGGACACCCTTCCTGTGAACCTGGAGTGATCAAATAGGCCTGCCGTTAATACTGCTCTACTTCTCCAATTGGAGGCCTACTGACTGCCCGGTATAGATTCTTTGTGTGAACTGGAGTCATGAGAAAACCCAAGCACCTATGGGCTAGCCTCTGCAGGGCTTTGAAGAACTCGTTTGACACAAAGGATCCCTATTCTCACTTGATGGAGGTCAGGAACCTTACAGAGGAAGGCGAGAGACTTCATCCACCATGACTGCTTTTGTGCCAATTTGGCTTTGGATGCACACATGGGATCTTTCTTTGGATCCATCAGGTGCTGACAATCTAAGCCACAGCCTCACACAGGGCCAAGAGGCTGATTCAGACACATCCCTTTGCAAAGCAATTAAGCAAAGAGCCACAGGTGATGCCCATTCATTTCCATTTGAAAACTGTTTTCCTCAGGCTTCACAAAGGGGTGCCCTGAGGCAAAGGCCTTCCTGACATTCAGGGCAACAGAACAATAGGTAAGCCAAAGGCCCAAAGCAGGCTTTCTCCAGGGAGACTTTACTGGTCACACTGATATCTGAGTTTTCTGAGATGCTCACCATTCCTTTCAACTATCCAGTACATGGCCATGCCACCGAGATTGCAGGTGGTACATATCTTGGACACAAAACCATGAGCCTATTCTGGAGAGTGGCCAGAATTCAGGAAGAAAACAGGAACTTAGGAAGATAGTAGGTGTTGCCCATCCATAAGGCAAGCCGCAGCCCATTCATAAATTGGGCAGGATGAATGCTGGGAAGCTTTCTACTAGACAGGACACATCCATTGATGCATTCTCTTTTCTAATGTCTACAACCAGGGACACAGTGGGATACACAAACATAGAAACACTCGCCTTGTCAAAAGCCTTACTAGAAACAGTCCACTCCAAACCAAACAAACCGCCTTTCCTACCTATTCTCAGAACATGAGACCAAACCACAAACTCACACCCACACCCACAAAGGCACCTCCTTCCAAGTTGGTCTGTGACTACCCAGAGTGTCATCTGACTGGTGGGCCATACTATGTTCCCCTGAAAGGGCCTGTCCTGTCTCACATCTGGCCTCCTTGGCCAACTCTGTGAAGTTGTCAGGAGCCAGCGGTGAGCCACTACCTGCTTTCTCAGGAAAGGCCCCTCTGCAGAGCTTTCCTGGCATTTGGCAATCCTCACATCAGTTGGTACCAAGAAAGACTGACTCTGTCCTTGGTAAATCCAAACAAGTGAGCCCACTGGGACTGGGACTGGGACTGGCTCTGGGTGCCTGGCTTCCTGGATCCCAAGATCAGAGAGTTCCATCACCAAGGAAGTGAGGTGAGGTCACTTCCTTCAGGAACTGAATGAGGTCACTGCCTTGGCAACCACTGTGTCCTAACAGTTGCTTCCAAGGCTCCCACGAGATGGAGGCTGCCCCTCCTTCCTGTGACACTTTCACAAGTTAGAATGGCATATCAACCATAGGCACCAAGGAACAGCTCTCCACACTGGCCTACTTTGGTCCACCTTGTCTACATTAAGAAGAGAGAGGTTCATTCAGACACAACACTTCATCCTGAGCAGGTTGTTTGCCATGGAAGATGACTTCTGCTCTCTCAGGCCCTTCATAGCTGCCTACATCTTCTCCAGGTATCATTTCTGCATGGACCTTTGAGGTTCTCAGCAGGTGGAAAATCCCCCACATTCCTGTATTGTAAGACCCACTCTGTCCCTGCTCTTCTGTAAAGTTAGATTGAGGGAAGAGTGTATGGTTAGGGTTAAGAACCTGTTTGATGTGGCTTAGGAATCACTCTGCTGGATGAAGAATGGTATTGGGAACCTGCGATATTTATAATAATATATAGGTGAAATATATGTATGAAAACAGAAATCCAAGTAAGATTTGAAGGCCAGAAGGGCATTGGGCCCTTGAGGGGGATACTTAGCTTTGAATGACTTTCTGCACAGATGTCTCAGATAAATCGATATACAATGGCATAGGACCTTGTACCTTGGATGATTGAATGTAGAAGAGAACATCCAGTCAAAAAGGGATAGTAGGTAGGATTACGAAGATAGTTGGTATGTTTTGGAAGAAGAGTGAGTATACAATTTGGACCAAAAGTTCTTTAGCAATAGGGTGTCGGTTAGAGAGTGAATGTAAACGTCAGCACATGTGAAGAGTCAGTCACAATGATGAACTGGGGAACATATGTAGGAAAGCAGATATCAATAGAGACATTAGGAAATCAGGCAAAGTATAAAGTGAGTGAGTGGATTAGACATTTTCAACAGGGTTGAGGTTGAATATATCATCTTAGGAGGAAACAAATGTGTAGTCACCAATAGCATTGACATTTGACAGCATTAGGCAACCTGGACAAGGATGTTTTTAGTAATCCATGCTCACTTTCCAATGAGGCTTTGGTGCAATCATAAGTGTGACCTTTGCATTTTGTGTCCAGAATATCACTGTGATAAAATGTATATGTAGATCAGGTGACATGAGTGTTTCTTCCACCATTTCTGGGAGTAATATGTTGAAGACATATAAATTAGCCTTTGGGGGTACAAATAGTTGTACCCTGGGTCTATGAATATAGAGATAACGCATGAATAGACCATACTGTGAATAAATAGTATAACAGGTTCCAATTTAAATAATGGATTGCATTGATATCTGAAAATATATAGGAAATCTAATATTGATACACAACCATTCATTCTAACCAGTTATACATCTAATGGTGATATTGGGGTTATGGTTTACCATGAAGGGGGTGTGAGTTTTGCTTCACAAGGGATTATGGAAATGGAAAAGAATGTGTTTGGAAAGAAGTCTCATGAAAAGACCAGTCAAGAAACGTGGAGGATTACATGTGTTCTGAAGCAGGAAGTGATTGAAAGGGAAATAAATGCCTAGAAATTTGTGAACTTGAGGATGAAATACATATCCTATGATGTGCATCAACTGAAGAAATAGTAATGTACCAGTGTTGAATAAAAATGAACGTCAAAATACACATCATGTCCCATAGGAATCTACTTGCATTCATGTTAAACTGGGTCAGTTACTGTAGAAATATTAGGATTTCAGCACTAGGAAACAAATATGTATTTCAGGTGGATGACTATTTCTGAGAATAATCTTGTGAAAAGTTGATTATAAATTTCCATATATGAACATGAATGAATTTAGGGAGTATATAATATGACACATACATTTCATATTTTGAAAAATCTGGAGAGTGTGTGTATGTGTGTATATATATATATATATATATATATATATATATATATATATATACAAAAAAACACACACACAAACACAGACATTAAAGAGTAGAAATATATATCCAATCAAAATTCATCATGAAATATTTATCATCCACAGATCCAAAAATATTTATTTTACTGAACATGTATTTATGTATCATGTTGTTCAAGTGGGAAGCTCACCTGGAGGTTGAATTCTCAGTTCCAACAGCATTTAGGAGGAGTGATCTCTTCTCACAATTTGTATCTGCCAAGTCAGCCACCTCACAAGAATGGACGTGGGATAGGAGGTAGGATTCTATATGTGCATGTAAAAATGCATGTTGCTGAATAGGCTACAGAGAAAGGGAGACAGGCATTCACATATTTGTTAACTTTCAAAACACATGGAGAACTATTTCTATTAAATTGGACTAGATTTATAACACCTCCCCTTTATAATGCAAAAGGCCAGTCCAACTATACACCAGGCCTCCTCTGAACTGCCTGTATTTCTATTCTGTTTGAGTTATTTTTCTCCATCATATTAGTATTCATAGTCACAATCTAGTAGGGTATGGTTTAGTGTCAGGGATTCAGTATTTTGAACGGAAAATAGGAAAATGAATCCAATGTGTAGGCCAATATGTGCTATAAAAAAATCTTCCCACTCTCATCCAGAACATTGACTTGACATTACCTTCGCAATAAATAAGACACAATTTGAGGAGAAGAGTTAGAAATGCTGTGAATACATATGTGGAATGGAAAATGCTCAGGAGTTCACAACCTTGGAGGTGGTAGACAAGTGTCCATGAGTAAACGACAGGGTAAACACTCCACAAACATGGAGCTCTGCTGGCCTAAAGACTTTGTGAGAAACTGCCGCTTAGGTTGGGCACTTGAAATATATGTTGTTGTCAGGAGCTTTAGCTTCCTTTGTAGTTTGACCATCAAACCTGGTGTGCATCTAGGTGACCTGGATGACATGGTTTCTGATTTTCCAATGAACATGAGGCAGAAGTGCTGAATTCTCTCTTTGCAGGTAAACTGTGGCCACTGGGGTCTAAGTGTCTCCCTGTGTGGAGTGTGAAGCCATTTGGTCATCCTCCACTTTTCGTGGTGTTTCTTGCTGCTGCACTGGAAGTCTCGAATTTGCTTCAGGAAATACAAGGAGTTCAACTGGGACACAGTGCTGGAGGGAGTTCTGTCACGTGTGGTGGGTCAAGGTCCTAGGAGAATGCACCAGCCAGGCTTCTATCCCACAGAGCTTGCCCCCTTGACCATAGCAACCTGATTCTGAACATTGCCCTGAAACCTCTCCATATAACAAGATGCCTTTACATAGAAGGGTCTGCTCACTGCACCATGTCAGTCACAAGCCATTTGGAAGCCCATGGCAGATCCACATGGCCCCACCACAGATGTTTTATCACACACCTGCACACCACTGCTCTAGGCCCACTACTCAGCGGGCCCCAACTTACTGGCATCTCTGTTTTACACCATTTTCATGAAACCCAGTCAATCAAGGCACTGTCTGGTACACTCATGATCAGCAACAGGACATCCAAAGGTTCTCCAGTGCCACCTGGTCATGGGAATTTCAAAAATGTCATGGTATTTATCTAGCTAGCCATTTTTAAAGGATGAAGTTGGAGGCACTGTGGGTTTCCATTCCTTCAGGAACCATTAAATGGTGAGGAAGCTCATTTCAACGAAAGCTCTGGAGAACTCTCACAAACAAGGCTTCCCAAAGAGTGGCCAAAAGGTCACAGGAAGCCAGGCCCATTGAGGTCTACAATGTGTGGTCCACGTGTGTTTGGACTCTCCACGATGGATGCCAGGTCTTTAAGAATAAAATCATGTGATATCCGGGCTGAGATTCCCAGTGCTCTGTGGAAAGCCAGCCTGGGCCTAGATCTCAGTTTCCAAGGGCGACTCTCATGCGTGGCCTTCTAACATCCCGACACAATTCACGGCAATACTTCTCTGAGGTCAGTTCCAGAACTCAGTCTCCAAGGGGAATCACACCAGAGTTCAAGCCCAGGTGGACCCAGTCATCTCTTCCCACTGCCACACCACAATTCAAACGAAAACACTGCCACATGGCCCTCATCTTCTTCCATATAGACACTCATCATAACCTCTGGCTGGAGGTTTCCATGAGGGGCACAGCCCAAGACAGTGTCCACAATAAGCTCCCTTGCCCCTCATTTGCCTAATGTCAGGGTGGACTGGACACCCTTCCTGTGAACCTGGAGTGATCAAATAGGCCTGCCGTTAATACTGCTCTACTTCTCCAATTGGAGGCCTACTGACTGCCCGGTATAGATTCTTTGTGTGAACTGGAGTCATGAGAAAACCCAAGCACCTATGGGCTAGCCTCTGCAGGGCTTTGAAGAACTCGTTTGACACAAAGGATCCCTATTCTCACTTGATGGAGGTCAGGAACCTTACAGAGGAAGGCGAGAGACTTCATCCACCATGACTGCTTTTGTGCCAATTTGGCTTTGGATGCACACATGGGATCTTTCTTTGGATCCATCAGGTGCTGACAATCTAAGCCACAGCCTCACACAGGGCCAAGAGGCTGATTCAGACACATCCCTTTGCAAAGCAATTAAGCAAAGAGCCACAGGTGATGCCCATTCATTTCCATTTGAAAACTGTTTTCCTCAGGCTTCACAAAGGGGTGCCCTGAGGCAAAGGCCTTCCTGACATTCAGGGCAACAGAACAATAGGTAAGCCAAAGGCCCAAAGCAGGCTTTCTCCAGGGAGACTTTACTGGTCACACTGATATCTGAGTTTTCTGAGATGCTCACCATTCCTTTCAACTATCCAGTACATGGCCATGCCACCGAGATTGCAGGTGGTACATATCTTGGACACAAAACCATGAGCCTATTCTGGAGAGTGGCCAGAATTCAGGAAGAAAACAGGAACTTAGGAAGATAGTAGGTGTTGCCCATCCATAAGGCAAGCCGCAGCCCATTCATAAATTGGGCAGGATGAATGCTGGGAAGCTTTCTACTAGACAGGACACATCCATTGATGCATTCTCTTTTCTAATGTCTACAACCAGGGACACAGTGGGATACACAAACATAGAAACACTCGCCTTGTCAAAAGCCTTACTAGAAACAGTCCACTCCAAACCAAACAAACCGCCTTTCCTACCTATTCTCAGAACATGAGACCAAACCACAAACTCACACCCACACCCACAAAGGCACCTCCTTCCAAGTTGGTCTGTGACTACCCAGAGTGTCATCTGACTGGTGGGCCATACTATGTTCCCCCGAAAGGGCCTGTCCTGTCTCACATCTGGCCTCCTTGGCCAACTCTGTGAAGTTGTCAGGAGCCAGCGGTGAGCCACTACCTGCTTTCTCAGGAAAGCCCCTCTGCAGAGCTTTCCTGGCATTTGGCAATCCTCACATCAGTGGGTACCAAGAAAGACTGACTCTGTCCTTGGTAAATCCAAACAAGTGAGCCCACTGGGACTGGGACTGGGACTGGCTCTGGGTGCCTGGCTTCCTGGATCCCAAGATCAGAGAGTTCCATCACCAAGGAAGTGAGGTGAGGTCACTTCCTTCAGGAACTGAATGAGGTCACTGCCTTGGCAACCACTGTGTCCTAACAGTTGCTTCCAAGGCTCCCATGAGATGGAGGCTGCCCCTCCTTCCTGTGACACTTTCACAAGTTAGAATGGAATATCAACCACAGGCACCAAGGAACAGCTCTCCACACAGGCCTGCTTTGGTCCACCTTGTCTACATTAAGAAGAGAGAGGTTCATTCAGACACATCCCTTCATCCTGACCAGGTTGTTTGCCATGGAAGATGACTTCTGCTCTCTCAGGCCCTTCATAGCTGCCTACATCTTCTCCAGGTATCATTTCTGCATGGACCTTTGAGGTTCTCAGCAGGTGGAAAATCCCCCACATTAGTGTTATGTAAGACCCACTCTGTCCCTGCTCTTCTGTAAAGATAGATTGAGGGAAGAGTGTATGGTTAGGGTTAAGAACCTGTTTGATGTGGCTTAGGAATCACTCTGCTGGATGAAGAATGGTATTGGGAACCTGCGATATTTATAATAATATATAGGTGAAATGTATGTATGAAAACAGAAATCCAAGTAAGATTTGAAGGCCAGAAGGGCATTGGGCCCTTGATTGGGATACTTAGCTTTGAATGACTTTCTGCACAGATGTCTCAGATAAATCGATATACAATGGCATAGGACCTTGTACCTTGGATGATTGAATGTAGAAGAGAACATCCAGTCAAAAAGGGATAGTAGGTAGGATTAGGAAGATACTTGGTAAGATTTGGAAGAAGAGTGAGTATACAATTTGGACCAAAAGTTCTTTAGCAATAAGGTGTCTGTTAGAGAGTGAATGTAAACGTCAGCACATGTGAAGAGTCAGTCACAATGATGAACTGGGGAACATATGTAGGAAAGCAGATATCAATAGAGACATTAGGAAATCACGCAAAGTATAAAGTGAGTGAATGGATTAGACATTTTCAACAGGGTTGAGGTTGAATATATCATCTTAGGAAGAAACAAATGTGTAGTCACCAATAGCATTGACATTTGAGAGCATTAGGCAACCTGGACAAGGATGTTTTTAGTAATCCATGCTCACTTTCCAATGAGGCTTTGGTGCAATCATAAGTGTGACCTTTGCATTTTGTGTCCAGAATATCACTGTGATAAAATGTATATGTAGATCAGGTGACATGAGTGTTTCTTCCACCATTTCTGGGAGTAATATGTTGAAGACATATAAATTAGCCTTTGGGGGTACAAATAGGTGTACCCTGGGTCTATGAATATAGAGATAACGCATGAATAGACCATACTGTGAATAAATAGTATAACAGGTTCCAATTTAAATAATGGATTGCATTGATATCTGAAAATATATAGGAAATCTAATATTGATACACAACCATTCATTCTAACCAGTTATACATCTAATGGTGATATTGGGGTTATGGTTTACCATGAAGGGGGTGTGAGTTTTGCTTCACAAGGGATTATGGAAATGGAAAAGAATGTGTTTGGAAAGAAGTCTCATGAAAAGACCAGTCAAGAAACGTGGAGGAATACATGTGTTCTGAAGCAGGAAGTGATTGAAAGGGAAATAAATGCCTAGAAATTTGTGAACTTGAGGATGAAATACATATCCTATGATGTGCATCAACTGAAGAAATAGTAATGTACCAGTGTTGAATAAAAATGAACGTCAAAACACACATCATGTCCCATAGGAATCTACTTGCATTCATGTTAAACTGGGTCAGTTACTGTAGAAATATTAGGATTTCAGCACTAGGAAACAAATATGTATTTCAGGTGGATGACTATTTCTGAGAATAATCTTGTGAAAAGTTGATTATAAATCCCCATATATGAACATGAATGAATTTAGGGAGTATATAATATGACACATACATTTCATATTTTGAAAAATCTGGAGAGTGTGTGTATGTGTATATATATATATATATATATATATATATATATATACAAAAAAACACACACACAAACACAGACATTAAAGAGTAGAAATATATATCCAATCAAAATTCATCATGAAATATTTATCATCCACAGATCCAAAAATATTTATTTTACTGAACATGTATTTATGTATCATGTTGTTCAAGTGGGAAGCTCACCTGGAGGTTGAATTCTCAGTTCCAACAGCATTTAGGAGGAGTGATCTCTTCTCACAATTTGTATCTGCCAAGTCAGCCACCTCACAAGAATGGACGTGGGATAGGAGGTAGGATTCTATATGTGCATGTAAAAATGCATGTTGCTGAATAGGCTACAGAGAAAGGGAGACAGGAATTCACATATTTGTTAACTTTCAAAACACATGGAGAACTATTTCTATTAAATTGGACTAGATTTATAACACCTACCCTTTATAATGCAAAAGGCCAGTCCAACTATACACCAGGCCTCCTCTGAACTGCCTGTATTTCTGTTCTTTTTGAGTTATTTTTCTCCATCATATTAGTATTCGTAGTCACAATCTAGTAGGGTATGGGTTAGTGTCAGGGATTCAGTATTTCGAACGGAAAATAGGAAAATGAATCCAATGTGTAGGCCAATAAGTGCTACAAAAAAATCTTCCCACTCTCATCCAGAACATTGACTTGACATTACCTTCGCAATAAAAAAGACACAATTTGAGGAGAAGAGTTAGAAATGCTGTGAATGCATATGTGGAATGGAAAATGCTCAGGAGTTCACAACCTTGGAGGTGGTAGACAAGTGTCCATGAGTAAACGACAGGGTAAACACTCCACAAACGTGGAGCTCTGCTGGCCTAAAGACTTTGTGAGAAACTGCCTCTTAGGTTGGGCACTTGAAATATATGTTGTTGTCAGGAGCTTTAGCTTCCTTTGTAGTTTGACCATCAAACCTGGTCTGCATCTAGGTGACCTGGATGACATGGTTTCTGATATTCCAATGAACATGAGGCAGAAGTGCTGAATTCTCTCTTTGCAGGTAAACTGTGGCCACTGGGGTCTAAGTGTCTCCCTGTGTGGACTGTGAAGCCATTTGGTCATCCTCCACTTTTCGTGGTGTTTCTTGCTGCTGCACTGGAAGTCTGGAATTTGCTTCAGGAAATATAAGGAGTTCAACTGGGACACAGTGCTGGAGGGAGTTCTGTCACGTGTGGTTGGTCAAGGTCCTAGGAGAATGCACCAGCCAGGCTTCTATCCCACAGAGCTTGCCCCCTTGACCATAGCAACCTGATTCTGAACATTGCCCTGAAACCTCTCCATATAACAAGATGCCTTTACGTAGAAGGGTCTGCTCACTGCACCATGTCAGTCACAAGCCATTTGGAAGCCAATGGCAGATCCACATGGCCCCACCACAGATGTTTTATCACACACCTGCACACCACTGCTCTAGGCCCACTACTCAGCGGGCCCCAACTTACTGGCATCTCTGTTTTACACCATTTTCATGAAACCCAGTCAATCAAGGCACTGTCTGGTACACTCATGATCAGCAACAGGACATCCAAAGGTTCTCCAGTGCCACCTGGTCATGGGAATTTCAAAAATGTCATGGTATTTATCTAGCTAGCCATTTTTAAAGGATGAAGTTGGAGGCACTGTGGGTTTCCATTCCTTCAGGAACCATTAAATGGTGAGGAAGCTCATTTCAACGAAAGCTCTGGAGAACTCTCACAAACAAGGCTTCCCAAAGAGTGGCCAAAAGGTCACAGGAAGCCAGGCCCATTGAGGTCTACAATGTGTGGTCCACGTGTCTTTGGACTCTCCACGATGGCTGCCAGGTCTTTAAGAATAAAATCATGTGATATCCGGGCTGAGATTCCCAGTGCTCTGTGGAAAGCCAGCCTGGGCCTAGATCTCAATTTCCAAGGGTGACTCTCATGCGTGGCCTTCTAACATCCCGACACAATTCACGGCAATACTTCTCTGAGGTCAGTTCCAGAACTCAGTCTCCAAGGGGAATCACACCAGAGTTCAAGCCCAGGTGGACCCAGTCATCTCTTCCCACTGCCACACCAGAATTCAAACCAAAACACTGCCACATGGCCCTCATCTTCTTCCATATAGACACTCATCATAACCTCTGGCTGGAGGTTTCCATGAGGGGCACAGCCCAAGACAGTGTCCACAATAAGCTCCCTTGCCTCTCATTTGCCTAATGTCAGGGTGGACTGGACACCCTTCCTGTGAACCTGGAGTGATCAAATAGTCCTGCCGTTAATACTGCTCTACTTCTCCAATTGGAGGCCTACTGACTGCCCGGTATAGATTCTTTGTGTGAACTGGAGTCATGAGAAAACCCAAGCACCTATGGGCTAGCCTCTGCAGGGCTTTGAAGAACTCGTTTGACACAAATGAACCCTATTCTCACTTGATGGAGGTCAGGAACCTTACAGAGGAAGGCGAGAGACTTCATCCACCATGACTGCTTTTGTGCCAATTTGGCTTTGGATGCACACATGGGATCTTTCTTTGGATCCATCAGGTGCTGACAATCTAAGCCACAGCCTCACACAGGGCCAAGAGGCTGATTCAGACACATCCCTTTGCAAAGCAATTAAGCAAAGAACCACAGGTGATGCCCATTCATTTCCATTTGAAAACTGTTTTCCTCAGGCTTCACAAAGGGGTGCCCTGAGGCAAAGGCCTTCCTGACATTCAGGGCAACAGAACAATAGGTAAGCCAAAGGCCCAAAGCAGGCTTTCTCCAGGGAGACTTTAATGGTCACACTGATAGCTGAGTTTTCTGAGATGCTCACCATTCCTTTCAACTATCCAGTACATGGCCATGCCACCGGGATTGCAGGTGGTACATATCTTGGACACAAAACCATGAGCCTATTCTGGAGAGTGGCCAGAATTCAGGAAGAAAACAGGAACTTAGGAAGATAGTAGGTGTTGCCCATCCATAAGGCAAGCCGCAGTCCATTCATAAATTGGGCAGGATGAATGCTGGGAAGCTTTCTACTAGACAGGACACATCCATTGATGCATTCTCTTTTCTAATGTCTACAACCAGGGACACAGTGGGATACACAAACATAGAAACACTCGCCTTGTCAAAAGCCTTACTAGAAACAGTCCACTCCAAACCAAACAAACCGCCTTTCCTACCTATTCTCAGAACATGAGACCAAACCACAAACTCACACCCACACCCACAAAGGCACCTCCTTCCAAGTTGGTCTGTGACTACCCAGAGTGTCATCTGACTGGTGGGCCATACTATGTTCCCCCGAAAGGGCCTGTCCTGTCTCACATCTGGCCTCCTTGGCCAACTCTGTGAAGTTGTCAGGAGCCAGCGGTGAGCCACTACCTGCTTTCTCAGGAAAGGCCCCTCTGCAGAGCTTTCCTGGCATTTGGCAATCCTCACATCAGTGGGTACCAAGAAAGACTGACTCTGTCCTTGGTAAATCCAAACAAGTGAGCCCACTGGGACTGGGACTGGGACTGGCTCTGGGTGCCTGGCTTCCTGGATCCCAAGATCAGAGAGTTCCATCACCAAGGAAGTGAGGTGAGGTCACTTCCTTCAGGAACTGAATGAGGTCACTGCCTTGGCAACCACTGTGTCCTAACAGTTGCTTCCAAGGCTCCCATGAGATGGAGGCTGCCCCTCCTTCCTGTGACACTTTCACAAGTTAGAATGGCATATCAACCATAGGCACCAAGGAACAGCTCTCCACACAGGCCTGCTTTGGTCCACCTTGTCTACATTAAGAAGAGAGAGGTTCATTCATACACAACACTTCATCCTGACCAGGTTGTTTGCTATGGAAGATGACTTCTGCTCTCTCAGGCCCTTCATAGCTGCCTACATCTTCTCCAGGTATCATTTCTGCATGGACCTTTGAGGTTCTCAGCAGGTGGAAAATCCCCCACATTCCTGTATTGTAAGACCCACTCTGTCCCTGCTCTTCTGTAAAGATAGATTGAGGGAAGAGTGAATGGTTAGGGTTAAGAACCTGTTTGATGTGGCTTAGGAATCACTCTGCTGGATGAAGAATGGTATTGGGAACCTGCGATATTTATAATAATATATAGGTGAAATATATGTATGAAAACAGAAATCCAAGTAAGATTTGAAGGCCAGAAGGGCATTGGGCCCTTGATTGGGATACTTAGCTTTGAATGACTTTCTGCACAGATGTCTCAGATAAATCGATATACAATGGCATAGGACCTTGTACCTTGGATGATTGAATGTAGAAGAGAACATCCAGTCAAAAAGGGATAGTAGGTAGGATTAGGAAGATAGTTGGTATGTTTTGGAAGAAGAGTGAGTATACAATTTGGACCAAAAGTTCTTTAGCAATAGGGTGTCGGTTAGAGAGTGAATGTAAACGTCAGCACATGTGAAGAGTCAGTCACAATGATGAACTGGGGAACATATGTAGGAAAGCAGATATCAATAGAGACATTAGGAAATCAGGCAAAGTATAAAGTGAGTGAGTGGATTAGACATTTTCAATAGGGTTGAGGTTGAATATATCATCTTAGGAAGAAACAAATGTGTAGTCACCAATAGCATTGACATTTGACAGCATTAGGCAACCTGGACAAGGATGTTTTTAGTAATCCATGCTCACTTTCCAATGAGGCTTTGGTGCAATCATAAGTGTGACCTTTGCATTTTGTGTCCAGAATATCACTGTGATAAAATGTATATGTAGATCAGGTGACATGAGTGTTTCTTCCACCATTTCTGGGAGTAATATGTTGAAGACATATAAATTAGCCTTTGGGGGTACAAATAGGTGTACCCTGGGTCTATGAATATAGAGATAACGCATGAATAGACCATACTGTGAATAAATAGTATAACAGGTTCCAATTTAAATAATGGATTGCATTGATATCTGAAAATATATAGGAAATCTAATATTGATACACAACCATTCATTCTAACCAGTTATACATCTAATGGTGATATTGGGGTTATGGTTTACCATGAAGGGGGTGTGAGTTTTGCTTCACAAGGGATTATGGAAATGGAAAAGAATGTGTTTGGAAAGAAGTCTCATGAAAAGACCAGTCAAGAAACGTGGAGGATTACATGTGTTCTGAAGCAGGAAGTGATTGAAAGGGAAATAAATGCCTAGAAATTTGTGAACTTGAGGATGAAATACATATCCTATGATGTGCATCAACTGAAGAAATAGTAATGTACCAGTGTTGAATAAAAATGAACGTCAAAATACACATCATGTCCCATAGGAATCTACTTGCATTCATGTTAAACTTGGTCAGTTACTGTAGAAATATTAGGATTTCAGCACTAGGAAACAAATATGTATTTCAGGTGGATGACTATTTCTGAGAATAATCTTGTGAAAAGTTGATTATAAATCCCCATATATGAACATGAATGAATTTAGGGAGTATATAATATGACACATACATTTCATATTTTGAAAAATCTGGAGAGTGTGTGTATGTGTGTGTATATATATATATATATATATATATATATATATATATATATATATATATATATATATACAAAAAAACACACACACAAACACAGACATTAAAGAGTAGAAATATATATCCAATCAAAATTCATCATGAAATATTTATCATCCACAGATCCAAAAATATTTATTTTACTGAACATGTATTTATGTATCATGTTGTTCAAGTGGGAAGCTCACCTGGAGGTTGAATTCTCAGTTCCAACAGCATTTAGGAGGAGTGATCTCTTCTCACAATTTGTATCTGCCAAGTCAGCCACCTCACAAGAATGGACGTGGGATAGGAGGTAGGATTCTATATGTGCATGTAAAAATGCATGTTGCTGAATAGGCTACAGAGAAAGGGAGACAGGAATTCACATATTTGTTAACTTTCAAAACACATGGAGAACTATTTCTATTAAATTGGACTAGATTTATAACACCTACCCTTTATAATGCAAAAGGCCAGTCCAACTATACACCAGGCCTCCTCTGAACTGCCTGTATTTCTATTCTGTTTGAGTTATTTTTCTCCATCATATTAGTATTAGTAGTCACAATCTAGTAGGGTATGGGTTAGTGTCAGGGATTCAGTATTTCGAACGGAAAATAGGAAAATGAATCCAATGTGTAGGCCAATATGTGCTACAAAAAAAATCTTCCCACTCTCATCCAGAACATTGCCTTGACATTACCTTCGCATAAAATAAGACACAATTTGAGGAGAAGAGTTAGAAATGCTGTGAATACATATGTGGAATGGAAAATGCTCAGGAGTTCAAAACCTTGGAGGTGGTAGACAAGTGTCCATGAGTAAACGACAGGGTAAACACTCCACAAACATTGAGCTCTGCTGGCCTAAAGACTTTGTGAGAAACTGCCTCTTAGGTTGGGCACTTGAAATATATGTTGTTGTCAGGAGCTTTAGCTTCCTTTGTAGTTTGACCATCAAACCTGGTCTGCATCTAGGTGACCTGGATGACATGGTTTCTGATTTTCCAATGAACATGAGGCAGAAGTGCTGAATTCTCTCTTTGCAGGTAAACTGTGGCCACTGGGGTCTAAGTGTCTCCCTGTGTGGACTGTGAAGCCATTTGGTCATCCTCCACTTTTCGTGGTGTTTCTTGCTGCTGCACTGGAAGTCTGGAATTTGCTTCAGGAAATACAAGGAGTTCAACTGGGACACAGTGCTGGAGGGAGTTCTGTCACGTGTGGTGGGTCAAGGTCCTAGGAGAATGCACCAGCCAGGCTTCTATCCCACAGAGCTTGCCCCCTTGACCATAGCAACCTGATTCTGAACATTGCCCTGAAACCTCTCCATATAACAAGATGCCTTTACATAGAAGGGTCTGCTCACTGCACCATGTCAGTCACAAGCCATTTGGAAGCCAATGGCAGATCCACATGGCCCCACCACAGATGTTTTATCACACACCTGCACACCACTGCTCTAGGCCCACTACTCAGCGGGCCCCAACTTACTGGCATCTCTGTTTTACACCATTTTCATGAAACCCAGTCAATCAAGGCACTGTCTGGTACACTCATGATCAGCAACAGGACATCCAAAGGTTCTCCAGTGCCACCTGGTCATGGGAATTTCAAAAATGTCATGGTATTTATCTAGCTAGCCATTTTTAAAGGATGAAGTTGGAGGCACTGTGGGTTTCCATTCCTTCAGGAACCATTAAATGGTGAGGAAGCTCATTTCAACGAAAGCTCTGGAGAACTCCCACAAACAAGGCTTCCCAAAGAGTGGCCAAAAGGTCACAGGAAGCCAGGCCCATTGAGGTCTACAATGTGTGGTCCACGTGTGTTTGGACTCTCCACGATGGCTGCCAGGTCTTTAAGAATAAAATCATGTGATATCCGGGCTGAGATTCCCAGTGCTCTGTGGAAAGCCAGCCTGGGCCTAGATCTCAGTTTCCAAGGGCGACTCTCATGCGTGGCCTTCTAACATCCCAACACAATTCACGGCAATACTTCTCTGAGGTCAGTTCCAGAACTCAGTCTCGAAGGGGAATCACACCAGAGTTCAAGCCCAGGTGGACCCAGTCATCTCTTCCCACTGCCACACCACAATTCAAACCAAAACACTGCCACATGGCCCTCATCTTCTTCCATATAGACACTCATCATAACCTCTGGCTGGAGGTTTCCATGAGGGGCACAGCCCAAGACAGTGTCCACAATAAGCTCCCTTGCCTCTCATTTGCCTAATGTCAGGGTGTACTGGACACCCTTCCTGTGAACCTGGAGTGATCAAATAGTCCTGCCGTTAATACTGCTCTACTTCTCCAATTGGAGGCCTACTGACTGCCCGGTATAGATTCTTTGTGTGAACTGGAGTCATGAGAAAACCCAAGCACCTATGGGCTAGCCTCTGCAGGGCTTTGAAGAACTCGTTTGACACAAAGGATCCCTATTCTCACTTGATGGAGGTCAGGAACCTTACAGAGGAAGGCGAGAGACTTCATCCACCATGACTGCTTTTGTGCCAATTTGGCTTTGGATGCACACATGGGATCTTTCTTTGGATCCATCAGGTGCTGACAATCTAAGCCACAGCCTCACACAGGGCCAAGAGGCTGATTCAGACACATCCCTTTGCACAGCAATTAAGCAAAGAGCCACAGGTGATGCCCATTCATTTCCATTTGAAAACTGTTTTCCTCAGGCTTCACAAAGGGGTGCCCTGAGGCAAAGGCCTTCCTGACATTCAGGGCAACAGAACAATAGGTAAGCCAAAGGCCCAAAGCAGGCTTTCTCCAGGGAGACTTTACTGGTCACACTGATATCTGAGTTTTCTGAGATGCTCACCATTCCTTTCAACTATCCAGTACATGGCCATGCCACCGAGATTGCAGGTGGTACATATCTTGGACACAAAACCATGAGCCTATTCTGGAGAGTGGCCAGAATTCAGGAAGAAAACAGGAACTTAGGAAGATAGTAGGTGTTGCCCATCCATAAGGCAAGCCGCAGTCCATTCATAAATTGGGCAGGATGAATGCTGGGAAGCTTTCTACTAGACAGGACACATCCATTGATGCATTCTCTTTTCTAATGTCTACAACCAGGGACACAGTGGGATACACAAACATAGAAACACTCGCCTTGTCAAAAGCCTTACTAGAAACAGTCCACTCCAAACCAAACAAACCGCCTTTCCTACCTATTCTCAGAACATGAGACCAAACCACAAACTCACACCCACACCCACAAAGGCACCTCCTTCCAAGTTGGTCTGTGACTACCCAGAGTGTCATCTGACTGGTGGGCCATACTATGTTCCCCCGAAAGGGCTTGTCCTGTCTCACATCTGGCCTCCTTGGCCAACTCTGTGAAGTTGTCAGGAGCCAGCGGTGAGCCACTACCTGCTTTCTCAGGAATGGCCCCTCTGCAGAGCTTTCCTGGCATTTGGCAATCCTCACATCAGTGGGTACCAAGAAAGACTGACTCTGTCCTTGGTAAATCCAAACAAGTGAGCCCACTGGGACTGGGACTGGGACTGGCTCTGGGTGCCTGGCTTCCTGGATCCCAAGATCAGAGAGTTCCATCACCAAGGAAGTGAGGTGAGGTCACTTCCTTCAGGAACTGAATGAGGTCACTGCCTTGGCAACCACTGTGTCCTAACAGTTGCTTCCAAGGCTCCCATGAGATGGAGGCTGCCCCTCCTTCCTGTGACACTTTCACAAGTTAGAATGGCATATCAACCATAGGCACCAAGGAACAGCTCTCCACACAGGCCTGCTTTGGTCCACCTTGTCTACATTAAGAAGAGAGAGGTTCATTCAGACACAACACTTCATCCTGACCAGGTTGTTTGCCATGGAAGATGACTTCTGCTCTCTCAGGCCCTTCATAGCTGCCTACATCTTCTCCAGGTATCATTTCTGCATGGACCTTTGAGGTTCTCAGCAGGTGGAAAATCCCCCACATTCCTGTATTGTAAGACCCACTCTGTCCCTGCTCTTCTGTAAAGTTAGATTGAGGGAAGAGTGTATGGTTAGGGTTAAGAACCTGTTTGATGTGGCTTAGGAATCACTCTGCTGGATGAAGAATGGTATTGGGAACCTGCGATATTTATAATAATATATAGGTGATATATATGTATGAAAACAGAAATCCAAGTAAGATTTGAAGGCCAGAAGGGCATTGGGCCCTTGATGGGGATACTTAGCTTTGAATGACTTTCTGCACAGATGTCTCAGATAAATCAATATACAATGGCATAGGACCTTGTACCTTGGATGATTGAATGTAGAAGAGAACATCCAGTCCAAAAGGGATAGTAGGTAGGATTAGGAAGATAGTTGGTATGTTTTGGAAGAAGAGTGAGTATACAATTTGGACCAAAAGTTCTTTAGCAATAGGGTGTCGGTTAGAGAGTGAATGTAAACGTCGGCACATGTGAAGAGTCAGTCACAATGATGAACTGGGGAACATATGTAGGAAAGCAGATATCAATAGAGACATTAGGAAATCAGGCAAAGTATAAAGTGAGTGAGTGGATTAGACATTTTCAACAGGGTTGAGGTTGAATATATCATCTTAGGAAGAAACAAATGTGTAGTCACCAATAGCATTGACATTTGACAGCATTAGGCAACCTGGACAAGGATGTTTTTAGTAATCCATGCTCACTTTCCAATGAGGCTTTGGTGCAATCATAAGTGTGACCTTTGCATTTTGTGTCCAGAATATCACTGTGATAAAATGTATATGTAGATCAGGTGACATGAGTGTTTCTTCCACCATTTCTGGGAGTAATATGTTGAAGACATATAAATTAGCCTTTGGGGGTACAAATAGGTGTACCCTGGGTCTATGAATATAGAGATAACGCATGAATAGACCATACTGTGAATAAATAGTATAACAGGTTCCAATTTAAATAATGGATTGCATTGATATCTGAAAATATATAGGAAATCTAATATTGATACACAACCATTCATTCTAACCAGTTATACATCTAATGGTGATATTGGGGTTATGGTTTACCATGAAGGGGGTGTGAGTTTTGCTTCACAAGGGATTATGGAAATGGAAAAGAATGTGTTTGGAAAGAAGTCTCATGAAAAGACCAGTCAAGAAACGTGGAGGAATACATGTGTTCTGAAGCAGGAAGTGATTGAAAGGGAAATAAATGCCTAGAAATTTGTGAACTTGAGGATGAAATACATATCCTATGATGTGAATCAACTGAAGAAATAGTAATGTACCAGTGTTGAATAAAAATGAATGTCAAAACACACATCATGTCCCATAGGAATCTACGTGCATTCATGTTAAACTGGGTCAGTTACTGTAGAAATATTAGGATTTCAGCACTAGGAAACAAATATGTATTTCAGGTGGATGACTATTTCTGAGAATAATCTTGTGAAAAGTTGATTATTAATCCACATATATGAACATGAATGAATTTAGGGAGTATATAATATGACACATATATTTCATATTTTGAAAAATCTGGAGAGTGTGTGTATGTGTGTATATATATATATATATACAAAAAAAAACACACACACAAACACAGACATTAAAGAGTAGAAATATATATGCCAATCGAAATTCATCATGAAATATTTATCATCCACAGATCCAAAAATATTTATTTTACTGAACATGTATTTATGTATCATGTTGTTCAAGTGGGAAGCTCACCTGGAGGTTGAATTCTCAGTTCCAACAGCGTTTAGGAGGAGTGATCTTTTCTCACAATCTGTATCTGCCAACTCAGCCACCTCACAAGAATGGACGTGGGATAGGAGGTAGGATTCTATATGTGCATGTAAAAATGCATGTTGCTGAATAGTCTACAGAGAAAGGGAGACAGGAATTCACATATTTGTTAACTTTCAAAACACATGGAGAACTATTTCTATTAAATTGGACTAGATTTATAACACCTACCCTTTATAATGCAAAAGGCAAGTCCAACTATACACCAGGCCTCCTCTGAACTGCCTGTATTTCTATTCTGTTTGAGTTATTTTTCTCCATCATATTAGTATTCATAGTCACAATCTAGTAGGGTATGGGTTAGTGTCAGGGATTCAGTATTTCGAACGGAAAATAGGAAAATGAATCCAATGTGTAGGCCAATATGTGCTACAAAAAAATCTTCCCACTCTCATCCAGAACATTGCCTTGACATTACCTTCACAATAAGTAAGACACAATTTGAGGAGAAGAGTTAGAAATGGTATGAATACATATGTGGAATGGAAAATGCTCTGGAGTTCACAACCTTGGAGGTGGTAGACTAGTTTCCATGAGTAAGGGACAGGGTAAACACTCCACAAACGTGGAGCTCTGCTGGCCTAAAGAATTTGTGAGAAACTGCCTCTGAGGTTGGGCACTTGGAATGTATGTTGTTGTCAGGAGCTTTAGCTTCCTTTGTAGTGAGACCATCAAACCTGGTCTGCATCTATGTGACCTGGAGGACATGGTTTCTGATTTTCCAATGAACATGAGGCAGAAGTGCTGAATTCTCTCTTTGCAGGTAAAGTGTGGCCACTGGGGTCTAAGTGTCTCCCTGTGTGGACTGTGAAGCCATTTGGTCATCCTCCACTTTTCGTGGTGTTTCTTGCTGCTGCACTGGAAGTCTCGAATTTGCTTCAGGAAATACAAGGAGTTCAACTGGGACACAGTGCTGGAGGGAGTTCTGTCACGTGTGGTTGGTCAAGGTCCTAGGAGAATGCACCAGCCAGGCTTCTATCCCACAGAGCTTGCCCCCTTGACCATAGCAACCTGATTCTGAACATTGCCCTGAAACCTCTCCATATAACAAGATGCCTTTACATAGAAGGGTCTGCTCACTGCACCATGTCAGTCACAAGCCATTTGGAAGCCAATGGCAGATCCACATGGCCCCACCACAGATGTTTTATCACACACCTGCACACCACTGCTCTAGGCCCACTACTCAGCGGGCCCCAACTTACTGGCATCTCTGGTTTACACCATTTTCATGAAACCCAGTCAATCAAGGCACTGTCTGGTAAACTCATGATCAGCAACAGGACATCCAAAGGTTCTCCAGTGCCACCTGGTCATGGGAATTTCAAAAATGTCATGGTATTTATCTAGCTAGCCATTTTTAAAGGATGAAGTTGGAGGCACTGTGGGTTTCCATTCCTTCAGGAACCATTAAATGGTGAGGAAGCTCATTTCAACGAAAGCTCTGGAGAACTCCCACAAACAAGGCTTCCCAAAGAGTGGCCAAAAGGTCACAGGAAGCCAGGCCCATTGAGGTCTACAATGTGTGGTCCACGTGTGTTTGGACTCTCCACGATGGCTGCCAGGTCTTTAAGGATAAAATCATGTGATATCCGGGCTGAGATTCCCAGTGCTCTGTGGAAAGCCAGCCTGGGCCTAGATCTCAGTTTCCAAGGGCGACTCTCATGCGTGGCCTTCTAACATCCCGACACAATTCACGGCAATACTTCTCTGAGGTCAGTTCCAGAACTCAGTCTCCAAGGGGAATCACACCAGAGTTCAAGCCCAGGTGGACCCAGTCATCTCTTCCCACTGCCACACCACAATTCAAACCAAAACACTGCCACATGGCCCTCATCTTCTTCCATATAACACTCATCATAACCTCTGGCTGGAGGTTTCCATGAGGGGCACAGCCCAAGACAGTGTCCACAATAAGCTCCCTTGCCTCTCATTTGCCTAATGTCAGGGTGGACTGGACACCCTTCCTGTGAACCTGGAGTGATCAAATAGGCCTGCCGTTAATACTGCTCTACTTCTCCAATTGGAGGCCTACTGACTGCCCGGTATAGATTCTTTGTGTGAACTGGAGTCATGAGAAAACCCAAGCACCTATGGGCTAGCCTCTGCAGGGCTTTGAAGAACTCGTTTGACACAAAGGATCCCTATTCTCACTTGATGGAGGTCAGGAACCTTACAGAGGAAGGCGAGAGACTTCATCCACCATGACTGCTTTTGTGCCAATTTGGCTTTGGATGCACACATGGGATCTTTCTTTGGATCCATCAGGTGCTGACAATCTAAGCCACAGCCTCACACAGGGCCAAGAGGCTGATTCAGACACATCCCTTTGCAAAGCAATTAAGCAAAGAGCCACAGGTGATGCCCATTCATTTCCATTTGAAAACTGTTTTCCTCAGGCTTCACAAAGCGGTGCCCTGAGGCAAAGGCCTTCCTGACATTCAGGGCAACAGAACAATAGGTAAGCCAAAGGCCCAAGGCAGGCTTTCTCCAGGGAGACTTTACTGGTCACACTGATATCTGAGTTTTCTGAGATGCTCACCATTCCTTTCAACTATCCAGTACATGGCCATGCCACCGAGATTGCAGGTGGTACATATCTTGGACACAAAACCATGAGCCTATTCTGGAGAGTGGCCAGAATTCAGGAAGAAAACAGGAACTTAGGAAGATAGTAGGTGTTGCCCATCCATAAGGCAAGCCGCAGTCCATTCATAAATTGGGCAGGATGAATGCTGGGAAGCTTTCTACTAGACAGGACACATCCATTGATGCATTCTCTTTTCTAATGTCTACAACCAGGGACACAGTGGGATACACAAACATAGAAACACTCGCCTTGTCAAAAGCCGTACTAGAAACAGTCCACTCCAAACCAAACAAACCGCCTTTCCTACCTATTCTCAGAACATGAGACCAAACCACAAACTCACACCCACACCCACAAAGGCACCTCCTTCCAAGTAGGTCTGTGACTACCCAGAGTGTCATCTGACTGGTGGGCCATACTATGTTCCCCCGAAAGGGCCTGTCCTGTCTCACATCTGGCCTCCTTGGCCAACTCTGTGAAGTTGTCAGGAGCCAGCGGTGAGCCACTACCTGCTTTCTCAGGAAAGGCCCCTCTGCAGAGCTTTCCTGGCATTTAGCAATCCTCACATCAGTGGGTACCAAGAAAGACTGACTCTGTCCTTGGTAAATCCAAACAAGTGAGCCCACTGGGACTGGGACTGGGACTGGCTCTGGGTGCCTGGCTTCCTGGATCCCCAGATCAGAGAGTTCCATCACCAAGGAAGTGAGGTGAGGTCACTTCCTTCAGGAACTGAATGAGGTCACTGCCTTGGCAACCACTGTGTCCTAACAGTTGCTTCCAAGGCTCCCATGAGATGGAGGCTGCCCCTCCTTCCTGTGACACTTTCACAAGTTAGAATGGAATATCAACCACAGGCACCAAAAAACAGCTCTCCACACAGGCCTGCTTTGGTCCACCTTGTCTACATTAAGAAGAGAGAGGTTCATTCAGACACATCCCTTCATCCTGACCAGGTTGTTTGCCATGGAAGATGACTTCTGCTCTCTCAGGCCCTTCATAGCTGCCTACATCTTCTCCAGGTATCATTTCTGCATGGAACTTTGAGGTTCTCAGCAGGTGGAAAATCCCCCACATTAGTGTATTGTAAGACCCACTCTGTCCCTGCTCTTCTGTAAAGATAGATTGAGGGAAGAGTGTATGGTTAGGGTTAAGAACCTGTTTGATGTGGCTTAGGAATCACTCTGCTGGATGAAGAATGGTATTGGGAACCTGCGATATTTATAATAATATATAGGTGAAATGTATGTATGAAAACAGAAATCCAAGTAAGATTTGAAGGCCAGAAGGGCATTGGGCCCTTGATTGGGATACTTAGCTTTGAATGACTTTCTGCACAGATGTCTCAGATAAATCGATATACAATGGCATAGGACCTTGTACCTTGGATGATTGAATGTAGAAGAGAACATCCAGTCAAAAAGGGATAGTAGGTAGGATTAGGAAGATAGTTGGTAAGATTTGGAAGAAGAGTGAGTATACAATTTGGACCAAAAGTTCTTTAGCAATAAGGTGTCTGTTAGAGAGTGAATGTAAACGTCAGCACATGTGAAGAGTCAGTCACAATGATGAACTGGGGAACATATGTAGGAAAGCAGATATCAATAGAGACATTAGGAAATCAGGCAAAGTATAAAGTGAGTGAGTGGATTAGACATTTTCAATAGGGTTGAGGTTGAATATATCATCTTAGGAAGAAACAAATGTGTAGTCACCAATAGCATTGACATTTGACAGCATTAGGCAACCTGGACAAGGATGTTTTTAGTAATCCATGCTCACTTTCCAATGTGGCTTTGGTGCAATCATAAGTGTGACCTTTGCATTTTGTGTCCAGAATATCACTGTGATAAAATGTATATGTAGATCAGGTGACATGAGTGTTTCTTCCACCATTTCTGGGAGTAATATGTTGAAGACATATAAATTAGCCTTTGGGGGTACAAATAGGTGTACCCTGGGTCTATGAATATAGAGATAACGCATGAATAGACCATACTGTGAATAAATAGTATAACAGGTTCCAATTTAAATAATGGATTGCATTGATATCTGAAAATATATAGGAAATCTAATATTGATACACAACCATTCATTCTAACCAGTTATACATCTAATGGTGATATTGGGGTTATGGTTTACCATGAACGGGGTGTGAGTTTTGCTTCACAAGGGATTATGGAAATGGAAAAGAATGTGTTTGGAAAGAAGTCTCTTGAAAAGACCAGTCAAGAAACGTGGAGGAATACATGTGTTCTGAAGCAGGAAGTGATTGAAAGGGAAATAAATGCCTAGAAATTTGTGAACTTGAGGATGAAATACATATCCTATGATGTGCATCAACTGAAGAAATAGTAATGTACCAGTGTTGAATAAAAATGAACGTCAAAACACACATCATGTCCCATAGGAATCTACTTGCATTCATGTTAAACTGGGTCAGTTACTGTAGAAATATTAGGATTTCAGCACTAGGAAACAAATATGTATTTCAGGTGGATGACTATTTCTGAGAATAATCTTGTGAAAAGTTGACTATAAATCCCCATATATGAACATGAATGAATTTAGGGAGTATATAATATGACACATACATTTCATATTTTGAAAAATCTGGAGAGTGTGTGTATGTGTGTATATATATATATATATATATATATATATATATATATATATAGAAAAAAAACACACACACAAACACAGACATTAAATAGTAGAAATATATATCCAATCAAAATTCATCATGAAATATTTATCATCCACAGATCCAAAAATATTTATTTTACTGAACATGTATTTATGTATCATGTTGTTCAAGTGGGAAGCTCACCTGGAGGTTGAATTCTCAGTTCCAACAGCATTTAGGAGGAGTGATCTCTTCTCACAATTTGTATCTGCCAAGTCAGCCACCTCACAAGAATGGACGTGGGATAGGAGGTTTGATTGTATATGTGCATGTAAAAATGCATGTTGCTGAATAGGCTACAGAGAAAGGGAGACAGGAATTCACATATTTGTTAACTTTCAAAACACATGGAGAACTATTTCTATTAAATTGGACTAGATTTATAACACCTACCCTTTATAATGCAAAAGGCCAGTCCAACTATACACCAGGCCTCCTCTGAACTGCCTGTATTTCTATTCTGTTTGAGTTATTTTTCTCCATCATATTAGTATTCGTAGTCACAATCTAGTAGGGTATGGGTTAGTGTCAGGGATTAAGTATTTCGAACGGAAAATAGGAAAATGAATCCAATGTGTAGGCCAATATGTGCTACAAGAAAATCTTCCCACTCTCATCCAGAACATTGACGTGACATTACCTTCGCAATAAATAAGACACAATTTGAGGAGAAGAGTTAGAAATGCTGTGAATACATATGTGGAATGGAAAATGCTCAGGAGTTCACAACCTTGGAGGTGGTAGACAAGTGTCCATGAGTAAACGACAGGGTAAACACTCCACAAACATGGAGCTCTGCTGGCCTAAAGACTTTGTGAGAAACTGCCTCTTAGGTTGGGCACTTGAAATATATGTTGTTGTCAGGAGCTTTAGCTTCCTTTGTAGTTTGACCATCAAACCTGGTCTGCATCTAGGTGACCTGGATGACATGGTTTCTGATTTTCCAATGAACATGAGGCAGAAGTGCTGAATTCTCTCTTTGCAGGTAAACTGTGGCCACTGGGGTCTAAGTGTCTCCCTGTGTGGAGTGTGAAGCCATTTGGTCATCCTCCACTTTTCGTGGTGTTTCTTGCTGCTGCACTGGAAGTCTGGAATTTGCTTCAGGAAATACAAGGAGTTCAACTGGGACACAGTGCTGGAGGGAGTTCTGTCACGTGTGGTGGGTCAAGGTCCTAGGAGAATGCACCAGCCAGGCTTCTATCCCACAGAGCTTGCCCCCTTGACCATAGCAACCTGATTCTGAACATTGCCCTGAAACCTCTCCATATAACAAGATGCCTTTACATAGAAGGGTCTGCTCACTGCACCATGTCAGTCACAAGCCATTTGGAAGCCAATGGCAGATCCACATGGCCCCACCACAGATGTTTTATCACACACCTGCACACCACTGCTCTAGGCCCACTACTCAGCGGGCCCCAACTTACTGGCATCTCTGTTTTACACCATTTTCATGAAACCCAGTCAATCAAGGCACTGTCTGGTACACTCATGATCAGCAACAGGACATCCAAAGGTTCTCCAGTGCCACCTGGTCATGGGAATTTCAAAAATGTCATGGTATTTATCTAGCTAGCCATTTTTAAAGGATGAAGTTGGAGGCACTGTGGGTTTCCATTCCTTCAGGAACCATTAAATGGTGAGGAAGCTCATTTCAACGAAAGCTCTGGAGAACTCTCACAAACAAGGCTTCCCAAAGAGTGGCCAAAAGGTCACAGGAAGCCAGGCCCATTGAGGTCTACAATGTGTGGTCCACGTGTGTTTGGACTCTCCACGATGGCTGCCAGGTCTTTAAGAATAAAATCATGTGATATCCGGGCTGAGATTCCCAGTGCTCTGTGGAAAGCCAGCCTGGGCCTAGATCTCAGTTTCCAAGGGCGACTCTCATGCGTGGCCTTCTAACATCCTGACACAATTCACGGCAATACTTCTCTGAGGTCAGTTCCAGAACTCAGTCTCCAAGGGGAATCACACCAGAGTTCAAGCCCAGGTGGACCCAGTCATCTCTTCCCACTGCCACACCACAATTGAAACCAAAACACTGCCAAATGGCCCTCATCTTCTTCCATATAGACACTCATCATAACCTCTGGCTGGAGGTTTCCATGAGGGGCACAGCCCAAGACAGTGTCCACAATAAGCTCCCTTGCCTCTCATTTGCCTAATGTCAGGGTGGACTGGACACCCATCCTGTGAACCTGGAGTGATCAAATAGGCCTGCCTTTAATACTGCTCTACTTCTCCAATTGGAGGCCTACTGACTGCCGGGTATAGATTCTTTGTGTGAACTGGAGTCATGAGAAAACCCAAGCACCTATGGGCTAGCCTCTGCATGGCTTTGAAGGACTCATTTGACACAAAGGATCCCTATTCTCACTTGATGGAGGTAAGGAACCTTACAGAGGAAGGCGAGAGACCTCATCCAAGATGACTGCTTTTCTGCCAATTTGGCTTTGGATGCACACATGGGATCTTTCTTTGGATCCATCAGGTGCTGACAATCTAAGCCACAGCCTCACACAGGGCCAAGAGGCTGATTCAGACACATCCCTTTGCAAAGCAATTAAGCAAAGAACCACAGGTGATGCCCATTCATTTCCATTTGAAAACTGTTTTCCTCAGGCTTCACAAAGGGGTGCCCTGAGGCAAAGGCCTTCCTGACATTCAGGGCAACAGAACAATAGGTAAGACAAAGGCCCAAGGCAGGCTTTCTCCAGGGAGACTTTACTGGTCACACTGATATCTGAGTTTTCTGAGATGCTCACCATTCCTTTCAACTATCCAGTACATGGCCATGCCACCGAGATTGCAGGTGGTACATATCTTGGACACAAAACCATGAGCCTATTCTGGAGAGTGGCCAGAATTCAGGAAGAAAACAGGAACTTAGGAAGATAGTAGGTGTTGCCCATCCATAAGGCAAGCCGCAGTCCATTCATAAATTGGGCAGGATGAATGCTGGGAAGCTTTCTACTAGACAGGACACATCCATTGATGCATTCTCTTTTCTAATGTCTACAACCAGGGACACAGTGGGATACACAAACCTAGAAACACTCACCTTGTCAAAAGCCTTACTAGAAACAGTCCACTCCAAAGAAAACAAACCGCCTTTCCTACCTATTCTCAGAACATGAGACCATACCACAAACTCACACCCACTCCCACAAAGGCACCTCCTTCCAAGTTGGTCTGTGACTACCCGGAGTGTCGTCTGACTGGTGGGCCATACTATGTTCCCTCGAAAGGGCCTGTCCTGTCTCACATCTGGCCTCCTTGGCCAACTCTGTGAAGTTGTCAGGAGCCAGAGGTGAGCCACTACCTCCTTTCTCAGGAAAGGCCCCTCTGCAGAGCTTTCCTGGCATTTGGCCATCCTCACATCAGTGGGTACCAAGAAAGACTGACTCTGTCCTTGGGAAATCCAAACAAGTGAGCCCACTGGGACTGGGACTGGGACTGGCTCTGGGTGCCTGGCTTCCTGGATCCCAAGATCAGAGAGTTCCATCACCAAGGAAGTGAGGTGAGGTCACTTCCTTCAGGAACTGAATGAGGTCACTGCCTTGGCAACCACTGTGTCCTAACACTTGCTTCCAAGGCTCCCATGAGATGGAGGCTGCCCCTCCTTCCTGTGACACTTTCACAAGTTAGAATGGAATATCAACCACAGGCACCAAGGAACAGCTCTCCACACAGGCCTGCTTTGGTCCATCTTGTCTACATTAAGAAGAGAGAGGCTCATTCAGACACATCCCTTCTTCCTGACCAGGTTGTTTGCCATGGAAGATGACTTCTGCTCTCTCAGGTCCTTCATAGCTGCCTACATCTTCTCCAGGTATCATTTCTGCATGGACCTTTGAGGTTCTCAGCAGGTGGAAGATCCCCCACATTCCTGTATTGTAAGACCCACTCTGTCCCTGCTCTTCTGTAAAGTTAGATTGAGGGAAGAGTGTATGGTTAGGGTTAAGAACCAGTTTGATTTGGGTGAGGAATCACTCTGCTGGATGAATAATGGTATTGGGAACCTGCGATATTTATAATAATATATAGGTGAAATATATGTATGAAAACAGAAATCCAAGTAAGATTTGAAGGCCAGAAGGGCATTGGGCCCTTGATTGGGATACTTAGCTTTGAATGACTTTCTGCACAGATGTCTCAGATAAATCGATATACAATGGCATAGGACCTTGTACCTTGGATGATTGAATGTAGAAGAGAACATCCAGTCAAAAAGGGATAGTAGGTAGGATTAGAAGATAGTTGGTAAGTTTTGGAAGAAGAGTGTGTATACAATTTGGACCAAAAGTTCTTTAGCAATAGGGTGTCGGTTAGAGAGTTAATGTAAATGTCAGCACATGTGAAGAATCAGTCACAATGATGAACTGGGGAACATATGTAGGAAAGCAGATATCAATAGAGACATTAGGAAATCAGGCAAAGTATAAACTGAGTGAGTGGATTAGACATTTTCAACAGGGTTGAGGATGAATATATCATCTTAGGAAGAAACAAATGAATAAATAGTATAGTATAACAAATAAATAGTATAACAGGTTCCAATTTAAATAATGGATTGCATTGATATCTGAAAATATATAGGAAATCTAATATTGATACACAACCATTCATTCTAACCAGTTATACATCTAATGGTGATATTGGTGTTATGGTTAACCATGAAGGGGGTGTGAGTTTTGCTTCACAAGGGATTATGGAAATGGAAAAGAATGTGTTTGGAAAGAAGTCTCATGAAAAGACCAGTCAAGAAACGTGGAGGAATACATGTGTTCTGAAGCAGGAAGTGATTGAAAGGGAAATAAATGCCTAGAAATTTGTGAACTTGAGGATGAAATACATATCCTATGATGTGAATCAACTGAAGAAATAGTAATGTACCAGTGTTGAATAAAAATGAATGTCAAAACACACATCATATCCCATAGGAATCTACGTGCATTCATGTTAAACTGGGTCAGTTACTGTAGAAATATTAGGATTTCAGCACTAGGAAACAAATATGTATTTCAGGTGGATGACTATTTCTGAGAATAATCTTGTGAAAAGTTGATTATAAATCCACATATATGAACATGAATGAATTTAGGGAGTATATAATATGACACATACATTTCATATTTTGAAAAATCTGGAGAGTGTGTGTATGTGTGTGTGTATATATATATATATATATATATATATATATATATATATATATATATACAAAAAAATCACACACACATAAACACAGACATTAAAGTGTAGAAATATATATGCCAATCGAAATTCATCATGAAATATTTATCATCCACAGATCCAAAAATATTTATTTTACTGAACATGTATTTATGTATCATGTTGTTCAAGTGGGAAGCTCACCTGGAGGTTGAATTCTCAGTTCCAACAGCGCTTAGGAGGAGTGATCTCTTCTCACAATTTGTATCTGCCAAGTCAGCCACCTCACAAGAATAGACGTGGGATGGGAGGTAGGATTCTATAAGTGTATGTAAAAATGCTTGTTGCTGAATAGGCTACAGAGAAAGGGAGACAGGAATTCACATATTTGTTAACTTTCAAAACACATGGAGAACTATTTCTATAAAATTGGACTAGATTTATAACACCTACCCTTTATAATGCAAAAGGCCAGTCCAACTATACACCAGGCCTCCTCTGAACTGCCTGTATTTCTATTCTGTTTGAGTTATTTTTCTCCATCATATTAGTATTCGTAGTCACAATCTAGTAGGGTATGGGTTAGTGTCAGGGATTCAGTATTTCGAATGGAAAATAGGAAAATGAATCCAATGTGTAGGCCAATATGTGCTAGAAAAAAATCTTCCCACTCTCATGCAGAACATTGTCTTGACATTACCTTCGCAATAAATAAGACACAATTTGAGGAGAAGAGTTAGAAATGCTGTGAATACATATGTGGAATGGAAAATGCTCAGGAGTTCACAACCTTGGAGGTGGTAGACAAGTGTCCATGAGTAAACGACAGGGTAAACACTCCACAAACATGGAGCTCTGCTGGCCTAAAGACTTTGTGAGAAACTGCCTCTTAGGTTGGGCACTTGAAATATATGTTGTTGTCAGGAGCTTTAGCTTCCTTTGTAGTTTGACCATCAAACCTGGTCTGCATCTAGGTGACCTGGATGACATGGTTTCTGATTTTCCAATGAACATGAGGCAGAAGTGCTGAATTCTCTCTTTGCAGGTAAACTGTGGCCACTGGGGTCTAAGTGTCTCCCTGTGTGGACTGTGAAGCCATTTGGTCATCCTCCACTTTTCGTGGTGTTTCTTGCTGCTGCACTGGAAGTCTGGAATTTGCTTCAGGAAATACAAGGAGTTCAACTGGGACACAGTGCTGGAGGGAGTTCTGTCACATGTGGTGGGTCAAGGTCCTAGGAGAATGCACCAGCCAGGCTTCTATCCCACAGAGCTTGCCCCCTTGACCATAGCAACCTGATTCTGAACATTGCCCTGAAACCTCTCCATATAACAAGATGTCTTTACAAAGAAGGGTCTGCTCACTGCACCATGTCAGTCACAAGCCATTTGGAAGCCAATGGCAGATCCACATGGCCCCACCACAGATGTTTTATCACACACCTGCACACCACTGCTCTAGGCCCACTACTCAGCGGGCCCCAACTTACTGGCATCTCTGTTTTACACCATTTTCATGAAACCCAGTCAATCAAGGCACTGTCTGGTACACTCATGATCAGCAACAGGACATCCAAAGGTTCTCCAGTGCCACCTGGTCATGGGAATTTCAAAAATGTCATGGTATTTATCTAGCTAGCCATTTTTAAAGGATGAAGTTGGAGGCACTGTGGGTTTCCATTCCTTCAGGAACCATTAAATGGTGAGGAAGCTCATTTCAACGAAAGCTCTGGAGAACTCTCACAAACAAGGCTTCCCAAAGAGTGGCCAAAAGGTCACAGGAAGCCAGGCCCATTGAGGTCTACAATGTGTGGTCCACGTGTGTTTGGACTCTCCACGATGGCTGCCAGGTCTTTAAGAATAAAATCATGTGATATCCGGGCTGAGATTCCCAGTGCTCTGTGGAAAGCCAGCCTGGGCCTAGATCTCAGTTTCCAAGGGCGACTCTCATGCGTGGCCTTCTAACATCCCGACACAATTCACGGCAATACTTCTCTGAGGTCAGTTCCAGAACTCAGTCTCCAAGGGGAATCACACCAGAGTTCAAGCCCAGGTGGACCCAGTCATCTCTTCCCACTGCCACACCACAATTCAAACGAAAACACTGCCACATGGCCCTCATCTTCTTCCATATAGACTCTCATCATAACCTCTGGCTGGAGGTTTCCATGAGGGGCACAGCCCAAGACAGTGTCCACAATAAGCTCCCTTGCCCCTCATTTGCCTAATGTCAGGGTGGACTGGACACCCTTCCTGTGAACCTGGAGTGATCAAATAGGCCTGCTGTTAATACTGCTCTACTTCTCCAATTGGAGGCCTACTGACTGCCCGGTATAGATTCTTTGTGTGAACTGGAGTCATGAGAAAACCCAAGCACCTATGGGCTAGCCTCTGCAGGGCTTTGAAGAACTCGTTTGACACAAAGGATCCCTATTCTCACTTGATGGAGGTCAGGAACCTTACAGAGGAAGGCGAGAGACTTCATCCACCATGACTGCTTTTGTGCCAATTTGGCTTTGGATGCACACATGGGATCTTTCTTTGGATCCATCAGGTGCTGACAATCTAAGCCACAGCCTCACACAGGGCCAAGAGGCTGATTCAGACACATCCCTTTGCAAAGCAATTAAGCAAAGAGCCACAGGTGATGCCCATTCATTTCCATTTGAAAACTGTTTTCCTCAGGCTTCACAAAGGGGTGCCCTGAGGCAAAGGCCTTCCTGACATTCAGGGCAACAGAACAATAGGTAAGCCAAAGGCCCAAAGCAGGCTTTCTCCAGGGAGACTTTACTGGTCACACTGATATCTGAGTTTTCTGAGATGCTCACCATTCCTTTCAACTATCCAGTACATGGCCATGCCACCGAGCTTGCAGGTGGTACATATCTTGGACACAAAACCATGAGCCTATTCTGGAGTGTGGCAAGAATTCAGGAAGAAAACAGGAACTTAGGAAGATAGTAGGTGTTGCCCATCCATAAGGCAAGCCGCAGTCCATTCATAAATTGGGCAGGATGAATGCTGGGAAGCTTTCTACTAGACAGGACACATCCATTGATGCATTCTCTTTTCTAATGTCTACAACCAGGGACACAGTGGGATACACAAACATAGAAACACTCGCCTTGTCAAAAGCCTTACTAGAAACAGTCCACTCCAAACCAAACAAACCGCCTTTCCTACCTATTCTCAGAACATGAGACCAAACCACAAACTCACACCCACACCCACAAAGGCACCTCCTTCCAAGTTGGTCTGTGACTACCCAGAGTGTCGTCTGACTGGTGGGCCATACTATGTTCCCCCGAAAGGGCCTGTCCTGTCTCACATCTGGCCTCCTTGGCCAACTCTGTGAAGTTGTCAGGAGCCAGCGGTGAGCCACTACCTGCTTTCTCAGGAAAGGCCCCTCTGCAGAGCTTTCCTGGCATTTGGCAATCCTCACATCAGTGGGTACCAAGAAAGACTGACTCTGTCCTTGGTAAATCCAAACAAGTGAGCCCACTGGGACTGGGACTGGGACTGGCTCTGGGTGCCTGGCTTCCTGGATCCCAAGATCAGAGAGTTCCATCACCAAGGAAGTGAGGTGAGGTCACTTCCTTCAGGAACTGAATGAGGTCACTGCCTTGGCAACCACTGTGTCCTAACAGTTGCTTCCAAGGCTCCCACGAGATGGATGCTGCCCCTCCTTCCTGTGACACTTTCACAAGTTAGAATGGAATATCAACCACAGGCACCAAGGAACAGCTCTCCACACAGGCCTGCTTTGGTCCACCTTGTCTACATTAAGAAGAGAGAGGTTCATTCAGACACATCCCTTCATCCTGACCAGGTTGTTTGCCATGGAAGATGACTTCTGCTCTCTCAGGCCCTTCATAGCTGCCTACATCTTCTCCAGGTATCATTTCTGCATGGACCTTTGAGGTTCTCAGCAGGTGGAAAATCCCCCACATTCCTGTATTGTAAGACCCACTCTGTCCTTGCTCTTCTGTAAAGATAGATTGAGGGAAGAGTGAATGGTTAGGGTTAAGAACCTGTTTGATGTGGCTTAGGAATCACTCTGCTGGATGAAGAATGGTATTGGGAACCTGCGATATTTATAATAATATATAGGTGAAATGTATGTATGAAAACAGAAATCCAAGTAAGATTTGAAGGCCAGAAGGGCATTGGGCCCTTGATTGGGATACTTAGCTTTGAATGACTTTCTGCACAGATGTTTCAGATACATCGATATACAATGGCATAGGACCTTGTACCTTGGATGATTGAATGTAGAAGAGAACATCCAGTCAAAAAGGGATAGTAGGTAGGATTAGGAAGATAGTTGGTAAGATTTGGAAGAAGAGTGAGTATACAATTTGGACCAAAAGTTCTTTAGCAATAAGGTGTCGGTTAGAGAGTGAATAAACGTCAGCACATGTGAAGAGTCAGTCACAATGATGAACTGGGGAACATATGTAGGAAAGCAGATATCAATAGAGACATTAGGAAATCAGGCAAAGTATAAAGTGAGTGAGTGGATTAGACATTTTCAACAGGGTTGAGGTTGAATATATCATCTTTGGAAGAAACAAATGTGTAGTCACCAATAGCATTGACATTTGACAGCATTAGGCAACCTGGACAAGGATGTTTTTAGTAATCCATGCTCACTTTCCAATGAGGCTTTGGTGCAATCATAAGTGTGACCTTTGCATTTTGTGTCCAGAATATCACTGTGATAAAATGTATATGTAGATCAGGTGACATGAGTGTTTCTTCCACCATTTCTGGGAGTAATATGTTGAAGACATATAAATTAGCCTTTGGGGGTACAAATAGGTGTACCCTGGGTCTATGAATATAGAGATAACGCATGAATAGACCATACTGTGAATAAATAGTATAACAGGTTCCAATTTAAATAATGGATTGCATTGATATCTGAAAATATATAGGAAATCTAATATTGATACACAACCATTCATTCTAACCAGTTATACATCTAATGGTGATATTGGGGTTATGGTTTACCATGAAGGGGGTGTGAGTTTTGCTTCACAAGGGATTATGGAAATGGAAAAGAATGTGTTTGGAAAGAAGTCTCATGAAAAGACCAGTCAAGAAACGTGGAGGAATACATGTGTTCTGAAGCAGGAAGTGATTGAAAGGGAAATAAATGCCTAGAAATTTGTGAACTTGAGGATGAAATACATATCCTATGATGTGCATCACCTGAAGAAATAGTAATGTACCAGTGTTGAATAAAAATGAACGTCAAAACACACATCATGTCCCATAAAAATCTACTTGCATTCATGTTAAACTGGGTCAGTTACTGTAGAAATATTAGGATTTCAGCACTAGGAAACAAATATGTATTTCAGGTGGATGACTATTTCTGAGAATAATCTTGTGAAAAGTTGATTATAAATCCCCATATATGAACATGAATGAATTTAGGGAGTATATAATATGACACATACATTTCATATTTTGAAAAATCTGGAGAGTGTGTGTATGTGTGTGTATATATATATATATATATATATATATATATATATATATATATATATATATATATATATATATACGAAAAAAACACACACACAAACATAGACATTAAAGAGTAGAAATATATATCCAATCAAAATTCATCATGAAATATTTATCATCCACAGATCCAAAAATATTTATTTTACTGAACATGTATTTATGTATCATGTTGTTCAAGTGGGAAGCTCACCTGGAGGTTGAATTCTCTGTTCCAACAGCATTTAGGAGGAGTGATCTTTTCTCACAATTTGTATCTGCCAAGTCAGCCACCTCACAAGATTGGATGTGGGATAGGAGGTTGGATCCTATATGTGCATGTAAAAATGCATGTTGCTGAATAGGCTACAGAGAAAGGGAGACAGGAATTCACATATTTGTTAACTTTCAAAACAAATGGAGAACTATTTCTATTAAATTGGACTAGATTTATAACACCTACCCTTTATAATGCAAAAGGCCAGTCCAACTATACACCAGGCCTCCTCTGAACTGCCTGTATTTCTATTCTGTTTGAGTTATTTTTCTCCATCATATTAGTATTCGTAGTCACAATCTAGTAGGGTATGGGTTAGTGTCAGGGATTCAGTATTTCGAACGGAAAATAGGAAAATGAATCCAATGTGTAGGCCAATATGTGCTACAAAAAAATCTTCCCAATCTCAAGAACATTGCCTTGACATTACCTTCGCAATAAATAAGACACAATTTGAGGAGAAGAGTTAGAAATGCTGTGAATACATATGTGGAATGGAAAATGCTCAGGAGTTCACAACCTTGGAGGTGGTAGACAAGTGTCCATGAGTAAACGACAGGGTAAACACTCCACAAACATGGAGCTCTGCTGGCCTAAAGACTTTGTGAGAAACTGCCTCTTAGGTTGGGCACTTGAAATATATGTTGTTGTCAGGAGCTTTAGCTTCCTTTGTAGTTTGACCATCAAACCTGGTCTGCATCTAGGTGACCTGGATGACATGGTTTCTGATTTTCCAATGAACATGAGGCAGAAGTGCTGAATTCTCTCTTTGCAGGTAAACTGTGGCCACTGGGGTCTAAGTGTCTCCCTGTGTGGACTGTGAAGCCATTTGGTCATCCTCCAGTTTTCGTGGTGTTTCTTGCTGCTGCACTGGAAGTCTGGAATTTGCTTCAGGAAATACAAGGAGTTCAACTGGGACACAGTGCTGGAGGGAGTTCTGTCACGTGTGGTGGGTCAAGGTCCTAGGAGAATGCACCAGCCAGGCTTCTATCCCACAGAGCTTGCCCCCTTGACCATAGCAACCTGATTCTGAACATTGCCCTGAAACCTCTCCATATAACAAGATGCCTTTACATAGAAGGGTCTGCTCACTGCACCATGTCAGTCACAAGCCATTTGGAAGCCAATGGCAGATCCACATGGCCCCACCACAGATGTTTTATCACACACCTGCACACCACTGCTCTAGGCCCACTACTCAGCGGGCCCCAACTTACTGGCATCTCTGTTTTACACCATTTTCATGAAACCCAGTCAATCAAGGCACTGTCTGGTACACTCATGATCAGCAACAGGACATCCAAAGGTTCTCCAGTGCCACCTGGTCATGGGAATTTCAAAAATGTCATGGTATTTATCTAGCTAGCCATTTTTAAAGGATGAAGTTGGAGGCACTGTGGGTTTCCATTCCTTCAGGAACCATTAAATGGTGAGGAAGCTCATTTCAACGAAAGCTCTGGAGAACTCTCACAAACAAGGCTTCCCAAAGAGTGGCCAAAAGGTCACAGGAAGCCAGGCCCATTGAGGTCTACAATGTGTGGTCCACGTGTGTTTGGACTCACCACGATGGCTGCCAGGTCTTTAAGAATAAAATCATGTGATATCCGGGCTGAGATTCCCAGTGCTCTGTGGAAAGCCAGCCTGGGCCTAGATCTCAGTTTCCAAGGGTGACTCTCATGCGTGGCCTTCTAACATCCCGACACAATTCACGGCAATACTTCTCTGAGGTCAGTTCCAGAACTCAGTCTCCAAGGGGAATCACACCAGAGTTCAAGCCCAGGTGGATCCAGTCATCTCTTCCCACTGCCACACCACAATTCAAACCAAAACACTGCCACATGGCCCTCATCTTCTTCCATATAGACACTCATCATAACCTCTGGCTGGAGGTTTCCATGAGGGGCACAGCCCAAGACAGTGTCCACAATAAGCTCCCTTGCCTCTCATTTGCCTAATGTCAGGGTGTACTGGACACCCTTCCTGTGAACCTGGAGTGATCAAATAGGCCTGCCGTTAATACTGCTCTACTTCTCCAATTGGAGGCCTACTGACTGCCCGGTATAGATTCTTTGTGTGAACTGGAGTCATGAGAAAACCCAAGCACCTATGGGCTAGCCTCTGCAGGGCTTTGAAGAACTCGTTTGACACAAAGGATCCCTATTCTCACTTGATGGAGGTCAGGAACCTTACAGAGGAAGGCGAGAGACTTCATCCACCATGACTGCTTTTGTGCCAATTTGGCTTTGGATGCACACATGGGATCTTTCTTTGGATCCATCAGGTGCTGACAATCTAAGCCACAGCCTCACACAGGGCCAAGAGGCTGATTCAGACACATCCCTTTGCAAAGCAATTAAGCAAAGAGCCACAGGTGATGCCCATTCATTTCCATTTGAAAACTGTTTTCCTCAGGCTTCACAAAGGGGTGCCCTGAGGCAAAGGCCTTCCTGACATTCAGGGCAACAGAACAATAGGTAAGCCAAAGGCCCAAAGCAGGCTTTCTCCAGGGAGACTTTACTGGTCACACTGATATCTGAGTTTTCTGAGATGCTCACCATTCCTTTCAACTATCCAGTACATGGCCATGCCACCGAGATTGCAGGTGGTACATATCTTGGACACAAAACCATGAGCCTATTCTGGAGTGTGGCAAGAATTCAGGAAGAAAACAGGAACTTAGGAAGATAGTAGGTGTTGCCCATCCATAAGGCAAGCCGCAGTCCATTCATAAATTGGGCAGGATGAATGCTGGGAAGCTTTCTACTAGACAGGACACATCCATTGATGCATTCTCTTTTCTAATGTCTACAACCAGGGACACAGTGGGATACACAAACATAGAAACACTCGCCTTGTCAAAAGCCTTACTAGAAACAGTCCACTCCAAACCAAACAAACCACCTTTCCTACCTATTCTCAGAACATGAGACCAAACCACAAACTCACACCCACACCCACAAAGGCACCTCCTTCCAAGTTGGTCTGTGACTACCCAGAGTGTCATCTGACTGGTGGGCCATACTATGTTCCCCCGAAAGGGCCTGTCCTGTCTCACATCTGGCCTCCTTGGCCAACTCTGTGAAGTTGTCAGGAGCCAGCGGTGAGCCACTACCTGCTTTCTCAGGAAAGGCCCCTCTGCAGAGCTTTCCTGGCATTTGGCAATCCTCACATCAGTGGGTACCAAGAAAGACTGACTCTGTCCTTGGTAAATCCAAACAAGTGAGCCCACTGGGACTGGGACTGGGACTGGCTCTGGGTGCCTGGCTTCCTGGATCCCAAGATCAGAGAGTTCCATCACCAAGGAAGTGAGGTGAGGTCACTTCCTTCAGGAACTGAATGAGGTCACTGCCTTGGCAACCACTGTGTCCTAACAGTTGCTTCCAAGGCTCCCATGAGATGGAGGCTGCCCCTCCTTCCTGTGGCACTTTCACAAGTTAGAATGGCATATCAACCATAGGCACCAAGGAACAGCTCTCCACACAGGCCTGCTTTGGTCCACCTTGTCTACATTAAGAAGAGAGAGGTTCATTCAGACACAACACTTCATCCTGACCAGGTTGTTTGCCATGGAAGATGACTTCTGCTCTCTCAGGCCCTTCATAGCTGCCTACATCTTCTCCAGGTATCATTTCTGCATGGACCTTTGAGGTTCTCAGCAGGTGGAAAATCCCCCACATTCCTGTATTGTAAGACCCACTCTGTCCCTGCTCTTCTGTAAAGTTAGATTGAGGGAAGAGTGTATGGTTAGGGTTAAGAACCTGTTTGATGTGGCTTAGGAATCACTCTGCTGGATGAAGAATGGTATTGGGAACCTGCGATATTTATAATAATATATAGGTGAAATATATGTATGAAAACAGAAATCCAAGTAAGATTTGAAGGCCAGAAGGGCATTGGGCCCTTGAGGGGGATACTTAGCTTTGAATGACTTTCTGCACAGATGTCTCAGATAAATCGATATACAATGGCATAGGACCTTGTACCTTGGATGATTGAATGTAGAAGAGAACATCCAGTCAAAAAGGGATAGTAGGTAGGATTAGGAAGATAGTTGGTATGTTTTGGAAGAAGAGTGAGTATACAATTTGGACCAAAAGTTCTTTAGCAATAGGGTGTCGGTTAGAGAGTGAATGTAAACGTCAGCACATGTGAAGAGTCAGTCACAATGATGAACTGGGGAACATATGTAGGAAAGCAGATATCAATAGAGACATTAGGAAATCAGGCAAAGTATAAAGTGAGTGAGTGGATTAGACATTTTCAACAGGGTTGAGGTTGAATATATCATCTTAGGAGGAAACAAATGTGTAGTCACCAATAGCATTGACATTTGACAGCATTAGGCAACCTGGACAAGGATGTTTTTAGTAATCCATGCTCACTTTCCAATGAGGCTTTGGTGCAATCATAAGTGTGACCTTTGCATTTTGTGTCCAGAATATCACTGTGATAAAATGTATATGTAGATCAGGTGACATGAGTGTTTCTTCCACCATTTCTGGGAGTAATATGTTGAAGACATATAAATTAGCCTTTGGGGGTACAAATAGGTGTACCCTGGGTCTATGAATATAGAGATAACGCATGAATAAACCATACTGTGAATAAATAGTATAACAGGTTCCAATTTAAATAATGGATTGCATTGATATCTGAAAATATATAGGAAATCTAATATTGATACACAACCATTCATTCTAACCAGTTATACATCTAATGGTGATATTGGGGTTATGGTTTACCATGAAGGGGGTGTGAGTTTTGCTTCACAAGGGATTATGGAAATGGAAAAGAATGTGTTTGGAAAGAAGTCTCATGAAAAGACCAGTCAAGAAACGTGGAGGAATACATGTGTTCTGAAGCAGGAAGTGATTGAAAGGGAAATAAATGCCTAGAAATTTGTGAACTTGAGGATGAAATACATATCCTATGATGTGCATCAACTGAAGAAATAGTAATGTACCAGTGTTGAATAAAAATGAACGTCAAAACACACATCATGTCCCATAGGAATCTACGTGCATTCATGTTAAACTGGGTCAGTTACTGTAGAAATATTAGGATTTCAGCACTAGGAAACAAATATGTATTTCAGGTGGATGACTATTTCTGAGAATAATCTTGTGAAAAGTTGATTATTAATCCACATATATGAACATGAATGAATTTAGGGAGTATATAATATGACACATACATTTCATATTTTGAAAAATCTGGAGAGTGTGTGTATGTGTGTATATATATATATATATATATATACAAAAAAACACACACACAAACACAGACATTAAAGAGTAGAAATATATATGCCAATCGAAATTCATCATGAAATATTTATCATCCACAGATCCAAAAATATTTATTTTACTGAACATGTATTTATGTATCATGTTGTTCAAGTGGGAAGCTCACCTGGAGGTTGAATTCTCAGTTCCAACAGCGTTTAGGAGGAGTGATCTTTTCTCACAATCTGTATCTGCCAACTCAGCCACCTCACAAGAATGGACGTGGGATAGGAGGTAGGATTCTATATGTGCATGTAAAAATGCATGTTGCTGAATAGGCTACAGAGAAAGGGAGACAGGAATTCACATATTTGTTAACTTTCAAAACACATGGAGAACTATTTCTATAAAATTGGACTAGATTTATAACACCTACCCTTTATAATTCAAAAGGCAAGTCCAACTATACACCAGGCCTCCTCTGAACTGCCTGTATTTCTATTCTGTTTGAGTTATTTTTCTCCATCATATTAGTATTCGTAGTCACAATCTAGTAGGGTATGGGTTAGTGTCAGGGATTCAGTATTTCGAACGGAAAATAGGAAAATGAATCCAATGTGTAGGCCAATATGTGCTACAAAAAAATCTTCCCAATCTCAAGAACATTGCCTTGACATTACCTTCGCAATAAATAAGACACAATTTGAGGAGAAGAGTTAGAAATGCTGTGAATACATATGTGGAATGGAAAATGCTCAGGAGTTCACAACCTTGGAGGTGGTAGACAAGTGTCCATGAGTAAACGACAGGGTAAACACTCCACAAACATGGAGCTCTGCTGGCCTAAAGACTTTGTGAGAAACTGCCTCTTAGGTTGGGCACTTGAAATATATGTTGTTGTCAGGAGCTTTAGCTTCCTTTGTAGTTTGACCATCAAACCTGGTCTGCATCTAGGTGACCTGGATGACATGGTTTCTGATTTTCCAATGAACATGAGGCAGAAGTGCTGAATTCTCTCTTTGCAGGTAAACTGTGGCCACTGGGGTCTAAGTGTCTCCCTGTGTGGACTGTGAAGCCATTTGGTCATCCTCCAGTTTTCGTGGTGTTTCTTGCTGCTGCACTGGAAGTCTGGAATTTGCTTCAGGAAATACAAGGAGTTCAACTGGGACACAGTGCTGGAGGGAGTTCTGTCACGTGTGGTGGGTCAAGGTCCTAGGAGAATGCACCAGCCAGGCTTCTATCCCACAGAGCTTGCCCCCTTGACCATAGCAACCTGATTCTGAACATTGCCCTGAAACCTCTCCATATAACAAGATGCCTTCACATAGAAGGGTCTGCTCACTGCACCATGTCAGTCACAAGCCATTTGGAAGCCAATGGCAGATCCACATGGCCCCACCACAGATGTTTTATCACACACCTGCACACCACTGCTCTAGGCCCACTACTCAGCGGGCCCCAACTTACTGGCATCTCTGTTTTACACCATTTTCATGAAACCCAGTCAATCAAGGCACTGTCTGGTACACTCATGATCAGCAACAGGACATCCAAAGGTTCTCCAGTGCCACCTGGTCATGGGAATTTCAAAAATGTCATGGTATTTATCTAGCTAGCCATTTTTAAAGGATGAAGTTGGAGGCACTGTGGGTTTCCATTCCTTCAGGAACCATTAAATGGTGAGGAAGCTCATTTCAATGAAAGCTCTGGAGAACTCTCACAAACAAGGCTTCCCAAAGAGTGGCCAAAAGGTCACAGGAAGCCAGGCCCATTGAGGTCTACAATGTGTGGTCCACGTGTGTTTGGACTCACCACGATGGCTGCCAGGTCTTTAAGAATAAAATCATGTGATATCCGGGCTGAGATTCCCAGTGCTCTGTGGAAAGCCAGCCTGGGCCTAGATCTCAGTTTCCAAGGGCGACTCTCATGCATGGCCTCCTCAAATACCAACACAATTCACAGCAATACTTCTCTGAGGTCAGTTCCAGAACTCAGTCTTGAAGGGGAATCACACCAGAGTTCAAGCCCAGGTGGACCCAGTCATTTCTTCCCACTGCCACACCAATGACCACAATTCAAACAAAAACATTGCCACATGGCCCTCATCTTCTTCCATATAGACACTCATCATAACCTCTGGCTGGAGGTTTCCATGAGGGGCACAGCCCAAGACAGTGTCCACAATAAGCTCCCTTGCCTCTCATTTGCCTAATGTCAGGGTGGACTGGACACCCATCCTGTGAACCTGGAGTGATCAAATAGGCCTGCCTTTAATACTGCTCTACTTCTCCAATTGGAGGCCTACTGACTGCCAGGTATAGATTCTTTGTGTGAACTGGAGTCATGAGAAAACCCAAGCACCTATGGGCTAGCCTCTGCATGGCTTTGAAGGACTCATTTGACACAAAGGATCCCTATTCTCACTTGATGGAGGTCAGGAACCTTACAGAGGAAGGCGAGAGACCTCATCCAAGATGACTGCTTTTCTGCCAATTTGGCTTTGGATGCACACATGGGATATTTCTTTGGATCCATCAGGGGATGACAATATGAGCCACCGCCTCACACAGGGCCAAGAGGCTGATTCAGACACATCCCTTTGCAAAGCAATTAAGCAAAGAGCCACAAGTAATGCCCATTCATTTCCATTTGAAAACTGTTTTCTTCAGGCTTCACAAAGGGGTGCCCTGAGGCAAAGGCCTTCCTGACATTCAGGGCAACAGAACAATAGGTAAGCCAAAGGCCCGAAGCAGGCTTTCTCCAGGGAGACTTTACTGGTCACACTGATAGCTGAGTTTTCTGAGATGCTCATGATTCCTTTCAACTATCCAGTACATGGCCATGCCACCGAGCTTGCAGGTGGTACATATCTTGGACACAAAACCATGAGCCTATTCTGGAGAGTGGCCAGAATTCAGGAAGAAAACAGGAACTTAGGAAGATAGTAGGTGTTGCCCATCCATAAGGCAAGCCGCAGTCCATTCATAAATTGGGCAGGATGAATGCTGGGAAGCTTTCTACTAGACAGGACACATCCATTGATGCATTCTCTTTTCTAATGTCTACAACCAGGGACACAGTGGGATACACAAACCTAGAAACACTCACCTTGTCAAAAGCCTTAGTAGAAACAGTCCACTCCAAACCAAACAAACCGCCTTTCCTACCTATTCTCAGAACATGAGACCATACCACAAACTCACACCCACACCCACAAAGGCACCTCCTTCCAAGTTGGTCTGTGACTACCCGGAGTGTCGTCTGACTGGTGGGCCATACTATATTCCCCCGAAAGGGCCTGTCCTGTCTCACATCTGGCCTCCTTGGCCAACTCTGTGAAGTTGTCAGGAGCCAGCGGTGAGCCACTACCTGCTTTCTCAGGAAAGGCCCCTCTGCAGAGCTTTCCTGGCATTTGGCAATCCTCACATCAGTGGGTACCAAGAAAGACTGACTCTGTCCTTGGTAAATCCAAACAAGTGAGCCCACTGGGACTGGGACTGGGACTGGCTCTGGGTGCCTGGCTTCCTGGATCCCAAGATCAGAGAGTTCCATCACCAAGGAAGTGAGGTGAGGTCACTTCCTTCAGGAACTGAATGAGGTCACTGCCTTGGCAACCACTGTGTCCTAACAGTTGCTTCCAAGGCTCCCATGAGATGGAGGCTGCCCCTCCTTCCTGTGACACTTTCACAAGTTAGAATGGCATATCAACCATAGGCACCAAGGAACAGCTCTCCACACAGGCCTGCTTTGGTCCACCTTGTCTACATTAAGAAGAGAGAGGTTCATTCATACACAACACTTCATCCTGACCAGGTTGTTTGCCATGGAAGATGACTTCTGCTCTCTCAGGCCCTTCATAGCTGCCTACATCTTCTCCAGGTATCATTTCTGCATGGACCTTTGAGGTTCTCAGCAGGTGGAAAATCCCCCACATTCCTGTATTGTAAGACCCACTCTGTCCCTGCTCTTCTGTAAAGATAGATTGAGGGAAGAGTGAATGGTTAGGGTTAAGAACCTGTTTGATGTGGCTTAGGAATCACTCTGCTGGATGAAGAATGGTATTGGGAACCTGCGATATTTATAATAATATATAGGTGAAATGTATGTATGAAAACAGAAATCCAAGTAAGATTTGAAGGCCAGAAGGGCATTGGGCCCTTGATTGGGATACTTAGCTTTGAATGACTTTCTGCACAGATGTCTCAGATAAATCGATATACAATGGCATAGGACCTTGTACCTTGGATGATCGAATGTAGAAGAGAACATCCAGTCAAAAAGGGATAGTAGGTAGGATTAGGAAGATAGTTGGTATGTTTTGGAAGAAGAGTGAGTATACAATTTGGACCAAAAGTTCTTTAGCAATAGGGTGTCGGTTAGAGAGTGAATGTAAACGTCAGCACATGTGAAGAGTCAGTCACAATGATGAACTGGGGAACATATGTAGGAAAGCAGATATCAATAGAGACATTAGGAAATCAGGCAAAGTATAAAGTGAGTGAGTGGATTAGACATTTTCAACAGGGTTGAGGTTGAATATATCATCTTAGGAAGAAACAAATGTGTTGTCACCAATAGCATTGACATTTGACAGCATTAGGCAACCTGGACAAGGATGTTTTTAGTAATCCATGCTCACTTTCCAATGAGGCTTTGGTGCAATCATAAGTGTGACCTTTGCATTTTGTGTCCAGAATATCACTGTGATAAAATGTATATGTAGATCAGGTGACATGAGTGTTTCTTCCACCATTTCTGGGAGTAATATGTTGAAGACATATAAATTAGCCTTTGGGGGTACAAATAGGTGTACCCTGGGTCTATGAATATAGAGATAACGCATGAATAGACCATACTGTGAATAAATAGTATAACAGGTTCCAATTTAAATAATGGATTGCATTGATATCTGAAAATATATAGGAAATCTAATATTGATACACAACCATTCATTCTAACCAGTTATACATCTAATGGTGATATTGGGGTTATGGTTTACCATGAAGGGGGTGTGAGTTTTGCTTCACAAGGGATTATGGAAATGGAAAAGAATGTGTTTGGAAAGAAGTCTCATGAAAAGACCAGTCAAGAAACGTGGAGGAATACATGTGTTCTGAAGCAGGAAGTGATTGAAAGGGAAATAAATGCCTAGAAATTTGTGAACTTGAGGATGAAATACATATCCTATGATGTGCATCAACTGAAGAAATAGTAATGTACCAGTGTTGAATAAAAATGAACGTCAAAACACACATCATGTCCCATAGGAATCTACGTGCATTCATGTTAAACTGGGTCAGTTACTGTAGAAATATTAGGATTTCAGCACTAGGAAACAAATATGTATTTCAGGTGGATGACTATTTCTGAGAATAATCTTGTGAAAAGTTGATTATTAATCCACATATATGAACATGAATGAATTTAGGGAGTATATAATATGACACATACATTTCATATTTTGAAAAATCTGGAGAGTGTGTGTATGTGTGTATATATATATATATATATACAAAAAAAAACACACACACAAACACAGACATTAAAGAGTAGAAATATATATGCCAATCGAAATTCATCATGAAATATTTATCATCCACAGATCCAAAAATATTTATTTTACTGAACATGTATTTATGTATCATGTTGTTCAAGTGGGAAGCTCACCTTGAGGCTGAATTTTCAGTTCCAACAGCGTTTAGGAGGAGTGATCTCTTCTCACAATTTGTATCTGCCAAGTCAGGCACCTCACAAGAATGGACGTGGGATAGGAGGTAGGATTCTATATGTGCATGTAAAAATGCATGTTGCTGAATAGGCTACAGAGAAAGGGAGACAGGAATTCACATATTTGTTAACTTTCAAAACACATGGAGAACTATTTCTATTAAATTGGACTAGATTTATAACACATACCCTTTATAATGCAAAAGGCAAGTCCAACTATACACCAGGCCTCCTCTGAACTGCCTGTATTTCTATTCTGTTTGAGTTATTTTTCTCCATCATATTAGTATTCGTAGTCACAATCTAGCAGGGTATGGGTTAGTGTCAGGGATTCAGTATTTCGAACGGAAAATAGGAAAATGAATCCAATGTGTAGGCCAATATGTGCTACAAAAAAATCTTCCCACTCTCATCCAGAACATTGCCTTGACATTACCTTCACAATAAATAAGACACAATTTGATGAGAAGAGTTAGAAATGCTGTGAATACATATGTGGAATGGAAAATGCTCAGGAGTTCACAACCTTGGAGGTGGTAGACTAGTTTCCATGAGTAAACGACAGGGTAAACACTCCACAAACATGGAGCTCTGCTGGCCTAAAGACTTTGTGAGAAACTGACACTGAGGTTGGGCACTTGAAATATATGTTGTTGTCAGGAGCTTTAGCTTCCTTTGTAGTGAGACCATCAAACCTGGTCTGCATCTAGGTGACCTGGAGGACATGGTTTCTGATTTTCCAATGAACATGAGGCAGAAGTGCTGAATTCTCTCTTTGCAGGTAAAGTGTGGCCACTGGGGTCTAAGTGTCTCCCTGTGTGGACTGTGAAGCCATTTGGTCATCCTCCACTTTTCGTGGTGTTTCTTGCTGCTGCTCTGGAAGTCTGGAATTTGCTTCAGGAAATACAAGGAGTTCAACTGGGACACAGTGCTGGAGGGAGTTCTGTCACGTGTGGTGGGTCAAGGTCCTAGGAGAATGCACCAGCCAGGCTTCTATCCCACAGAGCTTGCCCCGTTGACCATAGCAACCTGATTCTGAACATTGCCCTGAAACCTCTCCATATAACAAGATGCCTTTACATAGAAGGGTCTGCTCACTGCACCATGTCAGTCACAAGCCATTTGGAAGCCAATGGCAGATCCACATGGCCCCACCACAGATGTTTTGTCACACACCTGCACACCACTGCTCTAGGCCCACTACTCAGCAGGCCCGAACTTACTGGCATCTCTGTTTTACACCATTTTCATGAAACCCAGTCAATCAAGGCACTGTCTGGTACACTCATGATCAGCAACAGGACATCCAAAGGTTCTCCAGTGCCACCTGGTCATGGGAATTTCAAAAATGTCATGGTATTTATCTAGCTAGCCATTTTTAAAGGATGAAGTTGGAGGCACTGTGGGTTTCCATTCCTTCAGGAACCATTAAATGGTGAGGAAGCTCATTTCAATGAAAGCTCTGGAGAACTCTCACAAACAAGGCTACCCAAAGAATGGCCAAAAGGTCACATGAAGCCAGGCCCATTGAGGTCTACAATGTGAGGTCCACGTGTGTTTGGACTCTCAACTATGGCTGCCAGGTCTTTAAGAATAAAATCATGTGATATCCGGGCTGAGATTCCCAGTGCTCTGTGGAAAGCCAGCCTGGGCCTAGATCTCAGTTTCCAAGGGCGACTCTCATGCATGGCCTCCTCAAATACCAACACAATTCACAGCAATACTTCTCTGAGGTCAGTTCCAGAACTCAGTCTCCAAGGGGAATCACACCAGAGTTCAAGCCCAGGTGGACCCAGTCATTTCTTCCCACTGCCACACCAATGACCACAATTCAAACCAAAACACTGCCACATGGCCCTCATCTTCTTCCATATAGACACTCATCATAACCTCTGGCTGGAGGTTTCCATGAGGGGCACAGCCCAAGACAGTGTCCACAATAAGCTCCCTTGCCTCTCATTTGCCTAATGTCAGGGTGGACTGGACACCCTTCCTGTGAACCTGGAGTGATCAAATAGGCCTGCCGTTAATACTGCTCTACTTCTCCAATTGGAGGCCTACTGACTGCCCGGTATAGATTCTTTGTGTGAACTGGAGTCATGAGAAAACCCAAGCACCTATGGGCTAGCCTCTGCAGGGCTTTGAAGAACTCGTTTGACACAAAGGATCCCTATTCTCACTTGATGGAGGTCAGGAACCTTACAGAGGAAGGCGAGAGACTTCATCCACCATGACTGCTTTTGTGCCAATTTGGCTTTGGATGCACACATGGGATCTTTCTTTGGATCCATAAGGTGCTAACAATCTAAGCCGCAGCCTCACACAGGGCCAAGAGGCTGATTCAGACACATCCCTTTGCAAAGCAATTAAGCAAAGAGCCACAGGTGATGCCCATTCATTTCCATTTGAAAACTGTTTTCCTCAGGCTTCACAAAGGGGTGCCCTGAGGCAAAGGCCTTCCTGACATTCAGGGCAACAGAACAATAGGTAAGCCAAAGGCCCAAAGCAGGCTTTCTCCAGGGAGACTTTACTGGTCACACTGATATCTGAGTTTTCTGAGATGCTCACCATTCCTTTCAACTATCCAGTACATGGCCATGCCACCGAGATTGCAGGTGGTACATATCTTGGACACAAAACCATGAGCCTATTCTGGAGAGTGGCCAGAATTCAGGAAGAAAACAGGAACTTAGGAAGATAGTAGGTGTTGCCCATCCATAAGGCAAGCCGCAGTCCATTCATAAATTGGGCAGGATGAATGCTGGGAAGCTTTCTACTAGACAGGACACATCCATTGATGCATTCTCTTTTCTAATGTCTACAACCAGGGACACAGTGGGATACACAAACATAGAAACACTCGCCTTGTCAAAAGCCTTACTAGAAACAGTCCACTCCAAACCAAACAAACCGCCTTTCCTACCTATTCTCAGAACATGAGACCAAACCACAAACTCACACCCACACCCACAAAGGCACCTCCTTCCAAGTTGGTCTGTGACTACCCAGAGTGTCATCTGACTGGTGGGCCATACTATGTTCCCCCGAAAGGGCCTGTCCTGTCTCACATCTGGCCTCCTTGGCCAACTCTGTGAAGTTGTCAGGAGCCAGCAGTGAGCCACTACCTGCTTTCTCAGGAAAGGCCCCTCTGCAGAGCTTTCCTGGCATTTGGCAATCCTCACATCTGTGGGTACCAAGAAAGACTGACTCTGTCCTTGGTAAATCCAAACAAGTGAGCCCACTGGGACTGGGACTGGGACTGGCTCTGGGTGCCTGGCTTCCTGGATCCCAAGTTCAGAGAGTTCCATCACCAAGGAAGTGAGGTGAGGTCACTTCCTTCAGGAACTGAATGAGGTCACTGCCTTGGCAACCACTGTGTCCTAACAGTTGCTTCCAAGGCTCCCATGAGATGGAGGCTGCCCCTCCTTCCTGTAACACTTTCACAAGTTAGAATGGAATATCAACCACAGGCACCAAGGAACAGCTCTCCACACAGGCCTGCTTTGGTCCATCTTGTCTACATTAAGAAGAGAGAGGTTCATTCAGACACATCCCTTCATCCTGACCAGGTTGTTTGCCATGGAAGATGACTTCTGCTCTCTCAGGTCCTTCATAGCTGCCTACATCTTCTCCAGGTATCATTTCTGCATGGACCTTTGAGGTTCTCAGCAGGTGGAAAATCCCCCACATTCCTGTATTGTAAGACCCACTCTGTCCCTGCTCTTCTGTAAAGATAGATTGAGGGAAGAGTGTATGGTTAGGGTTAAGAACCTGTTTGATGTGGCTTAGGAATCACTCTGCTGGATGAAGAATGGTATTGGGAACCTGCGATATTTATAATAATATATAGGTGAAATGTATGTATGAAAACAGAAATCCAAGTAAGATTTGAAGGCCAGAAGGGCATTGGGCCCTTGATTGGGATACTTAGCTTTGAATGACTTTCTGCACAGATGTCTCAGATAAATCGATATAAAATGGCATAGGACCTTGTACCTTGGATGATTGAATGTAGAAGAGAACATCCAGTCAAAAAGGGATAGTAGGTAGGATTAGGAAGATAGTTGGTAAGTTTTGGAAGAAGAGTGAGTATACAATTTGGACCAAAAGTTCTTTAGCAATAAGGTGTCTGTTAGAGAGTGAATGTAAACGTCAGCACATGTGAAGAGTCAGTCACAATGATGAACTGGGGAACATATGTAGGAAAGCAGATATCAATAGAGACATTAGGAAATCAGGCAAAGTATAAAGTGAGTGAGTGGATTAGACATTTTCAATAGGGTTGAGGTTGAATATATCATCTTAGGAAGAAACAAATGTGTAGTCACCAATAGCATTGACATTTGACAGCATTAGGCAACCTGGACAAGGATGTTTTTAGTAATCCATGCTCACTTTCCAATGAGGCTTTGGTGCAATCATAAGTGTGACCTTTGCATTTTGTGTCCAGAATATCACTGTGATAAAATGTATATGTAGATCAGGTGACATGAGTGTTTCTTCCACCATTTCTGGGAGTAATATGTTGAAGACATATAAATTAGCCTTTGGGGGTACAAATAGGTGTACCCTGGGTCTATGAATATAGAGATAACGCATGAATAGACCATACTGTGAATAAATAGTATAACAGGTTCCAAATTAAATAATGGATTGCATTGATATCTGAAAATATATAGGAAATCTAATATTGATACACAACCATTCATTCTAACCAGTTATGCATCTAATGGTGATATTGGGGTTATGGTTTACCATGAACGGGGTGTGAGTTTTGCTTCACAAGGGATTATGGAAATGGAAAAGAATGTGTTTGGAAAGAAGTCTCATGAAAAGACCAGTCAAGAAACGTGGAGGAATACATGTGTTCTGAAGCAGGAAGTGATTGAAAGGGAAATAAATGCCTAGAAATTTGTGAACTTGAGGATGAAATACATATCCTATGTTGTGCATCAACTGAAGAAATAGTAATGTACCAGTGTTGAATAAAAATGAACGTCAAAACACACATCATGTCCCATAGGAATCTACTTGCATTCATGTTAAACTGGGTCAGTTACTGTAGAAATATTAGGATTTCAGCACTAGGAAACAAATATGTATTTCAGGTGGATGACTATTTCTGAGAATAATCTTGTGAAAAGTTGATTATAAATCCCCATATATGAACATGAATGAATTTAGGGAGTATATAATATGACACATACATTTCATATTTTGAAAAATCTGGAGAGTGTGTGTATGTGTGTATATATATATATATATATATATATATATATATATATATATATACAAAAAAACACACACACACAAACACAGACATTAAAGAGTAGAAATATATATCCAATCAAAATTCATCATGAAATATTTATCATCCACAGATCCAAAAATATTTATTTTACTGAACATGTATTTATGTATCATGTTGTTCAAGTGGGAAGCTCACCTGGAGGTTGAATTCTCAGTTCCAACAGCATTTAGGAGGAGTGATCTCTTCTCACAATTTGTATCTGCCAAGTCAGCCACCTCACAAGAATGGACGTGGGATAGGAGGTAGGATTCTATATGTGCATGTAAAAATGCATGTTGCTGAATAGGCTACAGAGAAAGGGAGACAGGAATTCACATATTTGTTAACTTTCAAAACACATGGAGAACTATTTCTATTAAATTGGACTAGATTTATAACACCTACCCTTTATAATGCAAAAGGCCAGTCCAACTATACACCAGGCCTCCTCTGAACTGCCTGTATTTCTATTCTGTTTGAGTTATTTTTCTCCATCATATTAGTATTCGTAGTCACAATCTAGTAGGGTATGGGTTAGTGTCAGGGATTCAGTATTTCGAACGGAAAATAGGAAAATGAATCCAATGTGTAGGCCAATATGTGCTACAAAAAAATCTTCCCACTCTCATCCAGAAAATTGCCTTGACATTACCTTCGCAATAAGTAAGACACAATTTGAGGAGAAGAGTTAGAAATGCTGTGAATACATATGTGGAATGGAAAATGCTCAGGAGTTCACAACCTTGGAGGTGGTAGACAAGTGTCCATGAGTAAACGACAGGGTAAACACTCCACAAACATGGAGCTCTGCTGGCCTAAAGACTTTGTGGGAAACTGCCTCTTAGGTTGGGCACTTGAAATATATGTTGTTGTCAGGAGCTTTAGCTTCCTTTGTAGTTTGACCATCAAACCTGGTCTGCATCTAGGTGACCTGGATGACATGGTTTCTGATTTTCCAATGAACATGAGGCAGAAGTGCTGAATTCTTTCTTTGCAGGTAAACTGTGGCCACTGGGGTCTAAGTGTCTCCCTGTGTGGACTGTGAAGCCATTTGGTCATCCTCCACTTTTCGTGGTGTTTCTTGCTGCTGCACTGGAAGTCTGGAATTTGCTTCAGGAAATACACGGAGTTCAACTGGGACACAGTGCTGGAGGGAGTTCTGTCACGTGTGGTGGGTCAAGGTCCTAGGAGAATGCACCAGCCAGGCTTCTATCCCACAGAGCTTGCCCCCTTGACCATAGCAACCTGATTCTGAACATTGCCCTGAAACCTCTCCATATAACAAGATGCCTTTACATAGAAGGGTCTGCTCACTGCACCATGTCAGTCACAAGCCATTTGGAAGCCAATGGCAGATCCACATGGCCCCACCACAGATGTTTTATCACACACCTGCACACCACTGCTCTAGGCCCACTACTCAGCGGGCCCCAACTTACTGGCATCTCTGTTTTACACCATTTTCATGAAACCCAGTCAATCAAGGCACTGTCTGGTACACTCATGATCAGCAACAGGACATCCAAAGGTTCTCCAGTGCCACCTGGTCATGGGAATTTCAAAAATGTCATGGTATTTATCTAGCTAGCCATTTTTAAAGGATGAATTTGGAGGCACTGTGGGTTTCCATTCCTTCAGGAACCATTAAATGGTGAGGAAGCTCATTTCAACGAAAGCTCTGGAGAACTCTCACAAACAAGGCTTCCCAAAGAGTGGCCAAAAGGTCACAGGAAGCCAGGCCCATTGAGGTCTACAATGTGTGGTCCACGTGGGTTTGGACTCTCCACGATGGCTGCCAGGTCTTTAAGAATAAAATCATGTGATATCCGGGCTGAGATTCCCAGTGCTCTGTGGAAAGCCAGCCTGGGCCTAGATCTCAGTTTCCAAGGGTGACCCTCATGCGTGGCCTTCTAACATCCCGACACAATTCACTGCAATACTTCTCTGAGGTCAGTTCCAGAACTCAGTCTCCAAGGGGAATCACACCAGAGTTCAAGCCCAGGTGGACCCAGTCATCTCTTCCCACTGCCACACCACAATTCAAACCAAAACACTGCCACATGGCCCTCATCTTCTTCCATATAGACACTCATCATAACCTCTGGCTGGAGGTTTCCATGAGGGGCACAGCCCAAGACAGTGTCCACAATAAGCTCCCTTGCCTCTCATTTGCCTAATGTCAGGGTGGACTGGACACCCTTCCTGTGAACCTGGAGTGATCAAATAGGCCTGCCTTTAATACTGCTCTACTTCTCCAATTGGAGGCCTACTGACTGCCCGGTATAGATTCTTTGTGTGAACTGGAGTCATGAGAAAACCCAAGCACCTATGGGCTAGCCTCTGCAGGGCTTTGAAGAACTCGTTTGACACAAAGGATCCCTATTCTCACTTGATGGAGGTCAGGAACCTTACAGAGGAAGGCGAGAGACTTCATCCACCATGACTGCTTTTGTGCCAATTTGGCTTTGGATGCACACATGGGATCTTTCTTTGGATCCATAAGGTGCTGACAATCTAAGCCACAGCCTCACACAGGGCCAAGAGGCTGATTCAGACACATCCCTTTGCAAAGCAATTAAGCAAAGAGCCACAGGTGGTGCCCATTCATTTCCATTTGAAAACTGTTTTCCTCAGGCTTCACAAAGGGGTGCCCTGAGGCAAAGGCCTTCCTGACATTCAGGGCAACAGAACAATAGGTAAGCCAAAGGCCCAAAGCAGGCTTTCTCCAGGGAGACTTTACTGGTCACACTGATAGCTGAGTTTTCTGAGATGCTCACCATTCCTTTCAACTATCCAGTACATGGCCATGCCACCGAGCTTGCAGGTGGTACATATCTTGGACACAAAACCATGAGCCTATTCTGGAGAGTGGCCAGAATTCAGGAAGAAAACAGGAACTTAGGAAGATAGTAGGTGTTGCCCATCCATAAGGCAAGCCGCAGTCCATTCATAAATTGGGCAGGATGAATGCTGGGAAGCTTTCTACTGGACAGGACACATCCATTGATGCATTCTCTTTTCTAATGTCTACAACCAGGGACACAGTGGGATACACAAACATAGAAACACTCGCCTTGTCAAAAGCCTTACTAGAAACAGTCCACTCCAAAAAAAACCAACCGCCTTTCCTACCTATTCTCAGAACATGAGACCAAACCACAAACTCACACCCACACCCACAAAGGCACCTCCTTCCAAGTTGGTCTGTGACTACCCAGAGTGTCATCTGACTGGTGGGCCATACTATGTTCCCCCAAAAGGGCCTGTCCTGTCTCACATCTGGCCTCCTTGGCCAACTCTGTGAAGTTGTCAGGAGCCAGCAGTGAGCCACTACCTGCTTTCTCAGGAAAGGCCCCTCTGCAGAGCTTTCCTGGCATTTGGCAATCCTCACATCAGTGGGTACGAAGAAAGACTGACTCTCTCCTTGGTAAATCCAAACAAGTGAGCCCACTGGGATTGGGACTGGGACTGGCTCTGGGTGCCTGGCTTCCTGGATCCCAAGATCAGAGAGTTCCATCACCAAGGAAGTGAGGTGAGGTCACTTCCTTCAGGAACTGAATGAGGTCACTGCCTTGGCAACCACTGTGTCCTAACAGTTGCTTCCAAGGCTCCCATGAGATGGAGGCTGCCCCTCCTTCCTGTGACACTTTCACAAGTTAGAATGGCATATCAACCATAGGCACCAAGGAACAGCTCTCCACACAGGCCTGCTTTGGTCCACCTTGTCTACATTAAGAAGAGAGAGGTTCATTCAGACACAACACTTCATCCTGACCAGGTTGTTTGCCATGGAAGATGACTTCTGCTATCTCAGGCCCTAAATAGCTGCCTACATCTTCTCCAGGTATCATTTCTGTATGGACCATTGAGGTTCTCAGTAGGTGGAAAATCCCCCACATTCCTGTATTGTAAGACCCACTCTGTCCCTGCTCTTCTGTAAAGTTAGATTGAGGGAAGAGTGTATGGTTAGGGTTAAGAACCTGTTTGATGTGGCTTAGGAATCACTCTGCTGGATGAAGAATGGTATTGGGAACCTGCGATATTTATAATAATATATAGGTGAAATATATGTATGAAAACAGAAATCCAAGTAAGATTTGAAGGCCAGAAGGGCATTGGGCCCTTGATGGGGATACTTAGCTTTGAATGACTTTCTGCACAGATGTCTCAGATAAATCGATATAAAATGGCATAGGACCTTGTACCTTGGATGATTGAATGTAGAAGAGAACATCCAGTCAAAAAGGGATAGTAGGTAGGATTAGGAAGATAGTTGGTATGTTTTGGAAGAAGAGTGAGTATACAATTTGGACCAAAAGTTCTTTAGCCATAGGGTGTCGGTTAGAGAGTGAATGTAAACGTCAGCACATGTGAAGAGTCAGTCACAATGATGAACTGGGGAACATATGTAGGAAAGCAGATATCAATAGAGACATTAGGAAATCAGGCAAAGTATAAAGTGAGTGAGTGGATTAGACATTTTCAATAGGGTTGAGGTTGAATATATCATCTTAGGAAGAAACAAATGTGTAGTCACCAATAGCATTGACATTTGACAGCATTAGGCAACCTGGACATGGATGTTTTTAGTAATCCATGCTCACTTTCCAATGAGGCTTTGGTGCAATCATAAGTGTGACCTTTGCATTTTGTGTCCAGAATATCACTGTGATAAAATGTATATGTAGATCAGGTGACATGAGTGTTTCTTCCACCATTTCTGGGAGTAATATGTTGAAGACATATAAATTAGCCTTTGGGGGTACAAATAGGAGTACCCTGGGTCTATGAATATAGAGATAATGCATGAATAGACCATACTGTGAATAAATAGTATAACAGGTTCCAATTTAAATAATGGATTGCATTGATATCTGAAAATATATAGGAAATCTAATATTGATACACAACCATTCATTCTAACCAGTTATACATCTAATGGTGATATTGGGGTTATGGTTTACCATGAAGGGGGTGTGAGTTTTGCTTCACAAGGGATTATGGAAATGGAAAAGAATGTGTTTGGAACGAAGTCTCATGAAAAGACCAGTCAAGAAACGTGGAGGAATACATGTGTTCTGAAGCAGGAAGTGATTGAAAGGGAAATAAATGCCTAGAAATTTGTGAACTTGAGGATGAAATACATATCCTGTGATGTGCATCAACTGAAGAAATAGTAATGTACCAGTGTTGAATAAAAATGAACGTCAAAACACACATCATGTCCCATAGGAATCTACGTGCATTCATGTTAAACTGGGTCAGTTACTGTAGAAATATTAGGATTTCAGCACTAGGAAACAAATATGTATTTCAGGTGGATGACTATTTCTGAGAATAATCTTGTGAAAAGTTGATTATAAATCCCCATATATGAACATGAATGAATTTAGGGAGTATATAATATGACACATACATTTCATATTTTGAAAAATCTGGAGAGTGTGTGTATGTGTGTATATATATATATATATATATATATATATATATATATATATATATATACAAAAAAAACACACACACAATCACAGACATTAAAGAGTAGAAATATATATGCCAATCGAAATTCATCATGAAATATTTATCATCCACAGATCCAAAAATATTTATTTTACTGAACATGTATTTATGTATCATGTTGTTCAAGTGGGAAGCTCACCTGGAGGTTGAATTTTCAGTTCCAACAGCGTTTAGGAGGAGTGATCTCTTCTCACAATTTGTATCTGCCAAGTCAGGCACCTCACAAGAATGGACGTGGGATAGGAGGTAGGATTCTATATGTGCATGTAAAAATGCATGTTGCTGAATAGGCTACAGAGAAAGGGAGACAGGAATTCACATATTTTGTTAACTTTCAAAACACATGGAGAACTATTTCTATTAAATTGGACTAGATTTATAACACCTACCCTTTATAATGCAAAAGGCCAGTCCAACTATACACCACGCCTCCTCTGAACTGCCTGTATTTCTATTCTGTTTGAGTTATTTTTCTCCATCATATTAGTATTCGTAGTCACAATCTAGTAGGGTATGGGTTAGTGTCAGGGATTCAGTATTTCGAACGGAAAATAGGAAAATGAATCCAATGTGTAGTCCAATATGTGCTACAAAAAAATCTTCCCACTCTCATCCAGAACATTGCCTTGACATTACCTTCACAATAAATAAGACACAATTTGATGAGAAGAGTTAGAAATGCTGTGAATACATATGTGGAATGGAAAATGCTCAGGAGTTCACAACCTTGGAGGTGGTAGACTAGTTTCCATGAGTAAGGGACAGGGTAAACACTCCACAAACGTGGAGCTCTGCTGGCCTAAAGACTTTGTGAGAAACTGACACTGAGGTTGGGCACTTGAAATATATGTTTTTGTCAGGAGCTTTAGCTTCCTTTGTAGTGAGACCATCAAACCTGGTCTCCATCTAGGTGACCTGGAGGACATGGTTTCTGGTTTTCCAATGAACATGAGGCAGAAGTGCTGAATTCTCTCTTTGCAGGTAAACTGTGGCCACTGGGGTCTAAGTGTCTCCGTTTGTGGACTGTGAAGCCATTTGGTCATCCTCCACTTTTCGTGGTGTTTCTTGCTGCTGCACTGGAAGTCTGGAATTTGCTTCAGGAAATACAAGGGGTTCAACTGGGACACAGTGCTGGAGGGAGTTCTGTCACGTGTGGTGGGTCAAGGTCCTAGGAGAATGCACCAGCCAGGCTTCTATCCCACAGAGCTTGCCCCGTTGACCATAGCAACCTGATTCTGAACATTGCCCTGAAACCTCTCCATATAACAAGATGCCTTTACATAGAAGGGTCTGCTCACTGCACCATGTCAGTCACAAGCCATTTGGAAGCCAATGGCAGATCCACATGGCCCCACCACAGATGTTTTATCACACACCTGCACACCACTGCTCTAGGCCCACTACTCAGCAGGCCCGAAATTACTGGCATCTCTGTTTTACACCATTTTCATGAAACCCAGTCAATCAAGGCACTGTCTGGTAAACTCATGATCAGCAACAGGACATCCAAAGGTTCTCCAGTGCCACCTGGTCATGGGAATTTCAAAAATGTCATGGTATTTATCTAGCTAGCCATTTTTAAAGGATGAAGTTGGAGGCACTGTGGGTTTCCATTCCTTCAGGAACCATTAAATGGTGAGGAAGCTCATTTCAATGAAAGCTCTGGAGAACTCTCACAAACAAGGCTACCCAAAGAATGGCCAAAAGGTCACATGAAGCCAGGCCCATTGAGGTCTACAATGTGAGGTCCACGTGTGTTTGGACTCTCAACTATGGCTGCCAGGTCTTTAAGAATAAAATCATGTGATATCCGGGCTGAGATTCCCAGTGCTCTGTGGAAAGCCAGCCTGGGCCTAGATCTCAGTTTCCAAGGGCGACTCTCATGCATGGCCTCCTCAAATACCAACACAATTCACAGCAATACTTCTCTGAGGTCAGTTCCAGAACTCAGTCTCGAAGGGGAATCACACCAGAGTTCAAGCCCAGGTGGACCCAGTCATTTCTTCCCACTGCCACACCAATGACCACAATTCAAACCAAAACACTGCCACATGGCCCTCATCTTCTTCCATATAGACACTCATCATAACCTCTGGCTGGAGGTTTCCATGAGGGGCACAGCCCAAGACAGTGTCCACAATAAGCTCCCTTGCCTCTCATTTGCCTAATGTCAGGGTGGACTGGACACCCTTCCTGTGAACCTGGAGTGATCAAATAGGCCTGCCTTTAATACTGCTCTACTTCTCCAATTGGAGGCCTACTGACTGCCCGGTATAGATTCTTTGTGTGAACTGGAGTCATGAGAAAACCCAAGCACCTATGGGCTAGCCTCTGCAGGGCTTTGAAGAACTCGTTTGACACAAAGGATCCCTATTCTCACTTGATGGAGGTCAGGAACCTTACAGAGGAAGGCGAGAGACTTCATCCACCATGACTGCTTTTGTGCCAATTTGGCTTTGGATGCACACATGGGATCTTTCTTTGGATCCATAAGGTGCTAACAATCTAAGCCACAGCCTCACACAGGGCCAAGAGGCTGATTCAGACACATCCCTTTGCAAAGCAATTAAGCAAAGAACCACAGGTGGTGCCCATTCATTTCCATTTGAAAACTGTTTTCCTCAGGCTTCACAAAGGGGTGCCCTGAGGCAAAGGCCTTCCTGACATTCAGGGCAACAGAACAATAGGTAAGCCAAAGGCCCAAAGCAGGCTTTCTCCAGGGAGACTTTACTGGTCACACTGATATCTGAGTTTTCTGAGATGCTCACCATTCCTTTCAACTATCCAGTACATGGCCATGCCACCGAGCTTGCAGGTGGTACATATCTTGGACACAAAACCATGAGCCTATTCTGGAGAGTGGCCAGAATTCAGGAAGAAAACAGGAACTTAGGAAGATAGTAGGTGTTGCCCATCCATAAGGCAAGCCGCAGTCCATTCATAAATTGGGCAGGATGAATGCTGGGAAGCTTTCTACTAGACAGGACACATCCATTGATGCATTCTCTTTTCTAATGTCTACAACCAGGGACACAGTGGGATACACAAACATAGAAACACTCGCCTTGTCAAAAGCCTTACTAGAAACAGTCCACTCCAAACCAAACAAACCGCCTTTCCTACCTATTCTCAGAACATGAGACCAAACCACAAACTCACACCCACACCCACAAAGGCACCTCCTTCCAAGTTGGTCTGTGACTACCCAGAGTGTCATCTGACTGGTGGGCCATACTATGTTCCCCCGAAAGGGCCTGTCCTGTCTCACATCTGGCCTCCTTGGCCAACTCTGTGAAGTTGTCAGGAGCCAGCAGTGAGCCACTACCTGCTTTCTCAGGAAAGGCCCCTCTGCAGAGCTTTCCTGGCATTTGGCAATCCTCACATCAGTGGGTACCAAGAAAGACTGACTCTGTCCTTGGTAAATCCAAACAAGTGAGCCCACTGGGACTGGGACTGGGACTGGCTCTGGGTGCCTGGCTTCCTGGATCCCAAGTTCAGAGAGTTCCATCACCAAGGAAGTGAGGTGAGGTCACTTCCTTCAGGAACTGAATGAGGTCACTGCCTTGGCAACCACTGTGTCCTAACAGTTGCTTCCAAGGCTCCCATGAGTTGGAGGCTGCCCCTCCTTCCTGTAACACTTTCACAAGTTAGAATGGAATATCAACCACAGGCACCAAGGAACAGCTCTCCACACAGGCCTGCTTTGGTCCATCTTGTCTACATTAAGAAGAGAGAGGTTCATTCAGACACATCCCTTCATCCTGACCAGGTTGTTTGCCATGGAAGATGACTTCTGCTCTCTCAGGTCCTTCATAGCTGCCTACATCTTCTCCAGGTATCATTTCTGCATGGACCTTTGAGGTTCTCAGCAGGTGGAAAATCCCCCACATTCCTGTATTGTAAGACCCACTCTGTCCCTGCTCTTCTGTAAAGTTAGATTGAGGGAAGAGTGTATGGTTAGGGTTAAGAACCTGTTTGATGTGGCTTAGGAATCACTCTGCTGGATGAAGAATGGTATTGGGAACCTGCGATATTTATAATAATATATAGGTGAAATGTATGTATGAAAACAGAAATCCAAGTAAGATTTGAAGGCCAGAAGGGCATTGGGCCCTTGATGGGGATACTTAGCTTTGAATGACTTTCTGCACAGATGTCTCAGATAAATCGATATACAATGGCATAGGACCTTGTACCTTGGATGATTGAATGTAGAAGAGAACATCCAGTCAAAAAGGGATAGTAGGTAGGATTAGGAAGATAGTTGGTAAGATTTGGAAGAAGAGTGAGTATACAATTTGGACCAAAAGTTCTTTAGCAATAAGGTGTCTGTTAGAGAGTGAATGTAAACGTCAGCACATGTGAAGAATCAGTCACAATGATGAACTGGGGAACATATGTAGGAAAGCAGATATCAATAGAGACATTAGGAAATCAGGCAAAGTATAAAGTGAGTGAATGGATTAGACATTTTCAACAGGGTTGAGGTTGAATATATCATCTTAGGAAGAAACAAATGTGTAGTCACCAATAGCATTGACATTTGAGAGCATTAGGCAACCTGGACTTGGATGTTTTTAGTAATCCATGCTCACTTTCCAATGAGGCTTTGGTGCAATCATAAGTGTGACCTTTGCATTTTGTGTCCAGAATATCACTGTGATAAAATGTATATGTAGATCAGGTGACATGAGTGTTTCTTCCACCATTTCTGGGAGTAATATGTTGAAGACATATAAATTAGCCTTTGGGGGTACAAATAGGTGTACCCTGGGTCTATGAATATAGAGATAACGCATGAATAGACCATACTGTGAATAAATAGTATAACAGGTTCCAATTTAAATAATGGATTGCATTGATATCTGAAAATATATAGGAAATCTAATATTGATACACAACCATTCATTCTAACCAGTTATACATCTAATGGTGATATTGGGGTTATGGTTTACCATGAACGGGGTGTGAGTTTTGCTTCACAAGGGATTATGGAAATGGAAAAGAATGTGTTTGGAAAGAAGTCTCATGAAAAGACCAGTCAAGAAACGTGGAGGAATACATGTGTTCTGAAGCAGGAAGTGATTGAAAGGGAAATAAATGCCTAGAAATTTGTGAACTTGAGGATGAAATACATATCCTATGATGTGCATCAACTGAAGAAATAGTAATGTACCAGTGTTGAATAAAAATGAACGTCAAAACACACATCATGTCCCATAGGAATCTACTTGCATTCATGTTAAACTGGGTCAGTTACTGTAGAAATATTAGGATTTCAGCACTAGGAAACAAATATGTATTTCAGGTGGATGACTATTTCTGAGAATAATCTTGTGAAAAGTTGATTATAAATCCCCATATATGAACATGAATGAATTTAGGGAGTATATAATATGACACATACATTTCATATTTTGAAAAATCTGGAGAGTGTGTGTATGTGTGTGTATATATATATATATATATATATATATATATATATATATATATATATATATATATATATATATATATAAAACACACACACAAACATAGACATTAAAGAGTAGAAATATATATCCAATCAAAATTCATCATGAAATATTTATCATCCACAGATCCAAAAATATTTATTTTACTGAACATGTATTTATGTATCATGTTGTTCAAGTGGGAAGCTCACCTGGAGGTTGAATTCTCTGTTCCAACAGCATTTAAGAGGAGTGATCTCTTCTCACAATTTGTATCTGCCAAGTCAGCCACCTCACAAGAATGGACGTGGGATAGGAGGTAGGATTCTATATGTGCATGTAAAAATGCATGTTGCTGAATAGGCTACAGAGAAAGGGAGACAGGAATTCACATATTTGTTAATTTTCAAAACACATGGAGAACTATTTCTATTAAATTGGACTAGATTTATAACACATACCCTTTATAATGCAAAAGGCCAGTCCAACTATACACCAGGCCTCCTCTGAACTGCCTGTATTTCTATTCTGTTTGAGTTATTTTTCTCCATCATATTAGTATTCGTAGTCACAATCTAGTAGGGTATGGGTTAGTGTCAGGGATTCTGTATTTCGAACGGAAAATAGGAAAATGAATCCAATGTGTAGGCCAATATGTGCTACAAAAAAATCTTCCCACTCTCATCCAGAACATTGCCTTGACATTAGATTCGCAATAAATAAGACACAATTTGAGGAGAAGAGTTAGAAATGCTGTGAATACATATGTGGAATGGAAAATGCTCAGGAGTTCACAACCTTGGAGGTGGTAGACAAGTGTCCATGAGTAAACGACAGGGTAAACACTCCACAAACATGGAGCTCTGCTGGCCTAAAGACTTTGTGAGAAACTGCCTCTTAGGTTGGGCACTTGAAATATATGTTGTTGTCAGGAGCTTTAGCTTCCTTTGTAGTTTGACCATCAAACCTGGTCTGCATCTAGGTGACCTGGAGGACATGGTTTCTGATTTTCCAATGAACATGAGGCAGAAGTGCTGAATTCTCTCTTTGCAGGTAAACTGTGGCCACTGGGGTCTAAGTGTCTCCCTGTGTGGACTGTGAAGCCATTTGGTCATCCTCCACTTTTCGTGGTGTTTCTTGCTGCTGCACTGTAAGTCTGGAATTTGCTTCAGGAAATACAAGGAGTTCAACTGGGACACAGTGCTGGAGGGAGTTCTGTCACGTGTGGTGGGTCAAGGTCCTAGGAGAATGCACCAGCCAGGCTTCTATCCCACAGAGCTTGCCCCCTTGACCATAGCAACCTGATTCTGAACATTGCCCTGAAACCTCTCTATATAACAAGATGCCTTTACATAGAAGGGTCTGCTCACTGCACCATGTCAGTCACAAGACATTTGGAAGCCAATGGCAGATCCACATGGCCCCACCACAGATGTTTTATCACACACCTGCACACCACTGCTCTAGGCCCACTACTCAGCGGGCCCCAACTTACTGGCATCTCTGTTTTACACCATTTTCATGAAACCCAGTCAATCAAGGCACTGTCTGGTACACTCATGATCAGCAACAGGACATCCAAAGGTTCTCCAGTGCCACCTGGTCATGGGAATTTCAAAAATGTCATGGTATTTATCTAGCTAGCCATTTTTAAAGGATGAAGTTGGAGGCACTGTGGGTTTCCATTCCTTCAGGAACCATTAAATGGTGAGGAAGCTCATTTCAACGAAAGCTCTGGAGAACTCTCACAAACAAGGCTTCCCAAAGAGTGGCCAAAAGGTCACAGGAAGCCAGGCCCATTGAGGTCTACAATGTGTGGTCCACGTGGGTTTGGACTCTCCACGATGGCTGCCAGGTCTTTAAGAATAAAATCATGTGATATCCGGGCTGAGATTCCCAGTGCTCTGTGGAAAGCCAGCCTGGGCCTAGATCTCAGTTTCCAAGGGCGACTCTCATGCGTGGCCTTCTAACATCCCGACACAATTCACGGCAATACTTCTCTGAGGTCAGTTCCAGAACTCAGTCTCCAAGGGGAATCACACCAGAGTTCAAGCCCAGGTGGACCCAGTCATCTCTTCCCACTGCCACACCACAATTCAAACCAAAACACTGCCACATGGCCCTCATCTTCTTCCATATAGACACTCATCATAACCTCTGGCTGGAGGTTTCCATGAGGGGCACAGCCCAAGACAGTGTCCACAATAAGCTCCCTTGCCTCTCATTTGCCTAATGTCAGGGTGGACTGGACACCCTTCCTGTGAACCTGGAGTGATCAAATAGTCCTGCCGTTAATACTGCTCTACTTCTCCAATTGGAGGCCTACTGACTGCCCGGTATAGATTCTTTGCGTGAACTGGAGTCATGAGAAAACCCAAGCACCTATGGGCTAGCCTCTGCAGGGCTTTGAAGAACTCGTTTGACACAAAGGATCCCTATTCTCACTTGATGGAGGTCAGGAACCTTACAGAGGAAGGCGAGAGACTTCATCCACCATGACTGCTTTTGTGCCAATTTGGCTTTGGATGCACACATGGGATCTTTCTTTGGATCCATCAGGTGCTGACAATCTAAGCCACAGCCTCACACAGGGCCAAGAGGCTGATTCAGACACATCCCTTTGCAAAGCAATTAAGCAAAGAGCCACAGGTGATGCCCATTCATTTCCATTTGAAAACTGTTTTCCTCAGGCTTCACAAAGGGGTGCCCTGAGGCAAAGGCCTTCCTGACATTCAGGGCAACAGAACAATAGGTAAGCCAAAGGCCCAAAGGAGGCTTTCTCCAGGGAGACTTTACTGGTCACACTGATATCTGAGTTTTCTGAGATGCTCACCATTCCTTTCAACTATCCAGTACATGGCCATGCCACCGAGCTTGCAGGTGGTACATATCTTGGACACAAAACCATGAGCCTATTCTGGAGAGTGGCCAGAATTCAGGAAGAAAACAGGAACTTAGGAAGATAGTAGGTGTTGCCCATCCATAAGGCAAGCCGCAGTCCATTCATAAATTGGGCAGGATGAATGCTGGGAAGCTTTCTACTAGACAGGACACATCCATTGATGCATTCTCTTTTCTAATGTCTACAACCAGGGACACAGTGGGATACACAAACATAGAAACACTCGCCTTGTCAAAAGCCTTACTAGAAACAATCCACTCCAAACAAAACAAACCGCCTTTCCTACCTATTCTCAGAACATGAGACCAAACCACAAACTCACACCCACACCCACAAAGGCACCTCCTTCCAAGTTGGTCTGTGACTACCCAGAGTGTCATCTGACTGGTGGGCCATACTATGTTCCCCCGAAAGGGCCTGTCCTGTCTCACATCTGGCCTCCTTGGCCAACTCTGTGAAGTTGTCAGGAGCCAGCGGTGAGCCACTACCTGCTTTCTCAGGAAAGGCCCCTCTGCAGAGCTTTCCTGGCATTTGGCAATCCTCACATCAGTGGGTACCAAGAAAGACTGACTCTGTCCTTGGTAAATCCAAACAAGTGAGCCCACTGGGACTGGGACTGGGACTGGCTCTGGGTGCCTGGCTTCCTGGATCCCAAGATCAGAGAGTTCCATCACCAAGGAAGTGAGGTGAGGTCACTTCCTTCAGGAACTGAATGAGGTCACTGCCTTGGCAACCACTGTGTCCTAACAGTTGCTTCCAAGGCTCCCATGAGATGGAGGCTGCCCCTCCTTCCTGTGACACTTTCACAAGTTAGAATGGCATATCAACCATAGGCACCAAGGAACAGCTCTCCACACAGGCCTGCTTTGGTCCACCTTGTCTACATTAAGAAGAGAGAGGTTCATTCAGACACATCCCTTCATCCTGACCAGGTTGTTTGCCATGGAAGATGACTTCTGCTCTCTCAGGCCCTTCATAGCTGCCTACATCTTCTCCAGGTATCATTTCTGCATGGACCTTTGAGGTTCTCAGCAGGTGGAAAATCCCCCACATTAGTGTATTGTAAGACCCACTCTGTCCCTGCTCTTCTGTAAAGATAGATTGAGGGAAGAGTGTATGGTTAGGGTTAAGAACCTGTTTGATGTGGCTTAGGAATCACTCTGCAGGATGAAGAATGGTATTGGGAACCTGCGATATTTATAATAATATATAGGTGAAATATATGTATGAAAACAGAAATCCAAGTAAGATTTGAAGGCCAGAAGGGCATTGGGCCCTTGATTGGGATACTTAGCTTTGAATGACTTTCTGCACAGATGTCTCAGATAAATCGATATACAATGGCATAGGACCTTGTACCTTGGATGATTGAATGTAGAAGAGAACATCCAGTCAAAAAGGGATAGTAGGTAGGATTAGAAGATAGTTGGTAAGTTTTGGAAGAAGAGTGAGTATACAATTTGGACCAAAAGTTCTTTAGCAATAAGGTGTCTGTTAGAGAGTGAATGTAAACGTCAGCACATGTGAAGAGTCAGTCACAATGATGAACTGGGGAACATATGTAGGAAAGCAGATACCAATAGAGACATTAGGAAATCAGGCAAAGTATAAAGTGAGTGAATGGATTAGACATTTTCAACAGGGTTGAGGTTGAATATATCATCTTAGGAAGAAACAAATGTGTAGTCAACAATAGCATTGACATTTGACAGCATTAGGCAACCTGGACAAGGATGTTTTTAGTAATCCATGCTCACTTTCCAATGAGGCTTTGGTGCAATCATAAGTGTGACCTTTGCATTTTGTGTCCAGAATATCACTGTGATAAAATGTATATGTAGATCAGGTGACATGAGTGTTTCTTCCACCATTTCTGGGAGTAATATGTTGAAGACATATAAATTAGCCTTTGGGGGTACAAATAGGTGTACCCTGGGTCTATGAATATAGAGATAACGCATGAATAGACCATACTGTGAATAAATAGTATAACAGGTTCCAATTTAAATAATGGATTGCATTGATATCTGAAAATATATAGGAAATCTAATATTGATACACAAGCATTCATTCTAACCAGTTATACATCTAATGGTGATATTGGGGTTATGGTTTACCATGAACGGGGTGTGAGTTTTGCTTCACAAGGGATTATGGAAATGGAAAAGAATGTGTTTGGAAAGAAGTCTCATGAAAAGACCAGTCAAGAAACGTGGAGGAATACATGTGTTCTGAAGCAGGAAGTGATTGAAAGGGAAATAAATGCCTAGAAATTTGTGAACTTGAGGATGAAATACATATCCTGTGATGTGCATCAACTGAAGAAATAGTAATGTACCAGTGTTGAATAAAAATGAACGTCAAAACACACATCATGTCCCATAGGAATCTACTTGCATTCATGTTAAACTGGGTCAGTTACTGTAGAAATATTAGGATTTCAGCACTAGGAAACAAATATGTATTTCAGGTGGATGACTATTTCTGAGAATAATCTTGTGAAAAGTTGATTATAAATCCCCATATATGAACATGAATAAATTTAGGGAGTATATAATATGACACATACATTTCATATTTTGAAAAATCTGGAGAGTGTGTGTATGTGTGTATATATATATATATATATATATATATATATATATATATATATATATACAAAAAAACACACACACAAACACAGACATTAAAGAGTAGAAATATATATCCAATCAAAATTCATCATGAAATATTTATCATCCACGGATCCAAAAATATTTATTTTACTGAACATGTATTTATGTATCATGTTGTTCAAGTGGGAAGCTCACCTGGAGGTTGAATTCTCTGTTCCAACAGCATTTAGGAGGAGTGATCTCTTCTCACAATTTGTATCTGCCAAGTCAGCCACCTCACAAGAATGGACGTGGGATAGGAGGTAGGATTCTATATGTGCATGTAAAAATGCATGTTGCTGAATAGGCTACAGAGAAAGGGAGACAGGAATTCACATATTTGTTAACTTTCAAAACACTTGGAGAACTATTTCTATTAAATTGGACTAGATTTATAACACCTACCCTTTATAATGCAAAAGGCCAGTCCAACTATACACCAGGCCTCCTCTGAACTGCCTGTATTTCTATTCTGTTTGAGTTATTTTTCTCCATCATATTAGTATTCGTAGTCACAATCTAGTAGGGTATGGGTTAGTGTCAGGGATTCAGTATTTCGAACGGAAAATAGGAAAATGAATCCAATGTGTAGGCCAATATGTGCTACAAAAAAATCTTCCCACTCTCATCCAGAACATTGCCTTGACATTAGATTCGCAATAAATAAGACACAATTTGAGGAGAAGAGTTAGAAATGCTGTGAATACATATGTGGAATGGAAAATGCTCAGGAGTTCACAACCTTGGAGGTGGTATACAAGTGTCCATGAGTAAACGACAGGGTAAACACTCCACAAACATGGAGCTCTGCTGGCCTAAAGACTTTGTGAGAAACTGCCTCTTAGGTTGGGCACTTGAAATATATGTTGTTGTCAGGAGCTTTAGCTTCCTTTGTAGTTTGACCATCAAACCTGGTCTGCATCTAGGTGACCTGGATGACATGGTTTCTGATTTTCCAATGAACATGAGGCAGAAGTGCTGAATTCTCTCTTTGCAGGTAAACTGTGGCCACTGGGGTCTAAGTGTCTCCCTGTGTGGACTGTGAAGCCATTTGGTCATCCTCCACTTTTCGTGGTGTTTCTTGCTGCTGCACTGGAAGTCTGGAATTTGCTTCAGGAAATACAAGGAGTTCAACTGGGACACAGTGCTGGAGGGAGTTCTGTCACGTGTGGTGGGTCAAGGTCCTAGGAGAATGCACCAGCCAGGCTTCTATCCCACAGAGCTTGCCCCCTTGACCATAGCAACCTGATTCTGAACATTGCCCTGAAACCTCTCCATATAACAAGATGCCTTTACATAGAAGGGTCTGCTCACTGCACCATGTCAGTCACAAGCCATTTGGAAGCCAATGGCAGATCCACATGGCCCCACCACAGATGTTTTATCACACACCTGCACACCACTGCTCTAGGCCCACTACTCAGCGGGCCCCAACTTACTGGCATCTCTGTTTTACACCATTTTCATGAAACCCAGTCAATCAAGGCACTGTCTGGTACACTCATGATCAGCAACAGGACATCCAAAGGTTCTCCAGTGCCACCTGGTCATGGGAATTTCAAAAATGTCATGGTATTTATCTAGCTAGCCATTTTTAAAGGAAGAAGTTGGAGGCACTGTGGGTTTCCATTCCTTCAGGAACCATTAAATGGTGAGGAAGCTCATTTCAACGAAAGCTCTGGAGAACTCTCACAAACAAGGCTTCCCAAAGAGTGGCCAAAAGGTCACAGGAAGCCAGGCCCATTGAGGTCTACAATGTGTGGTCCACGTGGGTTTGGACTCTCCACGATGGCTGCCAGGTCTTTAAGAATAAAATCATGTGATATCCGGGCTGAGATTCCCAGTGCTCTGTGGAAAGCCAGCCTGGGCCTAGATCTCAGTTTCCAAGGGCGACTCTCATGCGTGGCCTTCTAACATCCCGACACAATTCACGGCAATACTTCTCTGAGGTCAGTTCCAGAACTCAGTCTCCAAGGGGAATCACACCAGAGTTCAAGCCCAGGTGGACCCAGTCATCTCTTCCCACTGCCACACCACAATTCAAACCAAAACACTGCCACATGGCCCTCATCTTCTTCCATATAGACACTCATCATAACCACTGGCTGGAGGTTTCCATGAGGGGCACAGCCCAAGACAGTGTCCACAATAAGCTCCCTTGCCTCTCATTTGCCTAATGTCAGGGTGGACTGGACACCCTTCCTGTGAACCTGGAGTGATCAAATAGGCCTGCCGTTAATACTGCTCTACTTCTCCAATTGGAGGCCTACTGACTGCCCGGTATAGATTCTTTGTGTGAACTGGAGTCATGAGAAAACCCAAGCACCTATGGGCTAGCCTCTGCAGGGCTTTGAAGAACTCGTTTGACACAAAGGATCCCTATTCTCACTTGATGGAGGTCAGGAACCTTACAGAGGAAGGCGAGAGACTTCATCCACCATGACTGCTTTTGTGCCACTTTGGCTTTGGATGCACACATGGGATCTTTCTTTGGATCCATCAGGTGCTGACAATCTAAGCCACAGCCTCACACAGGGCCAAGAGGCTGATTCAGACACATCCCTTTGCAAAGCAATTAAGCAAAGAACCACAGGTGATGCCCATTCATTTCCATTTGAAAACTGTTTTCCTCAGGCTTCACAAAGGGGTGCCCTGAGGCAAAGGCCTTCCTGACATTCAGGGCTACAGAACAATAGGTAAGCCAAAGGCCCAAAGCAGGCTTTCTCCAGGGAGACTTTACTGGTCACACTGATAGCTGGGTTTTCTGAGATGCTCACCATTCCTTTCAACTATCCAGTACATGGCCATGCCACCGAGCTTGCAGGTGGTACATATCTTGGACACAAAACCATGAGCCTATTCTGGAGAGTGGCCAGAATTCAGGAAGAAAACAGGAACTTAGGAAGATAGTAGGTGTTGCCCATCCATAAGGCAAGCCGCAGTCCATTCATAAATTGGGCAGGATGAATGCTGGGAAGCTTTCTACTGGACAGGACACATCCATTGATGCATTCTCTTTTCTAATGTCTACAACCAGGGACACAGTGGGATACACAAACATAGAAACACTCGCCTTGTCAAAAGCCTTACTAGAAACAGTCCACTCCAAAGAAAACCAACCGCCTTTCCTACCTATTCTCAGAACATGAGACCAAACCACAAACTCACACCCACACCCACAAAGGCACCTCCTTCCAAGTTGGTCTGTGACTACCCAGAGTGTCATCTGACTGGTGGGCCATACTATGTTCCCCTGAAAGGGCCTGTCCTGTCTCACATCTGGCCTCCTTGGCCAACTCTGTGAAGTTGTCAGGAGCCAGCAGTGAGCCACTACCTGCTTTCTCAGGAAAGGCCCCTCTGCAGAGCTTTCCTGGCATTTGGCAATCCTCACATCAGTGGGTACCAAGAAAGACTGACTCTGTCCTTGGTAAATCCAAACAAGTGTGCCCACTGGGACTGGGACTGGGACTGGCTCTGGGTGCCTGGCTTCCTGGATCCCAAGATCAGAGAGTTCCATCACCAAGGAAGTGAGGTGAGGTCACTTCCTTCAGGAACTGAATGAGGTCACTGCCTTGGCAACCACTGTGTCCTAACAGTTGCTTCCAAGGCTCCCATGAGATGGAGGCTGCCCCTCCTTCCTGTGACACTTTCACAAGTTAGAATGGCATATCAACCATAGGCACCAAGGAACAGCTCTCCACACAGGCCTGCTTTGGTCCACCTTGTCTACATTAAGAAGAGAGAGGTTCATTCATACACAACACTTCATCCTGACCAGGTTGTTTGCCATGGAAGATGACTTCTGCTCTCTCAGGACCTTCATAGCTGCCTACATCTTCTCCAGGTATCATTTCTGCATGGAACTTTGAGGTTCTCAGCAGGTGGAAAATCCCCCACATTCCTGTATTGTAAGACCCACTCTGTCCCTGCTCTTCTGTAAAGTTAGATTGAGGGAAGAGTGTATGGTTAGGGTTAAGAACCTGTTTGATGTGGCTTAGGAATCACTCTGCTGGATGAAGAATGGTATTGGGAACCTGCGATATTTATAATAATATATAGATGAAATATATGTATGAAAACAGAAATCCAAGTAAGATTTGAAGGCCAGAAGGGCATTGGGCCCTTGATGGGGATACTTAGCTTTGAATGACTTTCTGCACAGATGTCTCAGATAAATCGATATACTATGGCATAGGACCTTGTACCTTGGATGATTGAATGTAGAAGAGAACATCCAGTCAAAAAGGGATAGTAGGTAGGATTAGGAAGATAGTTGGTATGTTTTGGAAGAAGAGTGAGTATACAATTTGGACCAAAAGTTCTTTAGCAATAGGGTGTCGGTTAGAGAGTGAATGTAAACGTCAGCACATGTGAAGAGTCAGTCACAATGATGAACTGGGGAACATATGTAGGAAAGCAGATATCAATAGAGACATTAGGAAATCAGGCAAAGTATAAAGTGAGTGAGTGGATTAGACATTTTCAACAGGGTTGAGGTTGAATATATCATCTTAGGAAGAAACAAATGTGTAGTCACCAATAGCATTGACATTTGACAGCATTAGGCAACCTGGACAAGGATGTTTTTAGTAATCCATGCTCACTTTCCAATGAGGCTTTGGTGCAATCATAAGTGTGACCTTTGCATTTTGTGTCCAGAATATCACTGTGATAAAATGTATATGTAGATCAGGTGACATGAGTGTTTCTTCCACCATTTCTGGGAGTAATATGTTGAAGACATATAAATTAGCCTTTGGGGGTACAAATAGGTGTACCCTGGGTCTATGAATATAGAGATAACGCATGAATAGACCATACTGTGAATAAATACTACAACAGGTTCCAATTTAAATAATGGATTGCATTGATATCTGAAAATATATAGGAAATCTAATATTGATACACAACCATTCATTCTAACCAGTTATACATCTAATGGTGATATTGGGGTTATGGTTTACCATGAAGGGGGTGTGAGTTTTGCTTCACAAGGGATTATGGAAATGGAAAAGAATGTGTTTGGAAAGAAGTCTCATGAAAAGACCAGTCAAGAAACGTGGAGGAATACATGTGTTCTGAAGCAGGAAGTGATTGAAAGGGAAATAAATGCTTAGAAATTTGTGAACTTGAGGATGAAATACATATCCTATGATGTGCATCAACTGAAGAAATAGTAATGTACCAGTGTTGAATAAAAATGAACGTCAAAACACACATCATGTCCCATAGGAATCTACGTGCATTCATGTTAAACTGGGTCAGTTACTGTAGAAATATTAGGATTTCAGCACTAGGAAACAAATATGTATTTCAGGTGGATGACTATTTCTGAGAATAATCTTGTGAAAAGTTGATTATTAATCCACATATATGAACATGAATGAATTTAGGGAGTATATAATATGACACATACATTTCATATTTTGAAAAATCTGGAGAGTGTGTGTATGTGTGTATATATATATATACAAAAAAAAACACACACACAAACACAGACATTAAAGAGTAGAAATATATATGCCAATCGATATTCATCATGAAATATTTATCATCCACAGATCCAAAAATATTTATTTTACTGAACATGTATTTATGTATCATGTTGTTCAAGTGGGAAGCTCACCTGGAGGCTGAATTTTCAGTTCCAACAGCGTTTAGGAGGAGTGATCTCTTCTCACAATTTGTATCTGCCAAGTCAGGCACCTCACAAGAATGGACGTGGGATAGGAGGTAGGATTCTATATGTGCATGTAAAAATGCATGTTGCTGAATAGGCTACAGAGAAAGGGAGACAGGAATTCACATATTTGTTAACTTTCAAAACACATGGAGAACTATTTCTATTAAATTGGACTAGATTTATAACACATACCCTTTATAATGCAAAAGGCCAGTCCAACTATACACCAGGCCTCCTCTGAACTGCCTGTATTTCTATTCTGTTTGAGTTATTTTTCTCCATCATATTAGTATTCGTAGTCACAATCTAGTAGGGTATGGGTTAGTGTCAGGGATTCAGTATTTCGAACGGAAAATAGGAAAATGAATCCAATGTGTAGGCCAATATGTGCTACAAAAAAATCTTCCCACTCTCATCCAGAACATTGCCTTGACATTACCTTCACAATAAATAAGACACAATTTGATGAGAAGAGTTAGAAATGCTGTGAATACATATGTGGAATGGAAAATGCTCAGGAGTTCACAACCTTGGAGGTGGTAGACTAGTTTCCATGAGTAAGGGACAGGGTAAACACTCCACAAACATGGAGCTCTGCTGGCCTAAAGACTTTGTGAGAAACTGACACTGAGGTTGGGCACTTGAAATATATGTTGTTGTCAGGAGCTTTAGCTTCCTTTGTAGTGAGACCATCAAACCTGGTCTCCATCTAGGTGACCTGGAGGACATGGTTTCTGATTTTCCAATGAACATGAGGCAGAAGTGCTGAATTCTCTCTTTGCAGGTAAACTGTGGCCACTGGGGTCTAAGTGTCTCCCTGTGTGGACTGTGAAGCCATTTGGTCATCCTCCAGTTTTCGTGGTGTTTCTTGCTGCTGCACTGTAAGTCTGGAATTTGCTTCAGGAAATACAAGGAGTTCAACTGGGACACAGTGCTGGAGGGAGTTCTGTCACGTGTGGTGGGTCAAGGTCCTAGGAGAATGCACCAGCCAGGCTTCTATCCCACAGAGCTTGCCCCCTTGACCATAGCAACCTGATTCTGAACATTGCCCTGAAACCTCTCCATATAACAAGATGCCTTTACATAGAAGGGTCTGCTCACTGCACCATGTCAGTCACAAGCCATTTGGAAGCCAATGGCAGATCCACATGGCCCCACCACAGATGTTTTATCACACACCTGCACACCACTGCTCTAGGCCCACTACTCAGCGGGCCCCAACTTACTGGCATCTCTGTTTTACACCATTTTCATGAAACCCAGTCAATCAAGGCACTGTCTGGTACACTCATGATCAGCAACAGGACATCCAAAGGTTCTCCAGTGCCACCTGGTCATGGGAATTTCAAAAATGTCATGGTATTTATCTAGCTAGCCATTTTTAAAGGATGAAGTTGGAGGCACTGTGGGTTTCCATTCCTTCAGGAACCATTAAATGGTGAGGAAGCTCATTTCAACGAAAGCTCTGGAGAACTCTCACAAACAAGGCTTCCCAAAGAGTGGCCAAAAGGTCACAGGAAGCCAGGCCCATTGAGGTCTACAATGTGTGGTCAACGTGGGTTTGGACTCTCCACGATGGCTGCCAGGTCTTTAAGAATAAAATCATGTGATATCCGGGCTGAGATTCCCAGTGCTCTGTGGAAAGCCAGCCTGGGCCTAGATCTCAGTTTCCAAGGGTGACTCTCATGCGTGGCCTTCTAACATCCCGACACAATTCACGGCAATACTTCTCTGAGGTCAGTTCCAGAACTCAGTCTCCAAGGGGAATCACACCAGAGTTCAAGCCCAGGTGGACCCAGTCATTTCTTCCCACTGCCACACCAATGACCACAATTCAAACAAAAACACTGCCACATGGCCCTCATCTTCTTCCATATAGACACTCATCATAACCTCTGGCTGGAGGTTTCCATGAGGGGCACAGCCCAAGACAGTGTCCACAATAAGCTCCCTTGCCTCTCATTTGCCTAATGTCAGGGTGGACTGGACACCCTTCCTGTGAACCTGGAGTGATCAAATAGGCCTGCCGTTAATACTGCTCTACTTCTCCAATTGGAGGCCTACTGACTGCCCGGTATAGATTCTTTGTGTGAACTGGAGTCATGAGAAAACCCAAGCACCTATGGGCTAGCCTCTGCAGGGCTTTGAAGAACTCGTTTGACACAAAGGATCCCTATTCTCACTTGATGGAGGTCAGGAACCTTACAGAGGAAGGCGAGAGACTTCATCCACCATGACTGCTTTTGTGCCAATTTGGCTTTGGATGCACACATGGGATCTTTCTTTGGATCCATAAGGTGCTGACAATCTAAGCCACAGCCTCACACAGGGCCAAGAGGCTGATTCAGACACATCCCTTTGCAAAGCAATTAAGCAAAGAACCACAGGTGATGCCCATTCATTTCCATTTGAAAACTGTTTTCCTCAGGCTTCACAAAGGGGTGCCCTGAGGCAAAGGCCTTCCTGACATTCAGGGCAACAGAACAATAGGTAAGCCAAAGGCCCAAAGCAGGCTTTCTCCAGGGAGACTTTACTGGTCACACTGATATCTGAGTTTTCTGAGATGCTCACCATTCCTTTCAACTATCCAGTACATGGCCATGCCACCGAGATTGCAGGTGGTACATATCTTGGACACAAAACCATGAGCCTATTCTGGAGAGTGGCCAGAATTCAGGAAGAAAACAGGAACTTAGGAAGATAGTAGGTGTTGCCCATCCATAAGGCAAGCCGCAGTCCATTCATAAATTGGGCAGGATGAATGCTGGGAAGCTTTCTACTAGACAGGACACATCCATTGATGCATTCTCTTTTCTAATGTCTACAACCAGGGACACAGTGGGATACACAAACATAGAAACACTCGCCTTGTCAAAAGCCTTACTAGAAACAGTCCACTCCAAACCAAACAAACCGCCTTTCCTACCTATTCTCAGAACATGAGACCAAACCACAAACTCACACCCACACCCACAAAGGCACCTCCTTCCAAGTTGGTCTGTGACTACCCAGAGTGTCATCTGACTGGTGGGCCATACTATGTTCCCCCGAAAGGGCCTGTCCTGTCTCACATCTGGCCTCCTTGGCCAACTCTGTGAAGTTGTCAGGAGCCAGCAGTGAGCCACTACCTGCTTTCTCAGGAAAGGCCCCTCTGCAGAGCTTTCCTGGCATTTGGCAATCCTCACATCAGTGGGTACCAAGAAAGACTGACTCTGTCCTTGGTAAATCCAAACAAGTGAGCCCACTGGGACTGGGACTGGGACTGGCTCTGGGTGCCTGGCTTCCTGGATCCCAAGTTAAGAGAGTTTCATCACCAAGGAAGTGAGGTGAGGTCACTTCCTACAGGAACTGAATGAGGTCACTGCCTTGGCAACCACTGTGTCCTAACAGTTGCTTCCAAGGCTCCCATGAGATGGAGGCTGCCCCTCCTTCCTGTAACACTTTCACAAGTTAGAATGGAATATCAACCACAGGCACCAAGGAACAGCTCTCCACACAGGCCTGCTTTGTTCCATCTTGTCTACATTAAGAAGAGTGAGGTTCATTCAGACACATCCCTTCATCCTGACCAGGTAGTTTGCCATGGAAGATGACTTCTGCTCTCTCAGGCCCTTCATAGCTGCCTACATCTTCTCCAGGTATCATTTCTGCATGGACCTTTGAGGTTCTCAGCAGGTGGAAAATCCCCCACATTACTGTATTGTAAGACCCACTCTGTCCCTGCTCTTCTGTAAAGATAGATTGAGGGAAGAGTGTATGGTTAGGGTTAAGAACCTGTTTGATGTGGCTTAGGAATCACTCTGCTGGATGAAGAATGGTATTGGGAACCTGCAATATTTATAATAATATATAGGTGAAATGTATGTATGAAAACAGAAATCCAAGTAAGATTTGAAGGCCAGAAGGGCATTGGGCCCTTGATTGGGATACTTAGCTTTGAATGACTTTCTGCACAGATGTCTCAGATAAATCGATATACAATGGCATAGGACCTTGTACCTTGGATGATTGAATGTAGAAGAGAACATCCAGTCAAAAAGGGATAGTAGGTAGGATTAGGAAGATAGTTGGTATGTTTTGGAAGAAGAGTGAGTATACAATTTGGACCAAAAGTTCTTTAGCAATAAGGTGTCTGTTAGAGAGTGAATGTAAACGTCAGCACATGTGAAGAGTCAGTCACAATGATGAACTGGGGAACATATGTAGGAAAGCAGATATCAATAGAGACATTAGGAAATCAGGCAAAGTATAAAGTGAGTGAGTGGATTAGACATTTTCAATAGGGTTGAGGTTGAATATATCATCTTAGGAAGAAACAAATGTGTAGTCACCAATAGCATTGATATTTGACAGCATTAGGCAACCTGGACAAGGATGTTTTTAGTAATCCATGCTCACTTTCCAATGAGGCTTTGGTGCAATCATAAGTGTGACCTTTGCATTTTGTGTCCAGAATATCACTGTGATAAAATGTATATGTAGATCAGGTGACATGAGTGTTTCTTCCACCATTTCTGGGAGTAATATGTTGAAGACATATAAATTAGCCTTTGGGGGTACAAATAGGTGTACCCTGGGTCTATGAATATAGAGATAACGCATGAATAGACCATACTGTGAATAAATAGTATAACAGGTTCCAATTTAAATAATGGATTGCATTGATATCTGAAAATATATAGGAAATCTAATATTGATACACAACCATTCATTCTAACCAGTTTTACATCTAATGGTGATATTGGGGTTATGGTTTACCATGAAGGGGGTGTGAGTTTTGCTTCACAAGGGATTATGGAAATGGAAAAGAATGTGTTTGGAAAGAAGTCTCATGAAAAGACCAGTCAAGAAACGTGGAGGAATACATGTGTTCTGAAGCAGGAAGTGATTGAAAGGGAAATAAATGCCTAGAAATTTGTGAACTTGAGGATGAAATACATATCCTATGATGTGCATCAACTGAAGAAATAGTAATGTACCAGTGTTGAATAAAAATGAACGTCAAAACACACATCATGTCCCATAGGAATCTACGTGCATTCATGTTAAACTGGGTCAGTTACTGTAGAAATATTAGGATTTCAGCACTAGGAAACAAATATGTATTTCAGGTGGATGACTATTTCTGAGAATAATCTTGTGAAAAGTTGATTATAAATCCCCATATATGAACATGAATGAATTTAGGGAGTATATAATATGACACATACATTTCATATTTTGAAAAATCTGGAGAGTGTGTGTATGTGTGTATATATATATATATATATATATATATATATATAAAACACACACAAACATAGACATTAAAGAGTAGAAATATATATCCAATCAAAATTCATCATGAAATATTTATCATCCACAGATCCAAAAATATTTATTTTACTGAACATGTATTTATGTATCATGTTGTTCAAGTGGGAAGCTCACCTGGAGGTTGAATTCTCTGTTCCAACAGCATTTAGGAGGAGTGATCTCTTCTCACAATTTGTATCTGCCAAGTCAGCCACCTCACAAGAATGGACGAGGGATAGGAGGTAGGATTCTATATGTGCATGTAAAAATGCATGTTGCTGAATAGGCTACAGAGAAAGGGAGACAGGAATTCACATATTTGTTAACTTTCAAAACACATGGAGAACTATTTCTATTAAATTGGACTAGATTTATAACACCTACCCTTTATAATGCAAAAGGCCAGTCCAAGTATACACAGGCCTTTTCTGAACTGCCTGTATTTCTATTCTGTTTGAGTTATTTTTCTCCATCATATTAGTATTCGTAGTCACAATCTAGTAGGGTATGGGTTAGTGTCAGGGATTCAGTATTTCGAACGGAAAATAGGAAAATGAATCCAATGTGTAGGCCAATATGTGCTACAAAAAAATCTTCCCACTCTCATCCAGAACATTGCCTTGACATTACCTTCGCAATAAATAAGACACAATTTGAGGAGAAGAGTTAGAAATGCTGTGAATACATATGTGGAATGGAAAATGCTCAGGAGTTCACAACCTTGGAGGTGGTAGACAAGTGTCCATGAGTAAATGACAGGGTAAACACTCCACAAACATGGAGCTCTGCTGGCCTAAAGACTTTGTGAGAAACTGCCTCTTAGGTTGGGCACTTGAAATATATGTTGTTGTCAGGAGCTTTAGCTTCCTTTGTAGTTTGACCATCAAACCTGGTCTGCATCTAGGTGACCTGGATGACATGGTTTCTGATTTTCCAATGAACATGAGGCAGAAGTGCTGAATTCTCTCTTTGCAGGTAAAGTGTGGCCACTGGGGTCTAAGTGTCTCCCTGTGTGGACTGTGAAGCCATTTGGTCATCCTCCACTTTTCGTGGTGTTTCTTGCTGCTGCACTGGAAGTCTGGAATTTGCTTCAGGAAATACAAGGAGTTCAACTGGGACACAGTGCTGGAGGGAGTTCTGTCACGTGTGGTGGGTCAAGGTCCTAGGAGAATGCACCAGCCAGGCTTCTATCCCACAGAGCTTGCCCCCTTGACCATAGCAACCTGATTCTGAACATTGCCCTGAAACCTCTCCATATAACAAGATGCCTTTACATAGAAGGGTCTGCTCACTGCACCATGTCAGTCACAAGCCATTTGGAAGCCAATGGCAGATCCACATGGCCCCACCACAGATGTTTTATCACACACCTGCACACCACTGCTCTAGGCCCACTACTCAGCAGGCCCGAAATTACTGGCATCTCTGTTTTACACCATTTTCATGAAACCCAGTCAATCACGGCACTGTCTGGTAAACTCATGATCAGCAACAGGACATCCAAAGGTTCTCCAGTGCCACCTGGTCATGGGAATTTCAAAAATGTCATGGTATTTATCTAGCTAGCCATTTTTAAAGGATGAAGTTGGAGGCCCTGTGGGTTTCCATTCCTTTAGGAACCATTAAATGGTGAGGAAGCTCATTTCAATGAAAGCTCTGGAGAACTCTCACAAACAAGGCTACCCAAAGAATGGCCAAAAGGTCACATGAAGCCAGGCCCATTGAGGTCTACAATGTGAGGTCCACGTGTGTTTGGACTCTCAACTATGGCTGCCAGGTCTTTAAGAATAAAATCATGTGATATCCGGGCTGAGATTCCCAGTGCTCTGTGGAAAGCCAGCCTGGGCCTAGATCTCAGTTTCCAAGGGTGACTCTCATGCGTGGCCTTCTAACATCCCGACACAATTCACGGCAATACTTCTCTGAGGTCAGTTCCAGAACTCAGTCTCGAAGGGGAATCACACCAGAGTTCAAGCCCAGGTGGACCCAGTCACCTCTTCCCACTGCCACACCACAATTCAAACCAAAACACTGCCACATGGCCCTCATCTTCTTCCATATAGACACTCATCATAACCTCTGGCTGGAGGTTTCCATGAGGGGCACAGCCCAAGACAGTGTCCACAATAAGCTCCCTTGCCTCTCATTTGCCTAATGTCAGGGTGGACTGGACACCCTTCCTGTGAACCTGGAGTGATCAAATAGGCCTGCCGTTAATACTGCTCTACTTCTCCAATTGGAGGCCTACTGACTGCCCGGTATAGATTCTTTGTGTGAACTGGAGTCATGAGAAAACACAAGCACCTATGGGCTAGCCTCTGCAGGGCTTTGAAGAACTCGTTTGACACAAAGGATCCCTATTCTCACTTGATGGAGGTCAGGAACCTTACAGAGGAAGGCGAGAGACTTCATCCACCATGACTGCTTTTGTGCCAATTTGGCTTTGGATGCACACCTGGGATCTTTCTTTGGATCCATAAGGTGCTGACAATCTAAGCCACAGCCTCACACAGGGCCAAGAGGCTGATTCAGACACATCCCTTTGCAAAGCAATTAAGCAAAGAACCACAGGTGATGCCCATTCATTTCCATTTGAAAACTGTTTTCCTCAGGCTTCACAAAGGGGTGCCCTGAGGCAAAGGCCTTCCTGACATTCAGGGCAACAGAACAATAGGTAAGCCAAAGGCCCAAAGCAGGCTTTCTCCAGGGAGACTTTACTGGTCACACTGATAGCTGAGTTTTCTGAGATGCTCACCATTCCTTTCAACTATCCAGTACATGGCCATGCCACCGAGCTTGCAGGTGGTACATATCTTGGACACAAAACCATGAGCCTATTCTGGAGAGTGGCCAGAATTCAGGAAGAAAACAGGAACTTAGGAAGATAGTAGGTGTTGCCCATCCATAAGGCAAGCCGCAGTCCATTCATAAATTGGGCAGGATGAATGCTGGGAAGCTTTCTACTGGACAGGACACATCCATTGATGCATTCTCTTTTCTAATGTCTACAACCAGGGACACAGTGGGATACACAAACATAGAAACACTCGCCTTGTCAAAAGCCTTACTAGAAACAGTCCACTGCAAAGAAAACCATCCGCCTTTCCTACCTATTCTCAGAACATGAGACCAAACCACAAACTCACACCCACACCCACAAAGGCACCTCCTTCCAACTTGGTCTGTGACTACCCAGAGTGTCATCTGACTGGTGGGCCATACTATGTTCCCCCGAAAGGGCCTGTCCTGTCTCACATCTGGCCTCCTTGGCCAACTCTGTGAAGTTGTCAGGAGCCAGCAGTGAGCCACTACCTGCTTTCTCAGGAATGGCCCCTCTGCAGAGCTTTCCTGGCATTTGGCAATCCTCACATCAGTGGGTACCAAGAAAGACTGACTCTGTCCTTGGTAAATCCAAACAAGTGTGCCCACTGGGACTGGGACTGGGACTGGCTCTGGGTGCCTGGCTTCCTGGATCCCAAGATCAGAGAGTTCCATCACCAAGGAAGTGAGGTGAGGTCACTTCCTTCAGGAACTGAATGAGGTCACTGCCTTGGCAACCACTGTGTCCTAACAGTTGCTTCCAAGGCTCCCATGAGATGGAGGCTGCCCCTCCTTCCTGTGACACTTTCACAAGTTAGAATGGCATATCAACCATAGGCACCAAGGAACAGCTCTCCACACAGGCCTGCTTTGGTCCACCTTGTCTACATTAAGAAGAGAGAGGTTCATTCAGACACAACACTTCATCCTGACCAGGTTGTTTGCCATGGAAGATGACTTCTGCTCTCTCAGGCCCTTCATAGCTGCCTACATCTTCTCCAGGTATCATTTCTGCATGGACCTTTGAGGTTCTCAGCAGGTGGAAAATCCCCCACATTCCTGTATTGTAAGACCCACTCTGTCCCTGCTCTTCTGTAAAGTTAGATTGAGGGAAGAGTGTATGGTTAGGGTTAAGAACCTGTTTGATGTGGCTTAGGAATCACTCTGCTGGATGAAGAATGGTATTGGGAACCTGCGATATTTATAATAATATATAGGTGAAATATATGTATGAAAACAGAAATCCAAGTAAGATTTGAAGGCCAGAAGGGCATTGGGCCCTTGATGGGGATACTTAGCTTTGAATGACTTTCTGCACAGATGTCTCAGATAAATCGATATACAATGGCATAGGACCTTGTACCTTGGATGATTGAATGTAGAAGAGAACATCCAGTCAAAAAGGGATAGTAGGTAGGATTAGGAAGATAGTTGGTATGTTTTGGAAGAAGAGTGAGTATACAATTTGGACCAAAAGTTCTTTAGCAATAGGGTGTCGGTTAGAGAGTGAATGTAAACGTCAGCACATGTGAAGAGTCAGTCACAATGATGAACTGGGGAACATATGTAGGAAAGCAGATATCAATAGAGACATTAGGAAATCAGGCAAAGTATAAAGTGAGTGAGTGGATTAGACATTTTCAATAGGGTTGAGGTTGAATATATCATCTTAGGAAGAAACAAATGTGTAGTCACCAATAGCATTGACATTTGACAGCATTAGGCAACCTAGAGAAGGATGTTTTTAGTAATCCATGCTCACTTTCCAATGAGGCTTTGGTGCAATCATAAGTGTGACCTTTGCATTTTGTGTCCAGAATATCACTGTGATAAAATGTATATGTAGATCAGGTGACATGAGTGTTTCTTCCACCATTTCTGGGAGTAATATGTTGAAGACATATAAATTAGCCTTTGGGGGTACAAATAGGTGTACCCTGGGTCTATGAATATAGAGATAATGCATGAATAGACCATACTGTGAATAAATAGTATAACAGGTTCCAATTTAAATAATGGATTGCATTGATATCTGAAAATATATAGGAAATCTAATATTGATACACAACCATTCATTCTAACCAGTTATACATCTAATGGTGATATTGGGGTTATGGTTTACCATGAAGGGGGTGTGAGTTTTGCTTCACAAGGGATTATGGAAATGGAAAAGAATGTGTTTGGAAAGAAGTCTCATGAAAAGACCAGTCAAGAAACGTGGAGGAATACATGTGTTCTGAAGCAGGAAGTGATTGAAAGGGAAATAAATGCCTAGAAATTTGTGAACTTGAGGATGAAATACATATCCCATGATGTGAATCAACTGAAGAAATAGTAATGTACCAGTGTTGAATAAAAATGAATGTCAAAACACACATCATGTCCCATAGGAATCTACTTGCATTCATGTTAAACTGGGTCAGTTACTGTAGAAATATTAGGATTTCAGCACTAGGAAACAAATATGTATTTCAGGTGGATGACTATTTCTGAGAATAATCTTGTGAAAAGTTGATTATAAATCCACATATATGAACATGAATGAATTTAGGGAGTATATAATATGACACATACATTTCATATTTTGAAAAATCTGGAGAGTGTGTGTATGTGTGTGTGTATATATATATATATATATATATATATATATATATATATATATATATATATAAAAAAAAAACACACACACATAAACACAGACATTAAAGTGTAGAAATATATATGCCAATCGAAATTCATCATGAAATATTTATCATCCACAGATCCAAAAATATTTATTTTACTGAACATGTATTTATGTATCATGTTGTTCAAGTGGGAAGCTCACGTAGAGGTTGAATTCTCAGTTCCAACAGCGCTTAGGAGGAGTGATCTCTTCTCACAATTTGTATCTGCTAAGTCAGCCACCTCACAAGAATGGACGTGGGATGGGAGGTAGGATTCTATATGTGCATGTAAAAATGCTTGTTGCTGAATAGGCTACAGAGAAAGGGAGACAGGAATTCACATATTTGTTAACTTTCAAAACACATGGAGAACTATTTCTATTAAATTGGACTAGATTTATAACACCTACCCTTTATAATGCAAAAGGCCAGTCCAACTATACACCAGGCCTCCTCTGAACTGCCTGTATTTCTATTCTGTTTGAGTTATTTTTCTCCATCATATTAGTATTCGTAGTCACAATCTAGTAGGGTATGGATTAGTGTCAGGGATTCAGTATTTCGAATGGAAAATAGGAAAATGAATCCAATGTGTAGGCCAATATGTGCTGCAAAAAAATCTTCCCACTCTCATGCAGAACATTGTCTTGACATTACCTTCGCAATAAATAAGACACAATTTGAGGAGAAGAGTTAGAAATGCTGTGAATACATATGTGGAATGGAAAATGCTCAGGAGTTCACAACTTTGGAGGTGGTAGACAAGTGTCCATGAGTAAATGACAGGGTAAACACTCCACAAACGTGGAGCTCTGCTGGCCTAAAGACTTTGTGAGAAACTGCCACTTAGGTTGGGCACTTGAAATATATGTTGTTGTCAGGAGCTTTAGCTTCCTTTGTAGTGAGACCATCAAACCTGGTCTGCATCTAGGTGACCTGGAGGACATGGTTTCTGATTTTCCAATGAACATGAGGCAGAAGTGCTGAATTCTCTCTTTGCAGGTAAACTGTGGCCACTGGGGTCTAAGTGTCTCCCTGTGTGGACTGTGAAGCCATTTGGTCATCCTCCACTTTTCGTGGTGTTTCTTGCTGCTGCACTGGAAGTCTGGAATTTGCTGCAGGAAATACAAGGAGTTCAACTGGGACACAGTGCTGGAGGGAGTTCTGTCACGTGTGGTGGGTCAAGGTCCTAGGAGAATGCACCAGCCAGGCTTCTATCCCACAGAGCTTGCCCCCTTGACCATAGCAACCTGATTCTGAACATTGCCCTGAAACCTCTCCATATAACAAGATGCCTTTACAAAGAAGGGTCTGCTCACTGCACCATGTCAGTCACAAGCCATTTGGAAGCCAATGGCAGATCCACATGGCCCCACCACAGATGTTTTATCACACACCTGCACACCACTGCTCTAGGCCCACTACTCAGCGGGCCCCAACTTACTGGCATCTCTGTTTTACACCATTTTCATGAAACCCAGTCAATCAAGGCACTGTCTGGTACACTCATGATCAGCAACAGGTCATCCAAAGTTCTCCAGTGCCACCTGGTCATGGGAATTTCAAAAATGTCATGGTATTTATCTAGCTAGCCATTTTTGAAGGATGAAGTTGGAGGCACTGTGGGTTTCCATTCCTTCAGGAACCATTAAATGGTGAGCAAGCTCATTTCAACGAAAGCTCTGGAGAACTCTCACAAACAAGGCTTCCCAAAGAGTGGCCAAAAGGTCACAGGAAGCCAGGCCCATTGAGGTCTACAATGTGTGGTCCACTTGTGTTTGGACTCTCCACGATGGCTGCCAGGTCTTTAAGAATAAAATCATGTGATATCCGGGCTGAGATTCCCAGTGCTCTGTGGGAAGCCAGCCTGGGCCTAGATCTCAGTTTCCAAAGGCGACTCTCATGCGTGGCCTTCTAACATCCCGACACAATTCACGGCAATACTTCTCTGAGGTCAGTTCCAGAACTCAGTCTCGAAGGGGAATCACACCAGAGTTCAAGCCCAGGTGGACCCAGTCATTTCTTCACACTGCCACACCAATGACCACAATTCAAACCAAAACACTGCCACATGGCCCTCATCTTCTTCCATATAGACACTCATCATAACCTCTGGCTGGAGGTTTCCATGAGGGGCACAGCCCAAGACAGTGTCCACAATAAGCTCCCTTGCCTCTCATTTGCCTAATGTCAGGGTGGACTGGACACCCTTCCTGTGAACCTGGAATGATCAAATAGGCCTGCCGTTAATACTGCTCTACTTCTCCAATTGGAGGCCTACTGACTGCCCGGTATAGATTCTTTGTGTGAACTGGAGTCATGAGAAAACCCAAGCACCTATGGGCTAGCCTCTGCAGGGCTTTGAAGAACTCATTTGACACAAAGGATCCCTATTCTCACTTGATGGAGGTCAGGAACCTTACAGAGGAAGGCGAGAGACTTCATCCACCATGACTGCTTTTGTGCCAATTTGGCTTTGGATGCACACATGGGATCTTTCTTTGGATCCATAAGGTGCTAACAATCTAAGCCACAGCCTCACACAGGGCCAAGAGGCTGATTCAGACACATCCCTTTGCAAAGCAATTAAGCAAAGAACCACAGGTGATGCCCATTCATTTCCATTTGAAAACTGTTTTCCTCAGGCTTCACAAAGGGGTGCCCTGAGGCAAAGGCCTTCCTGACATTCAGGGCAACAGAACAATAGGTAAGCCAAAGGCCCAAAGCAGGCTTTCTCCAGGGAGACTTTACTGGTCACACTGATATCTGAGTTTTCTGAGATGCTCACCATTCCTTTCAACTATCCAGTACATGGCCATGCCACCGAGATTGCAGGTGGTACATATCTTGGACACAAAACCATGAGCCTATTCTGGAGAGTGGCCAGAATTCAGGAAGAAAACAGGAACTTAGGAAGATAGTAGGTGTTGCCCATCCATAAGGCAAGCCGCAGTCCATTCATAAATTGGGCAGGATGAATGCTGGGAAGCTTTCTACTAGACAGGACACATCCATTGATGCATTCTCTTTTCTAATGTCTACAACCAGGGACACAGTGGGATACACAAACATAGAAACACTCGCCTTGTCAAAAGCCTTACTAGAAACAGTCCACTCCAAACCAAACAAACCGCCTTTCCTACCTATTCTCAGAACATGAGACCAAACCACAAACTCACACCCACACCCACAAAGGCACCTCCTTCCAAGTTGGTCTGTGACTACCCAGAGTGTCATCTGACTGGTGGGCCATACTATGTTCCCCCGAAAGGGCCTGTCCTGTCTCACATCTGGCCTCCTTGGCCAACTCTGTGAAGTTGTCAGGAGCCAGCGGTGAGCCACTACCTGCTTTCTCAGGAAAGGCCCCTCTGCAGAGCTTTCCTGGCATTTGGCAATCCTCACATCAGTGGGTACCAAGAAAGACTGACTCTGTCCTTGGTAAATCCAAACAAGTGAGCCCACTGGGACTGGGACTGGGACTGGCTCTGGGTGCCTGGCTTCCTGGATCCCAAGATCAGAGAGTTCCATCACCAAGGAAGTGAGGTGAGGTCACTTCCTTCAGGAACTGAATGAGGTCACTGCCTTGGCAACCACTGTGTCCTAACAGTTGCTTCCAAGGCTCCCATGAGATGGAGGCTGCCCCTCCTTCCTGTGACACTTTCACAAGTTAGAATGGCATATCAACCATAGGCACCAAGGAACAGCTCTCCACACAGGCCTGCTTTGGTCCACCTTGTCTACATTAAGAAGAGAGAGGTTCATTCAGACACAACACTTCATCCTGACCAGGTTGTTTGCCATGGAAGATGACTTCTGCTCTCTCAGGCCCTTCATAGCTGCCTACATCTTCTCCAGGTATCATTTCTGCATGGACCTTTGAGGTTCTCAGCAGGTGGAAAATCCCCCACATTCCTGTATTGTAAGACCCACTCTGTCCCTGCTCTTCTGTAAAGTTAGATTGAGGGAAGAGTGTATGGTTAGGGTTAAGAACCTGTTTGATGTGGCTTAGGAATCACTCTGCTGGATGAAGAATGGTATTGGGAACCTGCGATATTTATAATAATATATAGGTGAAATATATGTATGAAAACAGAAATCCAAGTAAGATTTGAAGGCCAGAAGGGCATTGGGCCCTTGATGGGGATACTTAGCTTTGAATGACTTTCTGCACAGATGTCTCAGATAAATCGATATACAATGGCATAGGACCTTGTACCTTGGATGATTGAATGTAGAAGAGAACATCCAGTCAAAAAGGGATAGTAGGTAGGATTAGGAAGATAGTTGGTATGTTTTGGAAGAAGAGTGAGTATACAATTTGGACCAAAAGTTCTTTAGCAATAGGGTGTCGGTTAGAGAGTGAATGTAAATGTCAGCACATGTGAAGAGTCAGTCACAATGATGAACTGGGGAACATATGTAGGAAAGCAGATATCAATAGAGACATTAGGAAATCAGGCAAAGTATAAAGTGAGTGAGTGGATTAGACATTTTCAACAGGGTTGAGGTTGAATATATCATCTTAGGAAGAAACAAATGTGTAGTCAACAATAGCATTGACATTTGACAGCATTAGGCAACCTGGACAAGGATGTTTTTAGTAATCCATGCTCACTTTCCAATGAGGCTTTGGTGCAATCATAAGTGTGACCTTTGCATTTTGTGTCCAGAATATCACTGTGATAAAATGTATATGTAGATCAGGTGACATGAGTGTTTCTTCCACCATTTCTGGGAGTAATATGTTGAAGACATATAAATTAGCCTTTGGGGGTACAAATAGGTGTACCCTGGGTCTATGAATATAGAGATAACGCATGAATAGACCATACTGTGAATAAATAGTATAACAGGTTCCAATTTAAATAATGGATTGCATTGATATCTGAAAATATATAGGAAATCTAATATTGATACACAACCATTCATTCTAACCAGTTATACATCTAATGGTGATATTGGGGTTATGGTTTACCATGAAGGGGGTGTGAGTTTTGCTTCACAAGGGATTATGGAAATGGAAAAGAATGTGTTTGGAAAGAAGTCTCATGAAAAGACCAGTCAAGAAACGTGGAGGAATACATGTGTTCTGAAGCAGGAAGTGATTGAAAGGGAAATAAATGCCTAGAAATTTGTGAACTTGAGGATGAAATACATATCCTATGATGTGCATCAACTGAAGAAATAGTAATGTACCAGTGTTGAATAAAAATGAACGTCAAAACACACATCATGTCCCATAGGAATCTACTTGCATTCATGTTAAACTGGGTCAGTTACTGTAGAAATATTAGGATTTCAGCACTAGGAAACAAATATGTATTTCAGGTGGATGACTATTTCTGAGAATAATCTTGTGAAAAGTTGATTATTAATCCACATATATGAACATGAATGAATTTAGGGAGTATATAATATGACACATACATTTCATATTTTGAAAAATCTGGAGAGTGTGTGTATGTGTGTATATATATATATACAAAAAAAACACACACACAAACACAGACATTAAAGAGTAGAAATATATATGCCAATCGAAATTCATCATGAAATATTTATCATCCACAGATCCAAAAATATTTATTTTACTGAACATGTATTTATGTATCATGTTGTTCAAGTGGGAAGCTCACCTGGAGGTTGAATTTTCAGTTCCAACAGCGTTTAGGAGGAGTGATCTCTTCTCACAATTTGTATCTGCCAAGTCAGGCACCTCACAAGAATGGACGTGGGATAGGAGGTAGGATTCTATATGTGCATGTAAAAATGCATGTTGCTGAATAGGCTACAGAGAAAGGGAGACAGGAATTCACATATTTGTTAACTTTCAAAACACATGGAGAACTATTTCTATTAAATTGGACTAGATTTATAACACATACCCTTTATAATGCAAAAGGCAAGTCCAACTATACACCAGGCCTCCTCTGAACTGCCTGTATTTCTATTCTGTTTGAGTTATTTTTCTCCATCATATTAGTATTCGTAGTCACAATCTAGTAGGGTATGGGTTAGTGTCAGGGATTCAGTATTTCGAACGGAAAATAGGAAAATGAATCCAATGTGTAGGCCAATATGTGCTACAAAAAAATCTTCCCACTCTCATCCAGAACATTGCCTTGACATTACCTTCACAATAAAGAAGACACAATTTGATGAGAAGAGTTAGAAATGCTGTGAATACATATGTGGAATGGAAAATGCTCAGGAGTTCACAACCTTGGAGGTGGTAGACTAGTTTCCATGAGTAAGGGACAGGGTAAACACTCCACAAACGTGGAGCTCTGCTGGCCTAAAGACTTTGTGAGAAACTGCCTCTGAGGTTGGGCACTTGGAATGTATGTTGTTGTCAGGAGCTTTAGCTTCCTTTGTAGTGAGACCATCAAACCTGGTCTGCATCTATGTGACCTGGAGGACATGGTTTCTGATTTTCCAATGAACATGAGGCAGAAGTGCTGAATTCTCTCTTTGCAGGTAAACTGTGGCCACTGGGGTCTAAGTGTCTCCCTGTGTGGACTGTGAAGCCATTTGGTCATCCTCCACTTTTCGTGGTGTTTCTTGCTGCTGCACTGGGAGTTTGGAATTTGCTTCAGGAAATACAAGGAGTTCAACTGGGACACAGTGCTGGAGGGAGTTCTGTCACGTGTGGTGGGTCAAGGTCCTAGGAGAATGCACCTGCCAGTCTTCGATCCCACAGAGCTTGCCCCCTTGACCATAGCAACCTGATTCTGAACATTGCCCTGAAACCTCTCCATATAACAAGATGCCTTTACATACATAGAAGGTTCTGCTCACTGCACCATGTCAGTCACAAGCCATTTGGAAGCCCATGGCAGATCCACATGGCCCCACCACAGATGTTTTATCACACACCTGCACACCACTGCTCTTGGCCCACTACTCAGCAGGCCCCAACTTACTGGCATCTCTGTTTTACACCATTTTCATGAAACCCAGTCAATCAAGGCACTGTCTGGTACACTCATGATCAGCAACAGGACATCCAAAGGTTCTCCAGTGCCACCTGGTCATGGGAATTTCAAAAATGTCATGGTATTTATCTAGCTAGCCATTTTTAAAGGATGAAGTTGGAGGCACTGTGGGTTTCCATTCCTTCAGGAACCATTAAATGGTGAGGAAGCTCATTTCAATGAAAGCTCTGGAGAACTCTCACAAACAAGGCTACCCAAAGAATGGCCAAAAGGTCACATGAAGCCAGGCCCATTGAGGTCTACAATGTGAGGTCCACGTGTGTTTGGACTCTCAACTATGGCTGCCAGGTCTTTAAGAATAAAATCATGTGATATCCGGGCTGAGATTCCCAGTGCTCTGTGGAAAGCCAGCCTGGGCCTAGATCTCAGTTTCCAAGGGCGACTCTCATGCGTGGCCTCCTCAAATACCAACACAATTCACAGCAATACTTCTCTGAGGTCAGTTCCAGAACTCAGTCTCAAAGGGGAATCACACCAGAGTTCAAGCCCAGGTGGGCCCAGTCATTTCTTCCCACTGCCACACCAATGACCACAATTCAAACCAAAACACTGCCACATGGCCCTCATCTTCTTCCATATAGACACTCATCATAACCTCTGGCTGGAGGTTTCCATGAGGGGCACAGCCCAAGACAGTGTCCACAATAAGCTCCCTTGCCTCTCATTTGCCTAATGTCAGGGTGGACTGGACACCCATCCTGTGAACCTGGAGTGATCAAATAGGCCTGCCTTTAATACTGCTCTACTTCTCCAATTGGAGGCCTACTGACTGCCGGGTATAGATTCTTTGTGTGAACTGGAGTCATGAGAAAACCCAAGCACCTATGGGCTAGCCTCTGCATGGCTTTGAAGGACTCATTTGACACAAAGGATCCCTATTCTCACTTGATGGAGGTAAGGAACCTTACAGAGGAAGGCGAGAGACCTCATCCACCATGACTGCTTTTCTGCCAATTTGGCTTTGGATGCACACATGGGATATTTTTTTGGATCCATCAGGGGATGACAATATGAGCCACAGCCTCACACAGGGCCAAGAGGCTGATTCAGACACATCCCTTTGCAAAGCAATTAAGCAAAGAGCCACAGGTGATGCCCATTCATTTCCATTTGAAAACTGTTTTCATCAGGCTTCACAAAGGGGTGCCCTGAGGCAAAGGCCTTCCTGACATTCAGGGCAACAGAACAATAGGTAAGCCAAAGGCCCAAAGCAGGCTTTCTCCAGGGAGACTTTACTGGTCACACTGATATCTGAGTTTTCTGAGATGCTCACCATTCCTTTCAACTATCCAGTACATGGCCATGCCACCGAGCTTGCAGGTGGTACATATCTTGGACACAAAACCATGAGCCTATTCTGGAGAGTGGCCAGAATTCAGGAAGAAAACAGGAACTTAGGAAGATAGTAGGTGTTGCCCATCCATAAGGCAAGCCGCAGTCCATTCATAAATTGGGCAGGATGAATGCTGGGAAGCTTTCTACTAGACAGGACACATCCATTGATGCATTCTCTTTTCTAATGTCTACAACCAGGGACACAGTGGGATACACAAACCTAGAAACACTCACCTTGTCAAAAGCCTTACTAGAAACAGTCCACTCCAAACCAAACAAACCGCCTTTCCTACCTATTCTCAGAACATGAGACCATACCAAAAACTCACACCCACACCCACAAAGGCACCTCCTTCCAAGTTGGTCTGTGACTACCCGGAGTGTCGTCTGACTGGTGGGCCATACTATGTTCCCCCGAAAGGGCCTGTCCTGTCTCACATCTGGCCTCCTTGGCCAACTCTGTGAAGTTGTCAGGAGCCAGCGGTGAGCCACTACCTCCTTTCTCAGGAAAGGCCCCTCTGCAGAGCTTTCCTGGCATTTGGCCATCCTCACATCAGTGGGTACCAAGAAAGACTGACTCTGTCCTTGGTAAATCCAAACAAGTGAGCCCACTGGGACTGGGACTGGGAATGGCTCTGGGTGCCTGGCTTCCTGGATCCCAATTTCAGAGAGTTCCATCACCAAGGAAGTGAGGTGAGGTCACTTCCTTCAGGAACTGAATGAGGTCACTGCCTTGGCAACCACTGTGTCCTAACACTTGCTTCCAAGGCTCCCATGAGATGGAGGCTGCCCCTCCTTCCTGTGACACTTTCACAAGTTAGAATGGAATATCAACCACAGGCACCAAGGAACAGCTCTCCACACAGGCCTGCTTTGGTCCATCTTGTCTACATTAAGAAGAGAGAGGTTCATTCAGACACAACACTTCATCCTGACCAGGTTGTTTGCCATGGAAGATGACTTCTGCTCTCTCAGGCCCTTCATAGCTGCCTACATCTTCTCCAGGTATCATTTCTGCATGGACCTTTGAGGTTCTCAGCAGGTGGAAAATCCCCCACATTCCTGTATTGTAAGACCCACTCTGTCCCTGCTCTTCTGTAAAGTTAGATTGAGGGAAGAGTGTATGGTTAGGGTTAAGAACCTGTTTGATGTGGCTTAGGAATCACTCTGCTGGATGAAGAATGGTATTGGGAACCTGCGATATTTATAATAATATATAGGTGAAATGTATGTATGAAAACAGAAATCCAAGTAAGATTTGAAGGCCAGAAGGGCATTGGGCCCTTGATGGGGATACTTAGGTTTGAATGACTTTCTGCACAGATGTCTCAGATAAATCGATATAAAATGGCATAGGACCTTGTACCTTGGATGATTGAATGTAGAAGAGAACATCCAGTCAAAAAGGGATAGTAGGTAGGATTAGGAAGATAGTTGGTAAGTTTTGGAAGAAGAGTGAGTATACAATTTGGACCAAAAGTTCTTTAGCAATAAGGTGTCTGTTAGAGAGTGAATGTAAACGTCAGCACATGTGAAGAGTCAGTCACAATGATGAACTGGGGAACATATGTAGGAAAGCAGATATCAATAGAGACATTAGGAAATCAGGCAAAGTATAAAGTGAGTGAGTGTATTAGACATTTTCAATAGGGTTGAGGTTGAATATATCATCTTAGGAAGAAACAAATGTGTAGTCACCAATAGCATTGACATTTGAGAGCATTAGGCAACCTGGACAAGGATGTTTTTAGTAATCCATGCTCACTTTCCAATGAGGCTTTGGTGCAATCATAAGTGTGACCTTTGCATTTTGTGTCCAGAATATCACTGTGATAAAATGTATATGTAGATCAGGTGACATGAGTGTTTCTTCCACCATTTCTGGGAGTAATATGTTGAAGACATATAAATTAGCCTTTGGGGGTACAAATAGGTGTACCCTGGGTCTATGAATATAGAGATAACGCATGAATAGACCATACTGTGAATAAATAGTATAACAGGTTCCAATTTAAATAATGGATTGCATTGATATCTGAAAATATATAGGAAATCTAATATTGATACACAACCATTCATTCTAACCAGTTATACATCTAATGGTGATATTGGGGTTATGGTTTACCATGAAGGGGGTGTGAGTTTTGCTTCACAAGGGATTATGGAAATGGAAAAGAATGTGTTTGGAAAGAAGTCTCATGAAAAGACCAGTCAAGAAACGTGGAGGATTACATGTGTTCTGAAGCAGGAAGTGATTGAAAGGGAAATAAATGCCTAGAAATTTGTGAACTTGAGGATGAAATACATATCCTATGATGTGCATCAACTGAAGAAATAGTAATGTACCAGTGTTGAATAAAAATGAACGTCAAAATACACATCATGTCCCATAGGAATCTACTTGCATTCATGTTAAACTGGGTCAGTTACTGTAGAAATATTAGGATTTCAGCACTAGGAAACAAATATGTATTTCAGGTGGATGACTATTTCTGAGAATAATCTTGTGAAAAGTTGATTATAAATCCCCATATATGAACATGAATGAATTTAGGGAGTATATAATATGACACATACATTTCATATTTTGAAAAATCTGGAGAGTGTGTGTATGTGTATATATATATATATATATATATATATATATATATATATATATATATATATATATAAAACACACACACAAACATAGACATTAAAGAGTAGAAATATATATCCAATCAAAATTCATCATGAAATATTTATCATCCACAGATCCAAAAATATTTATTTTACTGAACATGTATTTATGTATCATGTTGTTCAAGTGGGAAGCTCACCTGGAGGTTGAATTCTCTGTTCCAACAGCATTTAAGAGGAGTGATCTCTTCTCACAATTTGTATCTGCCAAGTCAGCCACCTCACAAGAATGGACGTGGGATAGGAGGTAGGATTCTATATGTGCATGTAAAAATGCATGTTGCTGAATAGGCTACAGAGAAAGGGAGACAGGAATTCACATATTTGTTAATTTTCAAAACACATGGAGAACTATTTCTATTAAATTGGACTAGATTTATAACACATACCCTTTATAATGCAAAAGGCCAGTCCAACTATACACCAGGCCTCCTCTGAACTGCCTGTATTTCTATTCTGTTTGAGTTATTTTTCTCCATCATATTAGTATTCGTAGTCACAATCTAGTAGGGTATGGGTTAGTGTCAGGGATTCTGTATTTCGAACGGAAAATAGGAAAATGAATCCAATGTGTAGGCCAATATGTGCTACAAAAAAATCTTCCCACTCTCATCCAGAACATTGCCTTGACATTAGATTCGCAATAAATAAGACACAATTTGAGGAGAAGAGTTAGAAATGCTGTGAATACATATGTGGAATGGAAAATGCTCAGGAGTTCACAACCTTGGAGGTGGTAGACAAGTGTCCATGAGTAAACGACAGGGTAAACACTCCACAAACATGGAGCTCTGCTGGCCTAAAGACTTTGTGAGAAACTGCCTCTTAGGTTGGGCACTTGAAATATATGTTGTTGTCAGGAGCTTTAGCTTCCTTTGTAGTTTGACCATCAAACCTGGTCTGCATCTAGGTGACCTGGAGGACATGGTTTCTGATTTTCCAATGAACATGAGGCAGAAGTGCTGAATTCTCTCTTTGCAGGTAAACTGTGGCCACTGGGGTCTAAGTGTCTCCCTGTGTGGACTGTGAAGCCATTTGGTCATCCTCCACTTTTCGTGGTGTTTCTTGCTGCTGCACTGTAAGTCTGGAATTTGCTTCAGGAAATACAAGGAGTTCAACTGGGACACAGTGCTGGAGGGAGTTCTGTCACGTGTGGTGGGTCAAGGTCCTAGGAGAATGCACCAGCCAGGCTTCTATCCCACAGAGCTTGCCCCCTTGACCATAGCAACCTGATTCTGAACATTGCCCTGAAACCTCTCTATATAACAAGATGCCTTTACATAGAAGGGTCTGCTCACTGCACCATGTCAGTCACAAGCCATTTGGAAGCCAATGGCAGATCCACATGGCCCCACCACAGATGTTTTATCACACACCTGCACACCACTGCTCTAGGCCCACTACTCAGCGGGCCCCAACTTACTGGCATCTCTGTTTTACACCATTTTCATGAAACCCAGTCAATCAAGGCACTGTCTGGTACACTCATGATCAGCAACAGGACATCCAAAGGTTCTCCAGTGCCACCTGGTCATGGGAATTTCAAAAATGTCATGGTATTTATCTAGCTAGCCATTTTTAAAGGATGAAGTTGGAGGCACTGTGGGTTTCCATTCCTTCAGGAACCATTAAATGGTGAGGAAGCTCATTTCAACGAAAGCTCTGGAGAACTCTCACAAACAAGGCTTCCCAAAGAGTGGCCAAAAGGTCACAGGAAGCCAGGCCCATTGAGGTCTACAATGTGTGGTCCACGTGGGTTTGGACTCTCCACGATGGCTGCCAGGTCTTTAAGAATAAAATCATGTGATATCCGGGCTGAGATTCCCAGTGCTCTGTGGAAAGCCAGCCTGGGCCTAGATCTCAGTTTCCAAGGGCGACTCTCATGCGTGGCCTTCTAACATCCCGACACAATTCACGGCAATACTTCTCTGAGGTCAGTTCCAGAACTCAGTCTCCAAGGGGAATCACACCAGAGTTCAAGCCCAGGTGGACCCAGTCATCTCTTCCCACTGCCACACCACAATTCAAACCAAAACACTGCCACATGGCCCTCATCTTCTTCCATATAGACACTCATCATAACCTCTGGCTGGAGGTTTCCATGAGGGGCACAGCCCAAGACAGTGTCCACAATAAGCTCCCTTGCCTCTCATTTGCCTAATGTCAGGGTGGACTGGACACCCTTCCTGTGAACCTGGAGTGATCAAATAGTCCTGCCGTTAATACTGCTCTACTTCTCCAATTGGAGGCCTACTGACTGCCCGGTATAGATTCTTTGCGTGAACTGGAGTCATGAGAAAACCCAAGCACCTATGGGCTAGCCTCTGCAGGGCTTTGAAGAACTCGTTTGACACAAAGGATCCCTATTCTCACTTGATGGAGGTCAGGAACCTTACAGAGGAAGGCGAGAGACTTCATCCACCATGACTGCTTTTGTGCCAATTTGGCTTTGGATGCACACATGGGATCTTTCTTTGGATCCATCAGGTGCTGACAATCTAAGCCACAGCCTCACACAGGGCCAAGAGGCTGATTCAGACACATCCCTTTGCAAAGCAATTAAGCAAAGAACCACAGGTGATGCCCATTCATTTCCATTTGAAAACTGTTTTCCTCAGGCTTCACAAAGGGGTGCCCTGAGGCAAAGGCCTTCCTGACATTCAGGGCAACAGAACAATAGGTAAGCCAAAGGCCCAAAGCAGGCTTTCTCCAGGGAGACTTTACTGGTCACACTGATATCTGAGTTTTCTGAGATGCTCACCATTCCTTTCAACTATCCAGTACATGGCCATGCCACCGAGCTTGCAGGTGGTACATATCTTGGACACAAAACCATGAGCCTATTCTGGAGAGTGGCCAGAATTCAGGAAGAAAACAGGAACTTAGGAAGATAGTAGGTGTTGCCCATCCATAAGGCAAGCCGCAGTCCATTCATAAATTGGGCAGGATGAATGCTGGGAAGCTTTCTACTAGACAGGACACATCCATTGATGCATTCTCTTTTCTAATGTCTACAACCAGGGACACAGTGGGATACACAAACATAGAAACACTCGCCTTGTCAAAAGCCTTACTAGAAACAATCCACTCCAAACAAAACAAACCGCCTTTCCTACCTATTCTCAGAACATGAGACCAAACCACAAACTCACACCCACACCCACAAAGGCACCTCCTTCCAAGTTGGTCTGTGACTACCCAGAGTGTCATCTGACTGGTGGGCCATACTATGTTCCCCCGAAAGGGCCTGTCCTGTCTCACATCTGGCCTCCTTGGCCAACTCTGTGAAGTTGTCAGGAGCCAGCGGTGAGCCACTACCTGCTTTCTCAGGAAAGGCCCCTCTGCAGAGCTTTCCTGGCATTTGGCAATCCTCACATCAGTGGGTACCAAGAAAGACTGACTCTGTCCTTGGTAAATCCAAACAAGTGAGCCCACTGGGACTGGGACTGGGACTGGCTCTGGGTGCCTGGCTTCCTGGATCCCAAGATCAGAGAGTTCCATCACCAAGGAAGTGAGGTGAGGTCACTTCCTTCAGGAACTGAATGAGGTCACTGCCTTGGCAACCACTGTGTCCTAACAGTTGCTTCCAAGGCTCCCATGAGATGGAGGCTGCCCCTCCTTCCTGTGACACTTTCACAAGTTAGAATGGCATATCAACCATAGGCACCAAGGAACAGCTCTCCACACAGGCCTGCTTTGGTCCACCTTGTCTACATTAAGAAGAGAGAGGTTCATTCAGACACATCCCTTCATCCTGACCAGGTTGTTTGCCATGGAAGATGACTTCTGCTCTCTCAGGCCCTTCATAGCTGCCTACATCTTCTCCAGGTATCATTTCTGCATGGACCTTTGAGGTTCTCAGCAGGTGGAAAATCCCCCACATTAGTGTATTGTAAGACCCACTCTGTCCCTGCTCTTCTGTAAAGATAGATTGAGGGAAGAGTGTATGGTTAGGGTTAAGAACCTGTTTGATGTGGCTTAGGAATCACTCTGCTGGATGAAGAATGGTATTGGGAACCTGCGATATTTATAATAATATATAGGTGAAATATATGTATGAAAACAGAAATCCAAGTAAGATTTGAAGGCCAGAAGGGCATTGGGCCCTTGATTGGGATACTTAGCTTTGAATGACTTTCTGCACAGATGTCTCAGATAAATCGATATACAATGGCATAGGACCTTGTACCTTGGATGATTGAATGTAGAAGAGAACATCCAGTCAAAAAGGGATAGTAGGTAGGATTAGAAGATAGTTGGTAAGTTTTGGAAGAAGAGTGAGTATACAATTTGGACCAAAAGTTCTTTAGCAATAAGGTGTCTGTTAGAGAGTGAATGTAAACGTCAGCACATGTGAAGAGTCAGTCACAATGATGAACTGGGGAACATATGTAGGAAAGCAGATACCAATAGAGACATTAGGAAATCAGGCAAAGTATAAAGTGAGTGAATGGATTAGACATTTTCAACAGGGTTGAGGTTGAATATATCATCTTAGGAAGAAACAAATGTGTAGTCAACAATAGCATTGACATTTGACAGCATTAGGCAACCTGGACAAGGATGTTTTTAGTAATCCATGCTCACTTTCCAATGAGGCTTTGGTGCAATCATAAGTGTGACCTTTGCATTTTGTGTCCAGAATATCACTGTGATAAAATGTATATGTAGATCAGGTGACATGAGTGTTTCTTCCACCATTTCTGGGAGTAATATGTTGAAGACATATAAATTAGCCTTTGGGGGTACAAATAGGTGTACCCTGGGTCTATGAATATAGAGATAACGCATGAATAGACCATACTGTGAATAAATAGTATAACAGGTTCCAATTTAAATAATGGATTGCATTGATATCTGAAAATATATAGGAAATCTAATATTGATACACAAGCATTCATTCTAACCAGTTATACATCTAATGGTGATATTGGGGTTATGGTTTACCATGAACGGGGTGTGAGTTTTGCTTCACAAGGGATTATGGAAATGGAAAAGAATGTGTTTGGAAAGAAGTCTCATGAAAAGACCAGTCAAGAAACGTGGAGGAATACATGTGTTCTGAAGCAGGAAGTGATTGAAAGGGAAATAAATGCCTAGAAATTTGTGAACTTGAGGATGAAATACATATCCTGTGATGTGCATCAACTTAAGAAATAGTAATGTACCAGTGTTGAATAAAAATGAACGTCAAAACACACATCATGTCCCATAGGAATCTACTTGCATTCATGTTAAACTGGGTCAGTTACTGTAGAAATATTAGGATTTCAGCACTAGGAAACAAATATGTATTTCAGGTGGATGTCTATTTCTGAGAATAATCTTGTGAAAAGTTGATTATAAATCCCCATATATGAACATGAATAAATTTAGGGAGTATATAATATGACACATACATTTCATATTTTGAAAAATCTGGAGAGTGTGTGTATGTGTGTATATATATATATATATATATATATATATATATATATATATATACAAAAAAACACACACACAAACACAGACATTAAAGAGTAGAAATATATATCCAATCAAAATTCATCATGAAATATTTATCATCCACGGATCCAAAAATATTTATTTTACTGAACATGTATTTATGTATCATGTTGTTCAAGTGGGAAGCTCACCTGGAGGTTGAATTCTCTGTTCCAACAGCATTTAGGAGGAGTGATCTCTTCTCACAATTTGTATCTGCCAAGTCAGCCACCTCACAAGAATGGACGTGGGATAGGAGGTAGGATTCTATATGTGCATGTAAAAATGCATGTTGCTGAATAGGCTACAGAGAAAGGGAGACAGGAATTCACATATTTGTTAACTTTCAAAACACTTGGAGAACTATTTCTATTAAATTGGACTAGATTTATAACACCTACCCTTTATAATGCAAAAGGCCAGTCCAACTATACACCAGGCCTCCTCTGAACTGCCTGTATTTCTATTCTGTTTGAGTTATTTTTCTCCATCATATTAGTATTCGTAGTCACAATCTAGTAGGGTATGGGTTAGTGTCAGGGATTCAGTATTTCGAACGGAAAATAGGAAAATGAATCCAATGTGTAGGCCAATATGTGCTACAAAAAAATCTTCCCACTCTCATCCAGAACATTGCCTTGACATTAGATTCGCAATAAATAAGACACAATTTGAGGAGAAGAGTTAGAAATGCTGTGAATACATATGTGGAATGGAAAATGCTCAGGAGTTCACAACCTTGGAGGTGGTATACAAGTGTCCATGAGTAAACGACAGGGTAAACACTCCACAAACATGGAGCTCTGCTGGCCTAAAGACTTTGTGAGAAACTGCCTCTTAGGTTGGGCACTTGAAATATATGTTGTTGTCAGGAGCTTTAGCTTCCTTTGTAGTTTGACCATCAAACCTGGTCTGCATCTAGGTGACCTGGATGACATGGTTTCTGATTTTCCAATGAACATGAGGCAGAAGTGCTGAATTCTCTCTTTGCAGGTAAACTGTGGCCACTGGGGTCTAAGTCTCTCCCTGTGTGGACTGTGAAGCCATTTGGTCATCCTCCACTTTTCGTGGTGTTTCTTGCTGCTGCACTGGAAGTCTGGAATTTGCTTCAGGAAATACAAGGAGTTCAACTGGGACACAGTGCTGGAGGGAGTTCTGTCACGTGTGGTGGGTCAAGGTCCTAGGAGAATGCACCAGCCAGGCTTCTATCCCACAGAGCTTGCCCCCTTGACCATAGCAACCTGATTCTGAACATTGCCCTGAAACCTCTCCATATAACAAGATGCCTTTACATAGAAGGGTCTGCTCACTGCACCATGTCAGTCACAAGCCATTTGGAAGCCAATGGCAGATCCACATGGCCCCACCACAGATGTTTTATCACACACCTGCACACCACTGCTCTAGGCCCACTACTCAGCGGGCCCCAACTTACTGGCATCTCTGTTTTACACCATTTTCATGAAACCCAGTCAATCAAGGCACTGTCTGGTACACTCATGATCAGCAACAGGACATCCAAAGGTTCTCCAGTGCCACCTGGTCATGGGAATTTCAAAAATGTCATGGTATTTATCTAGCTAGCCATTTTTAAAGGAAGAAGTTGGAGGCACTGTGGGTTTCCATTCCTTCAGGAACCATTAAATGGTGAGGAAGCTCATTTCAACGAAAGCTCTGGAGAACTCTCACAAACAAGGCTTCCCAAAGAGTGGCCAAAAGGTCACAGGAAGCCAGGCCCATTGAGGTCTACAATGTGTGGTCCACGTGGGTTTGGACTCTCCACGATGGCTGCCAGGTCTTTAAGAATAAAATCATGTGATATCCGGGCTGAGATTCCCAGTGCTCTGTGGAAAGCCAGCCTGGGCCTAGATCTCAGTTTCCAAGGGCGACTCTCATGCGTGGCCTTCTAACATCCCGACACAATTCACGGCAATACTTCTCTGAGGTCAGTTCCAGAACTCAGTCTCCAAGGGGAATCACACCAGAGTTCAAGCCCAGGTGGACCCAGTCATCTCTTCCCACTGCCACACCACAATTCAAACCAAAACACTGCCACATGGCCCTCATCTTCTTCCATATAGACACTCATCATAACCACTGGCTGGAGGTTTCCATGAGGGGCACAGCCCAAGACAGTGTCCACAATAAGCTCCCTTGCCTCTCATTTGCCTAATGTCAGGGTGGACTGGACACCCTTCCTGTGAACCTGGAGTGATCAAATAGGCCTGCCGTTAATACTGCTCTACTTCTCCAATTGGAGGCCTACTGACTGCCCGGTATAGATTCTTTGTGTGAACTGGAGTCATGAGAAAACCCAAGCACCTATGGGCTAGCCTCTGCAGGGCTTTGAAGAACTCATTTGACACAAAGGATCCCTATTCTCACTTGATGGAGGTCAGGAACCTTACAGAGGAAGGCGAGAGACTTCATCCACCATGACTGCTTTTGTGCCAATTTGGCTTTGGATGCACACATGGGATCTTTCTTTGGATCCATCAGGTGCTGACAATCTAAGCCACAGCCTCACACAGGGCCAAGAGGCTGATTCAGACACATCCCTTTGCAAAGCAATTAAGCAAAGAACCACAGGTGATGCCCATTCATTTCCATTTGAAAACTGTTTTCCTCAGGCTTCACAAAGGGGTGCCCTGAGGCAAAGGCCTTCCTGACATTCAGGGCTACAGAACAATAGGTAAGCCAAAGGCCCAAAGCAGGCTTTCTCCAGGGAGACTTTACTGGTCACACTGATAGCTGGGTTTTCTGAGATGCTCACCATTCCTTTCAACTATCCAGTACATGGCCATGCCACCGAGCTTGCAGGTGGTACATATCTTGGACACAAAACCATGAGCCTATTCTGGAGAGTGGCCAGAATTCAGGAAGAAAACAGGAACTTAGGAAGATAGTAGGTGTTGCCCATCCATAAGGCAAGCCGCAGTCCATTCATAAATTGGGCAGGATGAATGCTGGGAAGCTTTCTACTGGACAGGACACATCCATTGATGCATTCTCTTTTCTAATGTCTACAACCAGGGACACAGTGGGATACACAAACATAGAAACACTCGCCTTGTCAAAAGCCTTACTAGAAACAGTCCACTCCAAAGAAAACCAACCGCCTTTCCTACCTATTCTCAGAACATGAGACCAAACCACAAACTCACACCCACACCCACAAAGGCACCTCCTTCCAAGTTGGTCTGTGACTACCCAGAGTGTCATCTGACTGGTGGGCCATACTATGTTCCCCTGAAAGGGCCTGTCCTGTCTCACATCTGGCCTCCTTGGCCAACTCTGTGAAGTTGTCAGGAGCCAGCAGTGAGCCACTACCTGCTTTCTCAGGAAAGGCCCCTCTGCAGAGCTTTCCTGGCATTTGGCAATCCTCACATCAGTGGGTACCAAGAAAGACTGACTCTGTCCTTGGTAAATCAAAACAAGTGTGCCCACTGGGACTGGGACTGGGACTGGCTCTGGGTGCCTGGCTTCCTGGATCCCAAGATCAGAGAGTTCCATCACCAAGGAAGTGAGGTGAGGTCACTTCCTTCAGGAACTGAATGAGGTCACTGCCTTGGCAACCACTGTGTCCTAACAGTTGCTTCCAAGGCTCCCATGAGATGGAGGCTGCCCCTCCTTCCTGTGACACTTTCACAAGTTAGAATGGCATATCAACCATAGGCACCAAGGAACAGCTCTCCACACAGGCCTGCTTTGGTCCACCTTGTCTACATTAAGAAGAGAGAGGTTCATTCAGACACAACACTTCATCCTGACCAGGTTGTTTGCCATGGAAGATGACTTCTGCTCTCTCAGGCCCTTCATAGCTGCCTACATCTTCTCCAGGTATCATTTCTGCATGGACCTTTGAGGTTCTCAGCAGGTGGAAAATCCCCCACATTCCTGTATTGTAAGACCCACTCTGTCCCTGCTCTTCTGTAAAGTTAGATTGAGGGAAGAGTGTATGGTTAGGGTTAAGAACCTGTTTGATGTGGCTTAGGAATCACTCTGCTGGATGAAGAATGGTATTGGGAACCTGCGATATTTATAATAATATATAGGTGAAATATATGTATGAAAACAGAAATCCAAGTAAGATTTGAAGGCCAGAAGGGCATTGGGCCCTTGATGGGGATACTTAGCTTTGAATGACTTTCTGCACAGATGTCTCAGATAAATCGATATACAATGGCATAGGACCTTGTACCTTGGATGATTGAATGTAGAAGAGAACATCCAGTCAAAAAGGGATAGTAGGTAGGATTAGGAAGATAGTTGGTATGTTTTGGAAGAAGAGTGAGTATACAATTTGGACCAAAAGTTCTTTAGCAATAGGGTGTCGGTTAGAGAGTGAATGTAAACGTCAGCACATGTGAAGAGTCAGTCACAATGATGAACTGGGGAACATATGTAGGAAAGCAGATATCAATAGAGACATTAGGAAATCAGGCAAAGTATAAAGTGAGTGAGTGGATTAGACATTTTCAACAGGGTTGAGGTTGAATATATCATCTTAGGAAGAAACAAATGTGTAGTCACCAATAGCATTGACATTTGACAGCATTAGGCAACCTGGACAAGGATGTTTTTAGTAATCCATGCTCACTTTCCAATGAGGCTTTGGTGCAATCATAAGTGTGACCTTTGCATTTTGTGTCCAGAATATCACTGTGATAAAATGTATATGTAGATCAGGTGACATGAGTGTTTCTTCCACCATTTCTGGGAGTAATATGTTGAAGACATATAAATTAGCCTTTGGGGGTACAAATAGGTGTACCCTGGGTCTATGAATATAGAGATAATGCATGAATAGACCATACTGTGAATAAATAGTATAACAGGTTCCAATTTAAATAATGGATTGCATTGATATCTGAAAATATATAGGAAATCTAATATTGATACACAACCATTCATTCTAACCAGTTATACATCTAATGGTGATATTGGGGTTATGGTTTACCATGAAGGGGGTGTGAGTTTTGCTTCACAAGGGATTATGGAAATGGAAAAGAATGTGTTTGGAAAGAAGTCTCATGAAAAGACCAGTCAAGAAACGTGGAGGAATACATGTGTTCTGAAGCAGGAAGTGATTGAAAGGGAAATAAATGCCTAGAAATTTGTGAACTTGAGGATGAAATACACATCCTATGATGTGCATCAACTGAAGAAATAGTAATGTACCAGTGTTGAATAAAAATGAACGTCAAAACACACATCATGTCCCATAGGAATCTTTGTGCATTCATGTTAAACTGGGTCAGTTACTGTAGAAATATTAGGATTTCAGCACTAGGAAACAAATATGTATTTCAGGTGGATGACTATTTCTGAGAATAATCTTGTGAAAAGTTGATTATTAATCCACATATATGAACATGAATGAATTTAGGGAGTATATAATATGACACATACATTTCATATTTTGAAAAATCTGGAGAGTGTGTGTATGTGTGTATATATATATATACAAAAAAAAACACACACACAAACACAGACATTAAAGAGTAGAAATATATATGCCAATCGATATTCATCATGAAATATTTATCATCCACAGATCCAAAAATATTTATTTTACTGAACATGTATTTATGTATCATGTTGTTCAAGTGGGAAGCTCACCTGGAGGCTGAATTTTCAGTTCCAACAGCGTTTAGGAGGAGTGATCTCTTCTCACAATTTGTATCTGCCAAGTCAGGCACCTCACAAGAATGGACGTGGGATAGGAGGTAGGATTCTATATGTGCATGTAAAAATGCATGTTGCTGAATAGGCTACAGAGAAAGGGAGACAGGAATTCACATATTTGTTAACTTTCAAAACACATGGAGAACTATTTCTATTAAATTGGACTAGATTTATAACACATACCCTTTATAATGCAAAAGGCAAGTCCAACTATACACCAGGCCTCCTCTGAACTGCCTGTATTTCTATTCTGTTTGAGTTATTTTTCTCCATCATATTAGTATTCGTAGTCACAATCTAGTAGGGTATGGGTTAGTGTCAGGGATTCAGTATTTCGAACGGAAAATAGGAAAATGAATCCAATGTGTAGGCCAATATGTGCTACAAAAAAATCTTCCCACTCTCATCCAGAACATTGCCTTGACATTACCTTCACAATAAAGAAGACACAATTTGATGAGAAGAGTTAGAAATGCTGTGAATACATATGTGGAATGGAAAATGCTCAGGAGTTCACAACCTTGGAGGTGGTAGACTAGTGTCCATGAGTAAGGGACAGGGTAAACACTCCACAAACATGGAGCTCTGCTGGCCTAAAGACTTTGTGAGAAACTGACACTGAGGTTGGGCACTTGAAATATATGTTGTTGTCAGGAGCTTTAGCTTCCTTTGTAGTGAGACCATCAAACCTGGTCTCCATCTAGGTGACCTGGAGGACATGGTTTCTGATTTTCCAATGAACATGAGGCAGAAGTGCTGAATTCTCTCTTTGCAGGTAAACTGTGGCCACTGGGGTCTAAGTGTCTCCCTGTGTGGACTGTGAAGCCATTTGGTCATCCTCCACTTTTCGTGGTGTTTCTTGCTGCTGCACTGGAAGTCTGGAATTTGCTTCAGGAAATACAAGGAGTTCAACTGGGACACAGTGCTGGAGGGAGTTCTGTCACGTGTGGTGGGTCAAGGTCCTAGGAGAATGCACCAGCCAGGCTTCTATCCCACAGAGCTTGCCCCCTTGACCATAGCAACCTGATTCTGAACATTGCCCTGAAACCTCTCCATATAACAAGATGCCTTTACATAGAAGGGTCTGCTCACTGCACCATGTCAGTCACAAGCCATTTGGAAGCCAATGGCAGATCCACATGGCCCCACCACAGATGTTTTATCACACACCTGCACACCACTGCTCTAGGCCCACTACTCAGCGGGCCCCAACTTACTGGCATCTCTGTTTTACACCATTTTCATGAAACCCAGTCAATCAAGGCACTGTCTGGTACACTCATGATCAGCAACAGGACATCCAAAGGTTCTCCAGTGCCACCTGGTCATGGGAATTTCAAAAATGTCATGGTATTTATCTAGCTAGCCATTTTTAAAGGATGAAGTTGGAGGCACTGTGGGTTTCCATTCCTTCAGGAACCATTAAATGGTGAGGAAGCTCATTTCAACGAAAGCTCTGGAGAACTCTCACAAACAAGGCTTCCCAAAGAGTGGCCAAAAGGTCACAGGAAGCCAGGCCCATTGAGGTCTACAATGTGTGGTCCACGTGGGTTTGGACTCTCCACGATGGCTGCCAGGTCTTTAAGAATAAAATCATGTGATATCCGGGCTGAGATTCCCAGTGCTCTGTGGAAAGCCAGCCTGGGCCTAGATCTCAGTTTCCAAGGGCGACTCTCATGCATGGCCTCCTCAAATACCAACACAATTCACAGCAATACTTTTCTGAGGTCAGTTCCAGAACTCAGTCTCGAAGGGGAATCACACCAGAGTTCAAGCCCAGGTGGACCCAGTCATTTTTTCCCACTGCCACACCAATGACCACAATTCAAACAAAAACACTGCCACATGGCCCTCATCTTCTTCCATATAGACACTCATCATAACCTCTGGCTGGAGGTTTCCATGAGGGGCACAGCCCAAGACAGTGTCCACAATAAGCTCCCTTGCCTCTCATTTGCCTAATGTCAGGGTGGACTGGACACCCTTCCTGTGAACCTGGAGTGATCAAATAGGCCTGCCTTTAATACTGCTCTACTTCTCCAATTGGAGGCCTACTGACTGCCCGGTATAGATTCTTTGTGTGAACTGGAGTCATGAGAAAACCCAAGCACCTATGGGCTAGCCTCTGCAGGGCTTTGAAGAACTCGTTTGACACAAAGGATCCCTATTCTCACTTGATGGAGGTCAGGAACCTTACAGAGGAAGGCGAGAGACTTCATCCACCATGACTGCTTTTGTGCCAATTTGGCTTTGGATGCACACATGGGATCTTTCTTTGGATCCATCAGGTGCTGACAATCTAAGCCACAGCCTCACACAGGGCCAAGAGGCTGATTCAGACACATCCCTTTGCAAAGCAATTAAGCAAAGAACCACAGGTGATGCCCATTCATTTCCATTTGAAAACTGTTTTCCTCAGGCTTCACAAAGGGGTGCCCTGAGGCAAAGGCCTTCCTGACATTCAGGGCTACAGAACAATAGGTAAGCCAAAGGCCCAAAGCAGGCTTTCTCCAGGGAGACTTTACTGGTCACACTGATAGCTGGGTTTTCTGAGATGCTCACCATTCCTTTCAACTATCCAGTACATGGCCATGCCACCGAGCTTGCAGGTGGTACATATCTTGGACACAAAACCATGAGCCTATTCTGGAGAGTGGCCAGAATTCAGGAAGAAAACAGGAACTTAGGAAGATAGTAGGTGTTGCCCATCCATAAGGCAAGCCGCAGTCCATTCATAAATTGGGCAGGATGAATGCTGGGAAGCTTTCTACTGGACAGGACACATCCATTGATGCATTCTCTTTTCTAATGTCTACAACCAGGGACACAGTGGGATACACAAACATAGAAACACTCGCCTTGTCAAAAGCCTTACTAGAAACAATCCACTCCAAACAAAACAAACCGCCTTTCCTACCTATTCTCAGAACATGAGACCAAACCACAAACTCACACCCACACCCACAAAGGCACCTCCTTCCAAGTTGGTCTGTGACTACCCAGAGTGTCATCTGACTGGTGGGCCATACTATGTTCCCCCGAAAGGGCCTGTCCTGTCTCACATCTGGCCTCCTTGGCCAACTCTGTGAAGTTGTCAGGAGCCAGCGGTGAGCCACTACCTGCTTTCTCAGGAAAGGCCCCTCTGCAGAGCTTTCCTGGCATTTGGCAATCCTCACATCAGTGGGTACCAAGAAAGACTGACTCTGTCCTTGGTAAATCCAAACAAGTGAGCCCACTGGGACTGGGACTGGGACTGGCTCTGGGTGCCTGGCTTCCTGGATCCCAAGATCAGAGAGTTCCATCACCAAGGAAGTGAGGTGAGGTCACTTCCTTCAGGAACTGAATGAGGTCACTGCCTTGGCAACCACTGTGTCCTAACAGTTGCTTCCAAGGCTCCCATGAGATGGAGGCTGCCCCTCCTTCCTGTGACACTTTCACAAGTTAGAATGGCATATCAACCATAGGCACCAAGGAACAGCTCTCCACACAGGCCTGCTTTGGTCCACCTTGTCTACATTAAGAAGAGAGAGGTTCATTCAGACACATCCCTTCATCCTGACCAGGTTGTTTGCCATGGAAGATGACTTCTGCTCTCTCAGGCCCTTCATAGCTGCCTACATCTTCTCCAGGTATCATTTCTGCATGGACCTTTGAGGTTCTCAGCAGGTGGAAAATCCCCCACATTAGTGTATTGTAAGACCCACTCTGTCCCTGCTCTTCTGTAAAGATAGATTGAGGGAAGAGTGTATGGTTAGGGTTAAGAACCTGTTTGATGTGGCTTAGGAATCACTCTGCTGGATGAAGAATGGTATTGGGAACCTGCGATATTTATAATAATATATAGGTGAAATATATGTATGAAAACAGAAATCCAAGTAAGATTTGAAGGCCAGAAGGGCATTGGGCCCTTGATTGGGATACTTAGCTTTGAATGACTTTCTGCACAGATGTCTCAGATAAATCGATATACAATGGCATAGGACCTTGTACCTTGGATGATTGAATGTAGAAGAGAACATCCAGTCAAAAAGGGATAGTAGGTAGGATTAGAAGATAGTTGGTAAGTTTTGGAAGAAGAGTGAGTATACAATTTGGACCAAAAGTTCTTTAGCAATAAGGTGTCTGTTAGAGAGTGAATGTAAACGTCAGCACATGTGAAGAGTCAGTCACAATGATGAACTGGGGAACATATGTAGGAAAGCAGATACCAATAGAGACATTAGGAAATCAGGCAAAGTATAAAGTGAGTGAATGGATTAGACATTTTCAACAGGGTTGAGGTTGAATATATCATCTTAGGAAGAAACAAATGTGTAGTCACCAATAGCATTGACATTTGACAGCATTAGGCAACCTGGACAAGGATGTTTTTAGTAATCCATGCTCACTTTCCAATGAGGCTTTGGTGCAATCATAAGTGTGACCTTTGCATTTTGTGTCCAGAATATCACTGTGATAAAATGTATATGTAGATCAGGTGACATGAGTGTTTCTTCCACCATTTCTGGGAGTAATATGTTGAAGACATATAAATTAGCCTTTGGGGGTACAAATAGGTGTACCCTGGGTCTATGAATATAGAGATAACGCATGAATAGACCATACTGTGAATAAATAGTATAACAGGTTCCAATTTAAATAATGGATTGCATTGATATCTGAAAATATATAGGAAATCTAATATTGATACACAAGCATTCATTCTAACCAGTTATACATCTAATGGTGATATTGGGGTTATGGTTTACCATGAACGGGGTGTGAGTTTTGCTTCACAAGGGATTATGGAAATGGAAAAGAATGTGTTTGGAAAGAAGTCTCATGAAAAGACCAGTCAAGAAACGTGGAGGAATACATGTGTTCTGAAGCAGGAAGTGATTGAAAGGGAAATAAATGCCTAGAAATTTGTGAACTTGAGGATGAAATACATATCCTGTGATGTGCATCAACTTAAGAAATAGTAATGTACCAGTGTTGAATAAAAATGAACGTCAAAACACACATCATGTCCCATAGGAATCTACTTGCATTCATGTTAAACTGGGTCAGTTACTGTAGAAATATTAGGATTTCAGCACTAGGAAACAAATATGTATTTCAGGTGGATGTCTATTTCTGAGAATAATCTTGTGAAAAGTTGATTATAAATCCCCATATATGAACATGAATAAATTTAGGGAGTATATAATATGACACATACATTTCATATTTTGAAAAATCTGGAGAGTGTGTGTATGTGTGTATATATATATATATATATATATATATATATATATATATATATATATATACAAAAAAACACACACACCAACACAGACATTAAAGAGTAGAAATATATATCCAATCAAAATTCATCATGAAATATTTATCATCCACGGATCCAAAAATATTTATTTTACTGAACATGTATTTATGTATCATGTTGTTCAAGTGGGAAGCTCACCTGGAGGTTGAATTCTCTGTTCCAACAGCATTTAGGAGGAGTGATCTCTTCTCACAATTTGTATCTGCCAAGTCAGCCACCTCACAAGAATGGACGTGGGATAGGAGGTAGGATTCTATATGTGCATGTAAAAATGCATGTTGCTGAATAGGCTACAGAGAAAGGGAGACAGGAATTCACATATTTGTTAACTTTCAAAACACTTGGAGAACTATTTCTATTAAATTGGACTAGATTTATAACACCTACCCTTTATAATGCAAAAGGCCAGTCCAACTATACACCAGGCCTCCTCTGAACTGCCTGTATTTCTATTCTGTTTGAGTTATTTTTCTCCATCATATTAGTATTCGTAGTCACAATCTAGTAGGGTATGGGTTAGTGTCAGGGATTCAGTATTTCGAACGGAAAATAGGAAAATGAATCCAATGTGTAGGCCAATATGTGCTACAAAAAAATCTTCCCACTCTCATCCAGAACATTGCCTTGACATTAGATTCGCAATAAATAAGACACAATTTGAGGAGAAGAGTTAGAAATGCTGTGAATACATATGTGGAATGGAAAATGCTCAGGAGTTCACAACCTTGGAGGTGGTATACAAGTGTCCATGAGTAAACGACAGGGTAAACACTCCACAAACATGGAGCTCTGCTGGCCTAAAGACTTTGTGAGAAACTGCCTCTTAGGTTGGGCACTTGAAATATATGTTGTTGTCAGGAGCTTTAGCTTCCTTTGTAGTTTGACCATCAAACCTGGTCTGCATCTAGGTGACCTGGATGACATGGTTTCTGATTTTCCAATGAACATGAGGCAGAAGTGCTGAATTCTCTCTTTGCAGGTAAACTGTGGCCACTGGGGTCTAAGTGTCTCCCTGTGTGGACTGTGAAGCCATTTGGTCATCCTCCACTTTTCGTGGTGTTTCTTGCTGCTGCACTGGAAGTCTGGAATTTGCTTCAGGAAATACAAGGAGTTCAACTGGGACACAGTGCTGGAGGGAGTTCTGTCACGTGTGGTGGGTCAAGGTCCTAGGAGAATGCACCAGCCAGGCTTCTATCCCACAGAGCTTGCCCCCTTGACCATAGCAACCTGATTCTGAACATTGCCCTGAAACCTCTCCATATAACAAGATGCCTTTACATAGAAGGGTCTGCTCACTGCACCATGTCAGTCACAAGCCATTTGGAAGCCAATGGCAGATCCACATGGCCCCACCACAGATGTTTTATCACACACCTGCACACCACTGCTCTAGGCCCACTACTCAGCGGGCCCCAACTTACTGGCATCTCTGTTTTACACCATTTTCATGAAACCCAGTCAATCAAGGCACTGTCTGGTACACTCATGATCAGCAACAGGACATCCAAAGGTTCTCCAGTGCCACCTGGTCATGGGAATTTCAAAAATGTCATGGTATTTATCTAGCTAGCCATTTTTAAAGGAAGAAGTTGGAGGCACTGTGGGTTTCCATTCCTTCAGGAACCATTAAATGGTGAGGAAGCTCATTTCAACGAAAGCTCTGGAGAACTCTCACAAACAAGGCTTCCCAAAGAGTGGCCAAAAGGTCACAGGAAGCCAGGCCCATTGAGGTCTACAATGTGTGGTCCACGTGGGTTTGGACTCTCCACGATGGCTGCCAGGTCTTTAAGAATAAAATCATGTGATATCCGGGCTGAGATTCCCAGTGCTCTGTGGAAAGCCAGCCTGGGCCTAGATCTCAGTTTCCAAGGGCGACTCTCATGCGTGGCCTTCTAACATCCCGACACAATTCACGGCAATACTTCTCTGAGGTCAGTTCCAGAACTCAGTCTCCAAGGGGAATCACACCAGAGTTCAAGCCCAGGTGGACCCAGTCATCTCTTCCCACTGCCACACCACAATTCAAACCAAAACACTGCCACATGGCCCTCATCTTCTTCCATATAGACACTCATCATAACCACTGGCTGGAGGTTTCCATGAGGGGCACAGCCCAAGACAGTGTCCACAATAAGCTCCCTTGCCTCTCATTTGCCTAATGTCAGGGTGGACTGGACACCCTTCCTGTGAACCTGGAGTGATCAAATAGGCCTGCCGTTAATACTGCTCTACTTCTCCAATTGGAGGCCTACTGACTGCCCGGTATAGATTCTTTGTGTGAACTGGAGTCATGAGAAAACCCAAGCACCTATGGGCTAGCCTCTGCAGGGCTTTGAAGAACTCATTTGACACAAAGGATCCCTATTCTCACTTGATGGAGGTCAGGAACCTTACAGAGGAAGGCGAGAGACTTCATCCACCATGACTGCTTTTGTGCCAATTTGGCTTTGGATGCACACATGGGATCTTTCTTTGGATCCATCAGGTGCTGACAATCTAAGCCACAGCCTCACACAGGGCCAAGAGGCTGATTCAGACACATCCCTTTGCAAAGCAATTAAGCAAAGAACCACAGGTGATGCCCATTCATTTCCATTTGAAAACTGTTTTCCTCAGGCTTCACAAAGGGGTGCCCTGAGGCAAAGGCCTTCCTGACATTCAGGGCTACAGAACAATAGGTAAGCCAAAGGCCCAAAGCAGGCTTTCTCCAGGGAGACTTTACTGGTCACACTGATAGCTGGGTTTTCTGAGATGCTCACCATTCCTTTCAACTATCCAGTACATGGCCATGCCACCGAGCTTGCAGGTGGTACATATCTTGGACACAAAACCATGAGCCTATTCTGGAGAGTGGCCAGAATTCAGGAAGAAAACAGGAACTTAGGAAGATAGTAGGTGTTGCCCATCCATAAGGCAAGCCGCAGTCCATTCATAAATTGGGCAGGATGAATGCTGGGAAGCTTTCTACTGGACAGGACACATCCATTGATGCATTCTCTTTTCTAATGTCTACAACCAGGGACACAGTGGGATACACAAACATAGAAACACTCGCCTTGTCAAAAGCCTTACTAGAAACAGTCCACTCCAAAGAAAACCAACCGCCTTTCCTACCTATTCTCAGAACATGAGACCAAACCACAAACTCACACCCACACCCACAAAGGCACCTCCTTCCAAGTTGGTCTGTGACTACCCAGAGTGTCATCTGACTGGTGGGCCATACTATGTTCCCCTGAAAGGGCCTGTCCTGTCTCACATCTGGCCTCCTTGGCCAACTCTGTGAAGTTGTCAGGAGCCAGCAGTGAGCCACTACCTGCTTTCTCAGGAAAGGCCCCTCTGCAGAGCTTTCCTGGCATTTGGCAATCCTCACATCAGTGGGTACCAAGAAAGACTGACTCTGTCCTTGGTAAATCAAAACAAGTGTGCCCACTGGGACTGGGACTGGGACTGGCTCTGGGTGCCTGGCTTCCTGGATCCCAAGATCAGAGAGTTCCATCACCAAGGAAGTGAGGTGAGGTCACTTCCTTCAGGAACTGAATGAGGTCACTGCCTTGGCAACCACTGTGTCCTAACAGTTGCTTCCAAGGCTCCCATGAGATGGAGGCTGCCCCTCCTTCCTGTGACACTTTCACAAGTTAGAATGGCATATCAACCATAGGCACCAAGGAACAGCTCTCCACACAGGCCTGCTTTGGTCCACCTTGTCTACATTAAGAAGAGAGAGGTTCATTCAGACACAACACTTCATCCTGACCAGGTTGTTTGCCATGGAAGATGACTTCTGCTCTCTCAGGCCCTTCATAGCTGCCTACATCTTCTCCAGGTATCATTTCTGCATGGACCTTTGAGGTTCTCAGCAGGTGGAAAATCCCCCACATTCCTGTATTGTAAGACCCACTCTGTCCCTGCTCTTCTGTAAAGTTAGATTGAGGGAAGAGTGTATGGTTAGGGTTAAGAACCTGTTTGATGTGGCTTAGGAATCACTCTGCTGGATGAAGAATGGTATTGGGAACCTGCGATATTTATAATAATATATAGGTGAAATATATGTATGAAAACAGAAATCCAAGTAAGATTTGAAGGCCAGAAGGGCATTGGGCCCTTGATGGGGATACTTAGCTTTGAATGACTTTCTGCACAGATGTCTCAGATAAATCGATATACAATGGCATAGGACCTTGTACCTTGGATGATTGAATGTAGAAGAGAACATCCAGTCAAAAAGGGATAGTAGGTAGGATTAGGAAGATAGTTGGTATGTTTTGGAAGAAGAGTGAGTATACAATTTGGACCAAAAGTTCTTTAGCAATAGGGTGTCGGTTAGAGAGTGAATGTAAACGTCAGCACATGTGAAGAGTCAGTCACAATGATGAACTGGGGAACATATGTAGGAAAGCAGATATCAATAGAGACATTAGGAAATCAGGCAAAGTATAAAGTGAGTGAGTGGATTAGACATTTTCAACAGGGTTGAGGTTGAATATATCATCTTAGGAAGAAACAAATGTGTAGTCACCAATAGCATTGACATTTGACAGCATTAGGCAACCTGGACAAGGATGTTTTTAGTAATCCATGCTCACTTTCCAATGAGGCTTTGGTGCAATCATAAGTGTGACCTTTGCATTTTGTGTCCAGAATATCACTGTGATAAAATGTATATGTAGATCAGGTGACATGAGTGTTTCTTCCACCATTTCTGGGAGTAATATGTTGAAGACATATAAATTAGCCTTTGGGGGTACAAATAGGTGTACCCTGGGTCTATGAATATAGAGATAATGCATGAATAGACCATACTGTGAATAAATAGTATAACAGGTTCCAATTTAAATAATGGATTGCATTGATATCTGAAAATATATAGGAAATCTAATATTGATACACAACCATTCATTCTAACCAGTTATACATCTAATGGTGATATTGGGGTTATGGTTTACCATGAAGGGGGTGTGAGTTTTGCTTCACAAGGGATTATGGAAATGGAAAAGAATGTGTTTGGAAAGAAGTCTCATGAAAAGACCAGTCAAGAAACGTGGAGGAATACATGTGTTCTGAAGCAGGAAGTGATTGAAAGGGAAATAAATGCCTAGAAATTTGTGAACTTGAGGATGAAATACACATCCTATGATGTGCATCAACTGAAGAAATAGTAATGTACCAGTGTTGAATAAAAATGAACGTCAAAACACACATCATGTCCCATAGGAATCTTTGTGCATTCATGTTAAACTGGGTCAGTTACTGTAGAAATATTAGGATTTCAGCACTAGGAAACAAATATGTATTTCAGGTGGATGACTATTTCTGAGAATAATCTTGTGAAAAGTTGATTATTAATCCACATATATGAACATGAATGAATTTAGGGAGTATATAATATGACACATACATTTCATATTTTGAAAAATCTGGAGAGTGTGTGTATGTGTGTATATATATATATATACAAAAAAAAACACACACACAAACACAGACATTAAAGAGTAGAAATATATATGCCAATCGATATTCATCATGAAATATTTATCATCCACAGATCCAAAAATATTTATTTTACTGAACATGTATTTATGTATCATGTTGTTCAAGTGGGAAGCTCACCTGGAGGCTGAATTTTCAGTTCCAACAGCGTTTAGGAGGAGTGATCTCTTCTCACAATTTGTATCTGCCAAGTCAGGCACCTCACAAGAATGGACGTGGGATAGGAAGGTAGGATTCTATATGTGCATGTAAAAATGCATGTTGCTGAATAGGCTACAGAGAAAGGGAGACAGGAATTCACATATTTGTTAACTTTCAAAACACATGGAGAACTATTTCTATTAAATTGGACTAGATTTATAACACATACCCTTTATAATGCAAAAGGCAAGTCCAACTATACACCAGGCCTCCTCTGAACTGCCTGTATTTCTATTCTGTTTGAGTTATTTTTCTCCATCATATTAGTATTCGTAGTCACAATCTAGTAGGGTATGGGTTAGTGTCAGGGATTCAGTATTTCGAACGGAAAATAGGAAAATGAATCCAATGTGTAGGCCAATATGTGCTACAAAAAAATCTTCCCACTCTCATCCAGAACATTGCCTTGACATTACCTTCACAATAAAGAAGACACAATTTGATGAGAAGAGTTAGAAATGCTGTGAATACATATGTGGAATGGAAAATGCTCAGGAGTTCACAACCTTGGAGGTGGTAGACTAGTGTCCATGAGTAAGGGACAGGGTAAACACTCCACAAACATGGAGCTCTGCTGGCCTAAAGACTTTGTGAGAAACTGACACTGAGGTTGGGCACTTGAAATATATGTTGTTGTCAGGAGCTTTAGCTTCCTTTGTAGTGAGACCATCAAACCTGGTCTCCATCTAGGTGACCTGGAGGACATGGTTTCTGATTTTCCAATGAACATGAGGCAGAAGTGCTGAATTCTCTCTTTGCAGGTAAACTGTGGCCACTGGGGTCTAAGTGTCTCCCTGTGTGGACTGTGAAGCCATTTGGTCATCCTCCACTTTTCGTGGTGTTTCTTGCTGCTGCACTGGAAGTCTGGAATTTGCTTCAGGAAATACAAGGAGTTCAACTGGGACACAGTGCTGGAGGGAGTTCTGTCACGTGTGGTGGGTCAAGGTCCTAGGAGAATGCACCAGCCAGGCTTCTATCCCACAGAGCTTGCCCCCTTGACCATAGCAACCTGATTCTGAACATTGCCCTGAAACCTCTCCATATAACAAGATGCCTTTACATAGAAGGGTCTGCTCACTGCACCATGTCAGTCACAAGCCATTTGGAAGCCAATGGCAGATCCACATGGCCCCACCACAGATGTTTTATCACACACCTGCACACCACTGCTCTAGGCCCACTACTCAGCGGGCCCCAACTTACTGGCATCTCTGTTTTACACCATTTTCATGAAACCCAGTCAATCAAGGCACTGTCTGGTACACTCATGATCAGCAACAGGACATCCAAAGGTTCTCCAGTGCCACCTGGTCATGGGAATTTCAAAAATGTCATGGTATTTATCTAGCTAGCCATTTTTAAAGGATGAAGTTGGAGGCACTGTGGGTTTCCATTCCTTCAGGAACCATTAAATGGTGAGGAAGCTCATTTCAACGAAAGCTCTGGAGAACTCTCACAAACAAGGCTTCCCAAAGAGTGGCCAAAAGGTCACAGGAAGCCAGGCCCATTGAGGTCTACAATGTGTGGTCCACGTGGGTTTGGACTCTCCACGATGGCTGCCAGGTCTTTAAGAATAAAATCATGTGATATCCGGGCTGAGATTCCCAGTGCTCTGTGGAAAGCCAGCCTGGGCCTAGATCTCAGTTTCCAAGGGCGACTCTCATGCATGGCCTCCTCAAATACCAACACAATTCACAGCAATACTTTTCTGAGGTCAGTTCCAGAACTCAGTCTCGAAGGGGAATCACACCAGAGTTCAAGCCCAGGTGGACCCAGTCATTTTTTCCCACTGCCACACCAATGACCACAATTCAAACAAAAACACTGCCACATGGCCCTCATCTTCTTCCATATAGACACTCATCATAACCTCTGGCTGGAGGTTTCCATGAGGGGCACAGCCCAAGACAGTGTCCACAATAAGCTCCCTTGCCTCTCATTTGCCTAATGTCAGGGTGGACTGGACACCCTTCCTGTGAACCTGGAGTGATCAAATAGGCCTGCCTTTAATACTGCTCTACTTCTCCAATTGGAGGCCTACTGACTGCCCGGTATAGATTCTTTGTGTGAACTGGAGTCATGAGAAAACCCAAGCACCTATGGGCTAGCCTCTGCAGGGCTTTGAAGAACTCGTTTGACACAAAGGATCCCTATTCTCACTTGATGGAGGTCAGGAACCTTACAGAGGAAGGCGAGAGACTTCATCCACCATGACTGCTTTTGTGCCAATTTGGCTTTGGATGCACACATGGGATCTTTCTTTGGATCCATCAGGTGCTGACAATCTAAGCCACAGCCTCACACAGGGCCAAGAGGCTGATTCAGACACATCCCTTTGCAAAGCAATTAAGCAAAGAACCACAGGTGATGCCCATTCATTTCCATTTGAAAACTGTTTTCCTCAGGCTTCACAAAGGGGTGCCCTGAGGCAAAGGCCTTCCTGACATTCAGGGCTACAGAACAATAGGTAAGCCAAAGGCCCAAAGCAGGCTTTCTCCAGGGAGACTTTACTGGTCACACTGATAGCTGGGTTTTCTGAGATGCTCACCATTCCTTTCAACTATCCAGTACATGGCCATGCCACCGAGCTTGCAGGTGGTACATATCTTGGACACAAAACCATGAGCCTATTCTGGAGAGTGGCCAGAATTCAGGAAGAAAACAGGAACTTAGGAAGATAGTAGGTGTTGCCCATCCATAAGGCAAGCCGCAGTCCATTCATAAATTGGGCAGGATGAATGCTGGGAAGCTTTCTACTGGACAGGACACATCCATTGATGCATTCTCTTTTCTAATGTCTACAACCAGGGACACAGTGGGATACACAAACATAGAAACACTCGCCTTGTCAAAAGCCTTACTAGAAACAGTCCACTCCAAAGAAAACCAACCGCCTTTCCTACCTATTCTCAGAACATGAGACCAAACCACAAACTCACACCCACACCCACAAAGGCACCTCCTTCCAAGTTGGTCTGTGACTACCCAGAGTGTCATCTGACTGGTGGGCCATACTATGTTCCCCTGAAAGGGCCTGTCCTGTCTCACATCTGGCCTCCTTGGCCAACTCTGTGAAGTTGTCAGGAGCCAGCAGTGAGCCACTACCTGCTTTCTCAGGAAAGGCCCCTCTGCAGAGCTTTCCTGGCATTTGGCAATCCTCACATCAGTGGGTACCAAGAAAGACTGACTCTGTCCTTGGTAAATCAAAACAAGTGTGCCCACTGGGACTGGGACTGGGACTGGCTCTGGGTGCCTGGCTTCCTGGATCCCAAGATCAGAGAGTTCCATCACCAAGGAAGTGAGGTGAGGTCACTTCCTTCAGGAACTGAATGAGGTCACTGCCTTGGCAACCACTGTGTCCTAACAGTTGCTTCCAAGGCTCCCATGAGATGGAGGCTGCCCCTCCTTCCTGTGACACTTTCACAAGTTAGAATGGCATATCAACCATAGGCACCAAGGAACAGCTCTCCACACAGGCCTGCTTTGGTCCACCTTGTCTACATTAAGAAGAGAGAGGTTCATTCATACACAACACTTCATCCTGACCAGGTTGTTTGCCATGGAAGATGACTTCTGCTCTCTCAGGCCCTTCATAGCTGCCTACATCTTCTCCAGGTATCATTTCTGCATGGACCTTTGAGGTTCTCAGCAGGTGGAAAATCCCCCACATTCCTGTATTGTAAGACCCACTCTGTCCCTGCTCTTCTGTAAAGTTAGATTGAGGGAAGAGTGTATGGTTAGGGTTAAGAACCTGTTTGATGTGGCTTAGGAATCACTCTGCTGGATGAAGAATGGTATTGGGAACCTGCGATATTTATAATAATATATAGGTGAAATATATGTATGAAAACAGAAATCCAAGTAAGATTTGAAGGCCAGAAGGGCATTGGGCCCTTGATGGGGATACTTAGCTTTGAATGACTTTCTGCACAGATGTCTCAGATAAATCGATATACAATGGCATAGGACCTTGTACCTTGGATGATTGAATGTAGAAGAGAACATCCAGTCAAAAAGGGATAGTAGGTAGGATTAGGAAGATAGTTGGTAAGTTTTGGAAGAAGAGTGAGTATACAATTTGGACCAAAAGTTCTTTAGCAATAGGGTGTCGGTTAGAGAGTGAATGTAAACGTCAGCACATGTGAAGAGTCAGTCACAATGATGAACTGGGGAACATATGTAGGAAAGCAGATATCAATAGAGACATTAGGAAATCAGGCAAAGTATAAAGTGAGTGAGTGGATTAGACATTTTCAACAGGGTTGAGGTTGAATATATCATCTTAGGAAGAAACAAATGTGTAGTCACCAATAGCATTGACATTTGACAGCATTAGGCAACCTGGACAAGGATGTTTTTAGTAATCCATGCTCACTTTCCAATGAGGCTTTGGTGCAATCATAAGTGTGACCTTTGCATTTTGTGTCCAGAATATCACTGTGATAAAATGTATATGTAGATCAGGTGACATGAGTGTTTCTTCCACCATTTCTGGGAGTAATATGTTGAAGACATATAAATTAGCCTTTGGGGGTACAAATAGGTGTACCCTGGGTCTATGAATATAGAGATAATGCATGAATAGACCATACTGTGAATAAATAGTATAACAGGTTCCAATTTAAATAATGGATTGCATTGATATCTGAAAATATATAGGAAATCTAATATTGATACACAACCATTCATTCTAACCAGTTATACATCTAATGGTGATATTGGGGTTATGGTTTACCATGAAGGGGGTGTGAGTTTTGCTTCACAAGGGATTATGGAAATGGAAAAGAATGTGTTTGGAAAGAAGTCTCATGAAAAGACCAGTCAAGAAACGTGGAGGAATACATGTGTTCTGAAGCAGGAAGTGATTGAAAGGGAAATAAATGCCTAGAAATTTGTGAACTTGAGGATGAAATACACATCCTATGATGTGCATCAACTGAAGAAATAGTAATGTACCAGTGTTGAATAAAAATGAACGTCAAAACACACATCATGTCCCATAGGAATCTTTGTGCATTCATGTTAAACTGGGTCAGTTACTGTAGAAATATTAGGATTTCAGCACTAGGAAACAAATATGTATTTCAGGTGGATGACTATTTCTGAGAATAATCTTGTGAAAAGTTGATTATTAATCCACATATATGAACATGAATGAATTTAGGGAGTATATAATATGACACATACATTTCATATTTTGAAAAATCTGGAGAGTGTGTGTATGTGTGTATATATATATATACAAAAAAAAACACACACACAAACACAGACATTAAAGAGTAGAAATATATATGCCAATCGATATTCATCATGAAATATTTATCATCCACAGATCCAAAAATATTTATTTTACTGAACATGTATTTATGTATCATGTTGTTCAAGTGGGAAGCTCACCTGGAGGCTGAATTTTCAGTTCCAACAGCGTTTAGGAGGAGTGATCTCTTCTCACAATTTGTATCTGCCAAGTCAGGCACCTCACAAGAATGGACGTGGGATAGGAGGTAGGATTCTATATGTGCATGTAAAAATGCATGTTGCTGAATAGGCTACAGAGAAAGGGAGACAGGAATTCACATATTTGTTAACTTTCAAAACACATGGAGAACTATTTCTATTAAATTGGACTAGATTTATAACACATACCCTTTATAATGCAAAAGGCAAGTCCAACTATACACCAGGCCTCCTCTGAACTGCCTGTATTTCTATTCTGTTTGAGTTATTTTTCTCCATCATATTAGTATTCGTAGTCACAATCTAGTAGGGTATGGGTTAGTGTCAGGGATTCAGTATTTCGAACGGAAAATAGGAAAATGAATCCAATGTGTAGGCCAATATGTGCTACAAAAAAATCTTCCCACTCTCATCCAGAACATTGCCTTGACATTACCTTCACAATAAAGAAGACACAATTTGATGAGAAGAGTTAGAAATGCTGTGAATACATATGTGGAATGGAAAATGCTCAGGAGTTCACAACCTTGGAGGTGGTAGACTAGTTTCCATGAGTAAGGGACAGGGTAAACACTCCACAAACATGGAGCTCTGCTGGCCTAAAGACTTTGTGAGAAACTGACACTGAGGTTGGGCACTTGAAATATATGTTGTTGTCAGGAGCTTTAGCTTCCTTTGTAGTGAGACCATCAAACCTGGTCTCCATCTAGGTGACCTGGAGGACATGGTTTCTGATTTTCCAATGAACATGAGGCAGAAGTGCTGAATTCTCTCTTTGCAGGTAAGCTGTGGCCACTGGGGTCTAAGTGTCTCCCTGTGTGGACTGTGAAGCCATTTGGTCATCCTCCACTTTTCGTGGTGTTTCTTGCTGCTGCACTGGAAGTCTGGAATTTGCTTCAGGAAATACAAGGAGTTCAACTGGGACACAGTGCTGGAGGGAGTTCTGTCACGTGTGGTGGGTCAAGGTCCTAGGAGAATGCACCAGCCAGGCTTCTATCCCACAGAGCTTGCCCCCTTGACCATAGCAACCTGATTCTGAACATTGCCCTGAAACCTCTCCATATAACAAGATGCCTTTACATAGAAGGGTCTGCTCACTGCACCATGTCAGTCACAAGCCATTTGGAAGCCAATGGCAGATCCACATGGCCCCACCACAGATGTTTTATCACACACCTGCACACCACTGCTCTAGGCCCACTACTCAGCGGGCCCCAACTTACTGGCATCTCTGTTTTACACCATTTTCATGAAACCCAGTCAATCAAGGCACTGTCTGGTACACTCATGATCAGCAACAGGACATCCAAAGGTTCTCCAGTGCCACCTGGTCATGGGAATTTCAAAAATGTCATGGTATTTATCTAGCTAGCCATTTTTAAAGGATGAAGTTGGAGGCACTGTGGGTTTCCATTCCTTCAGGAACCATTAAATGGTGAGGAAGCTCATTTCAACGAAAGCTCTGGAGAACTCTCACAAACAAGGCTTCCCAAAGAGTGGCCAAAAGGTCACAGGAAGCCAGGCCCATTGAGGTCTACAATGTGTGGTCCACGTGGGTTTGGACTCTCCACGATGGCTGCCAGGTCTTTAAGAATAAAATCATGTGATATCCGGGCTGAGATTCCCAGTGCTCTGTGGAAAGCCAGCCTGGGCCTAGATCTCAGTTTCCAAGGGCGACTCTCATGCATGGCCTCCTCAAATACCAACACAATTCACAGCAATACTTTTCTGAGGTCAGTTCCAGAACTCAGTCTCGAAGGGGAATCACACCAGAGTTCAAGCCCAGGTGGACCCAGTCATTTTTTCCCACTGCCACACCAATGACCACAATTCAAACAAAAACACTGCCACATGGCCCTCATCTTCTTCCATATAGACACTCATCATAACCTCTGGCTGGAGGTTTCCATGAGGGGCACAGCCCAAGACAGTGTCCACAATAAGCTCCCTTGCCTCTCATTTGCCTAATGTCAGGGTGGACTGGACACCCTTCCTGTGAACCTGGAGTGATCAAATAGGCCTGCCTTTAATACTGCTCTACTTCTCCAATTGGAGGCCTACTGACTGCCCGGTATAGATTCTTTGTGTGAACTGGAGTCATGAGAAAACCCAAGCACCTATGGGCTAGCCTCTGCAGGGCTTTGAAGAACTCGTTTGACACAAAGGATCCCTATTCTCACTTGATGGAGGTCAGGAACCTTACAGAGGAAGGCGAGAGACTTCATCCACCATGACTGCTTTTGTGCCAATTTGGCTTTGGATGCACACATGGGATCTTTCTTTGGATCCATAAGGTGCTGACAATCTAAGCCACAGCCTCACACAGGGCCAAGAGGCTGATTCAGACACATCCCTTTGCAAAGCAATTAAGCAAAGAGCCACAGGTGATGCCCATTCATTTCCATTTGAAAACTGTTTTCCTCAGGCTTCACAAAGGGGTGCCCTGAGGCAAAGGCCTTCCTGACATTCAGGGCAACAGAACAATAGGTAAGCCAAAGGCCCAAAGCAGGCTTTCTCCAGGGAGACTTTACTGGTCACACTGATAGCTGAGTTTTCTGAGATGCTCACCATTCCTTTCAACTATCCAGTACATGGCCATGCCACCGAGATTGCAGGTGGTACATATCTTGGACACAAAACCATGAGCCTATTCTGGAGAGTGGCCAGAATTCAGGAAGAAAACAGGAACTTAGGAAGATAGTAGGTGTTGCCCATCCATAAGGCAAGCCGCAGTCCATTCATAAATTGGGCAGGATGAATGCTGGGAAGCTTTCTACTAGACAGGACACATCCATTGATGCATTCTCTTTTCTAATGTCTACAACCAGGGACACAGTGGGATACACAAACATAGAAACACTCGCCTTGTCAAAAGCCTTACTAGAAACAGTCCACTCCAAACCAAACCAACCGCCTTTCCTACCTATTCTCAGAACATGAGACCAAACCACAAACTCACACCCACACCCACAAAGGCACCTCCTTCCAAGTTGGTCTGTGACTACCCAGAGTGTCATCTGACTGGTGGGCCATACTATGTTCCCCCGAAAGGGCCTGTCCTGTCTCACATCTGGCCTCCTTGGCCAACTCTGTGAAGTTGTCAGGAGCCAGCAGTGAGCCACTACCTGCTTTCTCAGGAAAGGCCCCTCTGCAGAGCTTTCCTGGCATTTGGCAATCCTCACATCAGTGGGTACCAAGAAAGACTGACTCTGTCCTTGGTAAATCCAAACAAGTGAGCCCACTGGGACTGGGACTGGGACTGGCTCTGGGTGCCTGGCTTCCTGGATCCCAAGTTAAGAGAGTTTCATCACCAAGGAAGTGAGGTGAGGTCACTTCCTTCAGGAACTGAATGAGGTCACTGCCTTGGCAACCACTGTGTCCTAACAGTTGCTTCCAAGGCTCCCATGAGATGGAGGCTGCCCCTCCTTCCTGTAACACTTTCACAAGTTAGAATGGAATATCAACCACAGGCACCAAGGAACAGCTCTCCACACAGGCCTGCTTTGGTCCATCTTGTCTACATTAAGAAGAGAGAGGTTCATTCAGACACATCCCTTCATCCTGACCAGGTAGTTTGCCATGGAAGATGACTTCTGCTCTCTCAGGTTTTTCATAGCTGCCTACATCTTCTCCAGGTATCATTTCTGCATGGACCTTTGAGGTTCTCAGCAGGTGGAAAATCCCCCACATTCCTGTATTGTAAGACCCACTCTGTCCCTGCTCTTCTGTAAAGATAGATTGAGGGAAGAGCGTATGGTTAGGGTTAAGAACCTGTTTGATGTGGCTTAGGAATCACTCTGCTGGATGAAGAATGGTATTGGGAACCTGCAATATTTATAATAATATATAGGTGAAATGTATGTATGAAAACAGAAATCCAAGTAAGATTTGAAGGCCAGAAGGGCATTGGGCCCTTGATTGGGATACTTAGCTTTGAATGACTTTCTGCACAGATGTCTCAGATAAATCGATATAAAATGGCATAGGACCTTGTACCTTGGATGATTGAATGTAGAAGAGAACATCCAGTCAAAAAGGGATAGTAGGTAGGATTAGGAAGATAGTTGGTAAGTTTTGGAAGAAGAGTGAGTATACAATTTGGACCAAAAGTTCTTTAGCAATAAGGTGTCTGTTAGAGAGTGAATGTAAACGTCAGCACATGTGAAGAGTCAGTCACAATGATGAACTGGGGAACATATGTAGGAAAGCAGATATCAATAGAGACATTAGGAAATCAGGCAAAGTATAAAGTGAGTGAGTGGATTAGACATTTTCAATAGGGTTGAGGTTGAATATATCATCTTAGGAAGAAACAAATGTGTAGTCACCAATAGCATTGACATTTGAGAGCATTAGGCAACCTGGACAAGGATGTTTTTAGTAATCCATGCTCACTTTCCAATGAGGCTTTGGTGCAATCATAAGTGTGACCTTTGCATTTTGTGTCCAGAATATCACTGTGATAAAATGTATATGTAGATCAGGTGACATGAGTGTTTCTTCCACCATTTCTGGGAGTAATATGTTGAAGACATATAAATTAGCCTTTGGGGGTACAAATAGGTGTACCCTGGGTCTATGAATATAGAGATAACGCATGAATAGACCATACTGTGAATAAATAGTATAACAGGTTCCAATTTAAATAATGGATTGCATTGATATCTGAAAATATATAGGAAATCTAATATTGATACACAACCATTCATTCTAACCAGTTATACATCTAATGGTGATATTGGGGTTATGGTTTACCATGAAGGGGGTGTGAGTTTTGCTTCACAAGGGATTATGGAAATGGAAAAGAATGTGTTTGGAAAGAAGTCTCATGAAAAGACCAGTCAAGAAACGTGGAGGATTACATGTGTTCTGAAGCAGGAAGTGATTGAAAGGGAAATAAATTCCTAGAAATTTGTGAACTTGAGGATGAAATACATATCCTATGATGTGCATCAACTGAAGAAATAGTAATGTACCAGTGTTGAATAAAAATGAACGTCAAAATACACATCATGTCCCATAGGAATCTACTTGCATTCATGTTAAACTGGGTCAGTTACTGTAGAAATATTAGGATTTCAGCACTAGGAAACAAATATGTATTTCAGGTGGATGACTATTTCTGAGAATAATCTTGTGAAAAGTTGATTATAAATCCCCATATATGAACATGAATGAATTTAGGGAGTATATAATATGACACATACATTTCATATTTTGAAAAATCTGGAGAGTGTGTGTATGTGTGTGTATATATATATATATATATATATATATATATATATATATATATATATATATATATAAAACACACACACAAACACAGACATTAAAGAGTAGAAATATATATCCAATCAAAATTCATCATGAAATATTTATCATCCAGAGATCCAAAAATATTTATTTTACTGAACATGTATTTATGTATCATGTTGTTCAAGTGGGAAGCTCACCTGGAGGTTGAATTCTCAGTTCCAACAGCATTTAGGAGGAGTGATCTCTTCTCTCAATTTGTAACTGCCAAGTCAGGCACCTCACAAGAATGGACGTGGGATAGGAGGTAGGATTCTATATGTGCATGTAAAAATGCATGTTGCTGAATAGGCTACAGAGAAAGGGAGACAGGAATTCACATATTTGTTAACTTTCAAAACACATGGAGAACTATTTCTATTAAATTGGACTAGATTTATAACACATACCCTTTATAATGCAAAAGGCAAGTCCAACTATACACCAGGCCTCCTCTGAACTGCCTGTATTTCTATTCTGTTTGAGTTATTTTTCTCCATCATATTAGTATTCGTAGTCACAATCTAGTAGGGTATGGGTTAGTGTCAGGGATTCAGTATTTCGAACGGAAAATAGGAAAATGAATCCAATGTGTAGGCCAATATGTGCTACAAAAAAATCTTCCCACTCTCATCCAGAACATTGCCTTGACATTACCTTCGCAATAAATAAGACACAATTTGAGGAGAAGAGTTAGAAATGCTGTGAATACATATGTGGAATGGAAAATGCTCAGGAGGTCACAACCTTGGAGGTGGTAGACTAGTTTCCATAAGTAAGGGACAGGGTAAACACTCCACAAACGTGGAGCTCTGCTAACCTAAAGACTTTGTGAGAAACTGACACTGAGGTTGGGCACTTGAAATATATGTTGTTGTCAGGAGCTTTAGCTTCCTTTGTAGTGAGACCATCAAACCTGGTCTCCATCTAGGTGACCTGGAGGACATGGTTTCTGATTTTCCAATGAACATGAGGCAGAAGTGCTGAATTCTCTCTCTGCAGGTAAACTGTGGCCACTGGGGTCTAAGTGTCTCCCTGTGTGGACTGTGAAGCCATTTGGTCATCCTCCACTTTTCGTGGTGTTTCTTGCTGCTGCACTGGAAGTCTGGAATTTGCTTCAGGAAATACAAGGAGTTCAACTGGGACACAGTGCTGGAGGGAGTTCTGTCACGTGTGGTGGGTCAAGGTCCTAGGAGAATGCACCAGCCAGGCTTCTATCCCACAGAGTTTGCCCCGTTGACCATAGCAACCTGATTCTGAACATTGCCCTGAAACCTCTCCATATAACAAGATGCCTTTACATAGAAGGGTCTGCTCACTGCACCATGTCAGTCACAAGCCATTTGGAAGCCAATGGCAGATCCACATGGCCCCACCACAGATGTTTTATCACACACCTGCACACCACTGCTCTAGGCCCACTACTCAGCGGGCCCGAACTTACTGGCATCTCTGTTTCACACCATTTTCATGAAACCCAGTCAATCAAGGCACTGTCTGGTAAACTCATGATCAGCAACAGGACATCCAAAGGTTCTCCAGTGCCACCTGGTCATGGGAATTTCAAAAATGTCATGGTATTTATCTAGCTAGCCATTTTTAAAGGATGAAGTTGGAGGCACTGTGGGTTTCCATTCCTTCAGGAACCATTAAATGGTGAGGAAGCTCATTTCAATGAAAGCTCTGGAGAACTCTCACAAACAAGGCTACCCAAAGAATGGCCAAAAGGTCACATGAAGCCAGGCCCATTGAGGTCTACAATGTGAGGTCCACGTGTGTTTGGACTCTCAACTATGGCTGCCAGGTCTTTAAGAATAAAATCATGTGATATCCGGGCTGAGATTCCCAGTGCTCTGTGGAAAGCCAGCCTGGGCCTAGATCTCAGTTTCCAAGGGCGACTCTCATGCATGGCCTCCTCAAATACCAACACAATTCACAGCAATACTTCTCTGAGGTCAGTTCCAGAACTCAGTCTCGAAGGGGAATCACACCAGAGTTCAAGCCCAGGTGGACCCAGTCATTTTTTCCCACTGCCACACCAATGACCACAATTCAAACAAAAACACTGCCACATGGCCCTCATCTTCTTCCATATAGACACTCATCATAACCTCTGGCTGGAGGTTTCCATGAGGGGCACAGCCCAAGACAGTGTCCACAATAAGCTCCCTTGCCTCTCATTTGCCTAATGTCAGGGTGGACTGGACACCCTTCCTGTGAACCTGGAGTGATCAAATAGGCCTGCCGTTAATACTGCTCTACTTCTCCAATTGGAGGCCTACTGACTGCCCAGTATAGATTCTTTGTGTGAACTGGAGTCATGAGAAAACCCAAGCACCTATGGGCTAGCCTCTGCAGGGCTTTGAAGAACTCGTTTGACACAAAGGATCCCTATTCTCACTTGATGGAGGTCAGGAACCTTACAGAGGAAGGCGAGAGACTTCATCCACCATGACTGCTTTTGTGCCACTTTGGCTTTGGATGCACACATGGGATCTTTCTTTGGATCCATCAGGTGCTGACAATCTAAGCCACAGCCTCACACAGGGCCAAGAGGCTGATTCAGACACATCCCTTTGCAAAGCAATTAAGCAAAGAACCACAGGTGATGCCCATTCATTTCCATTTGAAAACTGTTTTCCTCAGGCTTCACAAAGGGGTGCCCTGAGGCAAAGGCCTTCCTGACATTCAGGGCAACAGAACAATAGGTAAGCCAAAGGCCCAAAGCAGGCTTTCTCCAGGGAGACTTTACTGGTCACACTGATATCTGAGTTTTCTGAGATGCTCACCATTCCTTTCAACTATCCAGTACATGGCCATGCCACCGAGCTTGCAGGTGGTACATATCTTGGACACAAAACCATGAGCCTATTCTGGAGAGTGGCCAGAATTCAGGAAGAAAACAGGAACTTAGGAAGATAGTAGGTGTTGCCCATCCATAAGGCAAGCCGCAGTCCATTCATAAATTGGGCAGGATGAATGCTGGGAAGCTTTCTACTAGACAGGACACATCCATTGATGCATTCTCTTTTCTAATGTCTACAACCAGGGACACAGTGGGATACACAAACATAGAAACACTCGCCTTGTCAAAAGCCTTACTAGAAACAGTCCACTCCAAACCAAACAAACCGCCTTTCCTACCTATTCTCAGAACATGAGACCAAACCACAAACTCACACCCACACCCACAAAGGCACCTCCTTCCAAGTTGGTCTGTGACTACCCAGAGTGTCATCTGACTGGTGGGCCATACTATGTTCCCCCGAAAGGGCCTGTCCTGTCTCACATCTGGCCTCCTTGGCCAACTCTGTGAAGTTGTCAGGAGCCAGCAGTGAGCCACTACCTGCTTTCTCAGGAAAGGCCCCTCTGCAGAGCTTTCCTGGCATTTGGCAATCCTCACATCAGTGGGTACCAAGAAAGACTGACTCTGTCCTTGGTAAATCCAAACAAGTGAGCCCACTGGGACTGGGACTGGGACTGGCTCTGGGTGCCTGGCTTCCTGGATCCCAAGTTCAGAGAGTTCCATCACCAAGGAAGTGAGGTGAGGTCACTTTCTTCAGGAACTGAATGAGGTCACTGCCTTGGCAACCACTGTGTCCTAACAGTTGCTTCCAAGGCTCCCATGAGATGGAGGCTGCCCCTCCCTCCTGTGACACTTTCACAAGTTAGAATGGAATATCAACCACAGGCACCAAGGAACAGCTCTCCACACAGGCCTGCTTTGGTCCATCTTGTCTACATTAAGAAGAGAGAGGTTCATTCAGACACATCCCTTCATCCTGACCAGGTTGTTTGCCATGGAAGATGACTTCTGCTCTCTCAGGTCCTTCATAGCTGCCTACATCTTCTCCAGGTATCATTTCTGCATGGACCTTTGAGGTTCTCAGCAGGTGGAAAATCCCCCACATTCCTGTATTGTAAGACCCACTCTGTCCCTGCTTTTCTGTAAAGATAGATTGAGGGAAGAGTGTATGGTTAGGGTTAAGAACCTGTTTGATGTGGCTTAGGAATCACTCTGCTGGATGAAGAATGGTATTGGGAACCTGCGATATTTATAATAATATATAGGTGAAATGTATGTATGAAAACAGAAATCCAAGTAAGATTTGAAGGCCAGAAGGGCATTGGGCCCTTGATGGGGATACTTAGCTTGAATGACTTTCTGCACAGTTGTCTCAGATAAATCGATATAAATTGGCATAGGACCTTGTACCTTGGATGATTGAATGTAGAAGAGAACATCCAGTCAAAAAGGGATAGTAGGTAGGATTAGGAAGATAGTTGGTAAGTTTTGGAAGAAGAGTGAGTATACAATTTGGACCAAAAGTTCTTTAGCAATAAGGTGTCTGTTAGAGAGTGAATGTAAACGTCAGCACATGTGAAGAGTCAGTCACAATGATGAACTGGGGAACATATGTAGGAAAGCAGATATCAATAGAGACATTAGGAAATCAGGCAAAGTATAAAGTGAGAGAGAGGATTAGACATTTTCAATAGGGTTGAGGTTGAATATATCATCTTAGGAAGAAACAGATGTGTAGTCACCAATAGCATTGACATTTGACAGCATTAGGCAACCTGGACAAGGATGTTTTTAGTAATCCATGCTCACTTTCCAATGAGGCTTTGGTGCAATCATAAGTGTGACCTTTGCATTTTGTGTCCAGAATATCACTGTGATAAAATGTATATGTAGATCAGGTGACATGAGTGTTTCTTCCACCATTTCTGGGAGTAATATGTTGAAGACATATAAATTAGCCTTTGGGGGTACAAATAGGTGTACCCTGGGTCTATGAATATAGAGATAACGCATGAATAGACCATACTGTGAATAAATAGTATAACAGGTTCCAATTTAAATAATGGATTGCATTGATATCTGAAAATATATAGGAAATCTAATATTGATACACAAAATAATGGATTGCATTGATATCTGAAAATATATAGGAAATCTAATATTGATACACAACCATTCATTCTAACCAGTTATACATCTAATGGTGATATTGGGGTTATGGTTTACCATGAAGGGGGTGTGAGTTTTGCTTCACAAGGGATTATGGAAATGGAAAAGAATGTGTTTGGAAAGAAGTCTCATGAAAAGACCAGTCAAGAAACGTGGAGGATTACATGTGTTCTGAAGCAGGAAGTGACTGAAAGGGAAATAAATGCCTAGAAATTTGTGAACTTGAGGATGAAATACATATCCTATGATGTGCATCAACTGAAGAAATAGTAATGTACCAGTGTTGAATAAAAATGAACGTCAAAACACACATCATGTCCCATAGGAATCTACGTGCATTCATGTTAAACTGGGTCTGTTACTGTAGAAATATTAGGATTTCAGCACTAGGAAACAAATATGTATTTCAGGTGGATGACTATTTCTGAGAATAATCTTGTGAAAAGTTGATTATTAATCCACATATATGAACATGAATGAATTTAGGGAGTATATAATATGACACATACATTTCATATTTTGAAAAATCTGGAGAGTGTGTGTATGTGTGTATATATATATATATACAAAAAAAACACACACACAAACACAGACATTAAAGAGTAGAAATATATATGCCAATCGAAATTCATCATGAAATATTTATCATCCACAGATCCAAAAATATTTATTTTACTGAACATGTATTTATGTATCATGTTGTTCAAGTGGGAAGCTCACCTGGAGGTTGAATTTTCAGTTCCAACAGCGTTTAGGAGGAGTGATCTCTTCTCACAATTTGTATCTGCCAAGTCAGCCACCTCACAAGAATGGACGTGGGATAGGAGGTAGGATTCTATATGTGCATGTAAAAATGCATGTTGCTGAATAGGCTACAGAGAAAGGGAGAAAGGAATTCACATATTTGTTAACTTTCAAAACACATGGAGAACTATTTCTATTAAATTGGACTAGATTTATAACACCTACCCTTTATAATGCAAAAGGCAAGTCCAACTATACACCAGGCCTCCTCTGAACTGCCTGTATTTCTATTCTGTTTGAGTTATTTTTCTCCATCATATTAGTATTCGTAGTCACAATCTAGTAGGGTATGGGTTAGTGTCAGGGATTCAGTATTTCGAACGGAAAATAGGAAAATGAATCCAATGTGTAGGCCAATATGTGCTACAAAAAAATCTTCCCACTCTCATCCAGAACATTGCCTTGACATTACCTTCACAATAAATAAGACACAATTTGATGAGAAGAGTTAGAAATGCTGTGAATACATATGTGGAATGGAAAATGCTCAGGAGTTCACAACCTTGGAGGTGGTAGACTAGTTTCCATGAGTAAGGGACAGGGTAAACACTCCACAAACGTGGAGCTCTGCTGGCCTAAAGACTTTGTGAGAAACTGACACTGAGGTTGGGCACTTGAAATATATGTTGTTGTCAGGAGCTTTAGCTTCCTTTGTAGTGAGACCATCAAACCTGGTCTCCATCTAGGTGACCTGGAGGACATGGTTTCTGATTTTCCAATGAACATGAGGCAGAAGTGCTGAATTCTCTCTTTGCAGGTAAACTGTGGCCACTGGGGTCTAAGTGTCTCCCTTTGTGGACTGTGAAGCCATTTGGTCATCCTCCACTTTTCGTGGTGTTTCTTGCTGCTGCACTGGGAGTCTGGAATTTGCTTCAGGAAATACAAGGAGTTCAACTGGGACACAGTGCTGGAGGGAGTTCTGTCACGTGTGGTGGGTCAAGGTCCTAGGAGAATGCACCAGCCAGGCTTCTATCCCACAGAGCTTGCCCCCTTGACCATAGCAACCTGATTCTGAACATTGCCCTGAAACCTCTCCATATAACAAGATGCCTTTACATAGAAGGGTCTGCTCACTGCACCATGTCAGTCACAAGCCATTTGGAAGCCAATGGCAGATCCACATGGCCCCACCACAGATGTTTTATCACACACCTGCACACCACTGCTCTAGGCCCACTACTCAGCAGGCCCGAACTTACTGGCATCTCTGTTTTACACCATTTTCATGAAACCCAGTCAATCAAGGCACTGTCTGGTAAACTCATGATCAGCAACAGGACATCCAAAGGTTCTCCAGTGCCACCTGGTCATGGGAATTTCAAAAATGTCATGGTATTTATCTAGCTAGCCATTTTTAAAGGATGAAGTTGGAGGCACTGTGGGTTTCCATTCCTTCAGGAACCATTAAATGGTGAGGAAGCTCATTTCAATGAAAGCTCTGGAGAACTCTCACAAACAAGGCTACCCAAAGAATGGCCAAAAGGTCACATGAAGCCAGGCCCATTGAGGTCTACAATGTGAGGTCCACGTGTGTTTGGACTCTCAACTATGGCTGCCAGGTCTTTAAGAATAAAATCATGTGATATCCGGGCTGAGATTCCCAGTGCTCTGTGGAAAGCCAGCCTGGGCCTAGATCTCAGTTTCCAAGGGCGACTCTCATGCATGGCCTCCTCAAATACCAACACAATTCACAGCAATACTTCTCTGAGGTCAGTTCCAGAACTCAGTCTCAAAGGGGAATCACACCAGAGTTCAAGCCCAGGTGGACCCAGTCATTTCTTCCCACTGCCACACCAATGACCACAATTCAAACCAAAACACTGCCACATGGCCCTCATCTTCTTCCATATAGACACTCATCATAACCTCTGGCTGGAGGTTTCCATGAGGGGCACAGCCCAAGACAGTGTCCACAATAAGCTCCCTTGCCTCTCATTTGCCTAATGTCAGGGTGGACTGGACACCCTTCCTGTGAACCTGGAGTGATCAAATAGGCCTGCCTTTAATACTGCTCTACTTCTCCAATTGGAGGCCTACTGACTGCCCGGTATAGATTCTTTGTGTGAACTGGAGTCATGAGAAAACCCAAGCACCTATGGGCTAGCCTCTGCAGGGCTTTGAAGAACTCGTTTGACACAAAGGATCCCTATTCTCACTTGATGGAGGTCAGGAACCTTACAGAGGAAGGCGAGAGACTTCATCCACCATGACTGCTTTTGTGCCAATTTGGCTTTGGATGCACACATGGGATCTTTCTTTGGATCCATCAGGTGCTGACAATCTAAGCCACAGCCTCACACAGGGCCAAGAGGCTGATTCAGACACATCCCTTTGCAAAGCAATTAAGCAAAGAACCACAGGTGATGCCCATTCATTTCCATTTGAAAACTGTTTTCCTCAGGCTTCACAAAGGGGTGCCCTGAGGCAAAGGCCTTCCTGACATTCAGGGCAACAGAACAATAGGTAAGCCAAAGGCCCAAAGCAGGCTTTCTCCAGGGAGACTTTACTGGTCACACTGATATCTGAGTTTTCTGAGATGCTCACCATTCCTTTCAACTATCCAGTACATGGCCATGCCACCGAGATTGCAGGTGGTACATATCTTGGACACAAAACCATGAGCCTATTCTGGAGAGTGGCCAGAATTCAGGAAGAAAACAGGAACTTAGGAAGATAGTAGGTGTTGCCCATCCATAAGGCAAGCCGCAGTCCATTCATAAATTGGGCAGGATGAATGCTGGGAAGCTTTCTACTAGACAGGACACATCCATTGATGCATTCTCTTTTCTAATGTCTACAACCAGGGACACAGTGGGATACACAAACATAGAAACACTCGCCTTGTCAAAAGCCTTACTAGAAACAGTCCACTCCAAACCAAACAAACCGCCTTTCCTACCTATTCTCAGAACATGAGACCAAACCACAAATTCACACTCACACCCACAAAGGCACCTCCTTCCAAGTTGGTCTGTGACTACCCAGAGTGTCATCTGACTGGTGGGCCATACTATGTTCCCCCGAAAGGGCCTGTCCTGTCTCACATCTGGCCTCCTTGGCCAACTCTGTGAAGTTGTCAGGAGCCAGCAGTGAGCCACTACCTGCTTTCTCAGGAAAGGCCCCTCTGCAGAGCTTTCCTGGCATTTGGCAATCCTCACATCAGTGGGTACCAAGAAAGACTGACTCTGTCCTTGGTTAATCCAAACAAGTGAGCCCACTGGGACTGGGACTGGGACTGGCTCTGGGTGCCTGGCTTCCTGGATCCCAAGTTCAGAGAGTTCCATCACCAAGGAAGTGAGGTGAGGTCACTTCCTTCAGGAACTGAATGAGGTCACTGCCTTGGCAACCACTGTGTCCTAACAGTTGCTTCCAAGGCTCCCATGAGATGGAGGCTGACCCTCCTTCCTGTGACACTTTCACAAGTTAGAATGGAATATCAACCACAGGCACCAAGGAACAGCTCTCCACACAGGCCTGCTTTGGTCCATCTTGTCTACATTAAGAAGAGAGAGGTTCATTCAGACACATCCCTTCATCCTGACCAGGTTGTTTGCCATGGAAGATGACTTCTGCTCTCTCAGGTCCTTCATAGCTGCATACATCTTCTCCAGGTATCATTTCTGCATGGACCTTTGAGGTTCTCAGCAGGTGGAAAATCCCCCACATTCCTGTATTGTAAGACCCACTCTGTCCCTGCTCTTCTGTAAAGATAGATTGAGGGAAGAGTGTATGGTTAGGGTTAAGAACCTGTTTGATGTGGCTTAGGAATCACTCTGCTGGATGAAGAATGGTATTGGGAACCTGCGATATTTATAATAATATATAGGTGAAATGTATGTATGAAAATAGAAATCCAAGTAAGATTTGAAGGCCAGAAGGGCATTGGGCCCTTGAGGGGGATACTTAGCTTTGAATGACTTTCTGCACAGATGTCTCAGATAAATCGATATACAATGGCATAGGACCTTGTACCTTGGATGATTGAATGTAGAAGAGAACATCCAGTCAAAAAGGGATAGTAGGTAGGATTAGGAAGATATTTGGTATATTTTGGAAGAAGAGTGAGTATACAATTTGGACCAAAAGTTCTTTAGAAATAGGGTGTCAGTTAGAGAGTGAATGTAAACGTCAGCACATGTGAAGAGTCAGTCACAATGATGAACTGGGGAACATATGTAGGAAAGCAGATATCAATAGAGACATTAGGAAATCAGGCAAAGTATAAAGTGAGTGAGTGGATTAGACATTTTCAACAGGGTTGAGGTTGAATATATCATCTTAGGAGGAAACAAATGTGTAGTCACCAATAGCATTGACATTTGACAGCATTAGGCAACCTGGACAAGGATGTTTTTAGTAATCCATGCTCACTTTCCAATGAGGCTTTGGTGCAATCATAAGTGTGACCTTTGCATTTTGTGTCCAGAATATCACTGTGATAAAATGTATATGTAGATCAGGTGACATGAGTGTTTCTTCCACCATTTCTGGGAGTAATATGTTGAAGACATATAAATTAGCCTTTGGGGGTACAAATAGGTGTACCCTGGGTCTATGAATATAGAGATAACGCATGAATAGACCATACTGTGAATAAATAGTATAACAGGTTCCAATTTAAATAATGGATTGCATTGATATCTGAAAATATATAGGAAATCTAATATTGATACACATCCATTCATTCTAACCAGTTATACATCTAATGGTGATATTGGGGTTATGGTTTACCATGAAGGGGGTGTGAGTTTTGCTTCACAAGGGATTATGGAAATGGAAAAGAATGTGTTTGGAAAGAAGTCTCATGAAAAGACCAGTCAAGAAACGTGGAGGAATACATGTGTTCTGAAGCAGGAAGTGATTGAAAGGAAAATAAATGCCTAGAAATTTGTGAACTTGAGGATGAAATACATATCCTATGATGTGCATCAACTGAAGAAATAGTAATGTACCAGTGTTGAATAAAAATGAACGTCAAAACACACATCATGTCCCATAGGAATCTACGTGCATTCATGTTAAACTGGGTCAGTTACTGTAGAAATATTAGGATTTCAGCACTAGGAAACAAATATGTATTTCAGGTGGATGACTATTTCTGAGAATAATCTTGTGAAAAGTTGATTATTAATCCACATATATGAACATGAATGAATTTAGGGAGTATATAATATGACACATACATTTCATATTTTGAAAAATCTGGAGAGTGTGTGTATGTGTGTATATATATATATATATATATATATATATATATATACAAAAAAAACACACACACAAACACAGACATTAAAGAGTAGAAATATATATCCAATCAAAATTCATCATGAAATAATTATCATCCACAGATCCAAAAATATTTATTTTACTGAACATGTATTTATGTATCATGTTGTTCAAGTGGGAAGCTCACCTGGAGGTTGAATTCTCTGTTCCAACAGCATTTAGGAGGAGTGATCTCTTCTCACAATTTGTATCTGCCAAGTCAGCCACCTCACAAGAATGGACGTGGGATAGGAGGTAGGATTCTATATGTGCATGTAAAAATGCATGTTGCTGAATAGGCTACAGAGAAAGGGAGACAGGAATTCACATATTTGTTAACTTTCAAAACACATGGAGAACTATTTCTATTAAATTGGACTAGATTTATAACACATACCCTTTATAATGCAAAAGGCAAGTCCAACTATACACCAGGCCTCCTCTGAACTGCCTGTATTTCTATTCTGTTTGAGTTATTTTTCTCCATCATATTAGTATTCGTAGTCACAATCTAGTAGGGTATGGGTTAGTGTCAGGGATTCAGTATTTCAAACGGAAAATAGGAAAATGAATCCAATGTGTAGGCCAATATGTGCTACAAAAAAATCTTCCCACTCTCATCCAGAACATTGACTTGACATTACCTTCGCAATAAATAAGACACAATTTGAGGAGAAGAGTTAGAAATGCTGTGAATACATATGTGGAATGGAAAATGCTCAGGAGTTCACAACCTTGGAGGTGGTAGACAAGTGTCCATGAGTAAACGACAGGGTAAACACTCCACAAACATGGAGCTCTGCTGGCCTAAAGACTTTGTGAGAAACTGCCTCTTAGGTTGGGCACTTGAAATATATGTTGTTGTCAGGAGCTTTAGCTTCCTTTGTAGTTTGACCATCAAACCTGGTCTGCATCTAGGTGACCTGGATGACATGGTTTCTGATTTTCCAATGAACATGAGGCAGAAGTGCTGAATTCTCTCTTTGCAGGTAAACTGTGGCCACTGGGGTCTAAGTGTCTCCCTGTGTGGACTGTGAAGCCATTTGGTCATCCTCCACTTTTCGTGGTGTTTCTTGCTGCTGCACTGGAAGTCTGGAATTTGCTTCAGGAAATACAAGGAGTTCAACTGGGACACAGTGCTGGAGGGAGTTCTGTCACGTGTGGTGGGTCAAGGTCCTAGGAGAATACACCAGCCAGGCTTCTATCCCACAGAGCTTGCCCCCTTGACCATAGCAACCTGATTCTGAACATTGCCCTGAAACCTCTAAATATAACAAGATGCCTTTACATAGAAGGGTCTGCTCACTGCACCATGTCAGTCACAAGCCATTTGGAAGCCAATGGCAGATACACATGGCCCCACCACAGATGTTTTATCACACACCTGCACACCACTGCTCTAGGCCCACTACTCAGCGGGCCCCAACTTACTGGCATCTCTGTTTTACACCATTTTCATGAAACCCAGTCAATCAAGGCACTGTCTGGTACACTCATGATCAGCAACAGGACATCCAAAGGTTCTCCAGTGCCACTTGGTCATGGGAATTTCAAAAATGTCATGGTATTTATCTAGCTAGCCATTTTTAAAGGATGAAGTTGGAGGCACTGTGGGTTTCCATTCCTTCAGGAACCATTAAATGGTGAGGAAGCTCATTTCAACGAAAGCTCTGGAGAACTCTCACAAACAAGGCTACCCAAAGAATGGCCAAAAGGTCACATGAAGCCAGGCCCATTGAGGTCTACAATGTGTGGTCCACATGTGTTTGGACTCTCCACGATGGCTGCCAGGTCTTTAAGAATAAAATCATGTGATATCCGGGCTGAGATTCCCAGTGCTCTGTGGAAAGCCAGCCTGGGCCTAGATCTCAGTTTCCAAGGGCGACTCTCATGCGTGGCCTTCTAACATCCCGACACAATTCACGGCAATACTTCTCTGAGGTCAGTTCCAGAACTCAGTCTCCAAGGGGAATCACACCAGAGTTCAAGCCCAGGTGGACCCAGTCATCTCTTCCCACTGCCACACCACAATTCAAACCAAAACACTGCCACATGGCCCTCATCTTCTTCCATATAGACACTCATCATAACCTCTGGCTGGAGGTTTCCATGAGGGGCACAGCCCAAGACAGTGTCCACAATAAGCTCCCTTGCCTCTCATTTGCCTAATGTCAGGGTGGACTGGACACCCTTCCTGTGAACCTGGAGTGATCAAATAGGCCTGCCGTTAATACTGCTCTACTTCTCCAATTGGAGGCCTACTGACTGCCCGGTATAGATTCTTTGTGTGAACTGGAGTCATGAGAAAACACAAGCACCTATGGGCTAGCCTCTGCAGGGCTTTGAAGAACTCGTTTGACACAAAGGATCCCTATTCTCACTTGATGGAGGTCAGGAACCTTACAGAGGATTGCGAGAGACTTCATCCACCATGACTGCTTTTGTGCCAATTTGGCTTTGGATGCACACATGGGATCTTTCTTTGGATCCATCAGGTGCTGACAATCTAAGCCACAGCCTCACACAGGTCCAAGAGGCTGATTCAGACACATCCCTTTGCAAAGCAATTAAGCAAAGAACCACAGGTGATGCCCATTCATTTCCATTTGAAAACTGTTTTCCTCAGGCTTCACAAAGGGGTGCCCTGAGGCAAAGGCCTTCCTGACATTCAGGGCAACAGAACAATAGGTAAGCCAAAGGCCCAAAGCAGGCTTTCTCCAGGGAGACTTTACTGGTCACACTGATATCTGAGTTTTCTGAGATGCTCACCATTCCTTTCAACTATCCAGTACATGGCCATGCCACCGAGCTTGCAGGTGGTACATATCTTGGACACAAAACCATGAGCCTATTCTGGAGAGTGGCCAGAATTCAGGAAGAAAACAGGAACTTAGGAAGATAGTAGGTGTTGCCCATCCATAAGGCAAGCCGCAGTCCATTCATAAATTGGGCAGGATGAATGCTGGGAAGCTTTCTACTAGACAGGACACATCCATTGATGCATTCTCTTTTCTAATGTCTACAACCAGGGACACAGTGGGATACACAAACATAGAAACACTCGCCTTGTCAAAAGCCTTACTAGAAACAGTCCACTCCAAACCAAACAAACCGCCTTTCCTACCTATTCTCAGAACATGAGACCAAACCACAAACTCACACCCACACCCACAAAGGCACCTCCTTCCAAGTTGGTCTGTGACTACCCAGAGTGTCATCTGACTGGTGGGCCATACTATGTTCCCCCGAAAGGGCCTGTCCTGTCTCACATCTGGCCTCCTTGGCCAAATCTGTGAAGTTGTCAGGATCCAGCGGTGAGCCACTACCTGCTTTCTCAGGAAAGGCCCCTCTGCAGAGCTTTCCTGGCATTTGGCAATCCCCACATCAGTGGGTACCAAGAAAGACTGACTCTGTCCTTGGTAAATCCAAACAAGTGAGCCCACTGGGACTGGGACTGGGACTGGCTCTGGGTGCCTGGCTTCCTGGATCCCAAGTTCAGAGAGTTCCATCACCAAGGAAGTGAGGTGAGGTCACTTCCTTCAGGAACTGAATGAGGTCACTGCCTTGGCAACCACTGTGTCCTAACAGTTGCTTCCAAGGCTCCCATGAGATGGAGGCTGCCCCTCCTTCCTGTGACACTTTCACAAGTTAGAATGGCATATCAACCATAGGCACCAAGGAACAGCTCTCCACACAGGCCTGCTTTGGTCCACCTTGTCTACATTAAGAAGAGAGAGGTTCATTCAGACACAACACTTCATCCTGACCAGGTTGTTTGAAATGGAAGATGACTTCTGCTCTCTCAGGCCCTTCATAGCTGCCTACATCTTCTCCAGGTATCATTTCTGCATGGAACTTTGAGGTTCTCAGCAGGTGGAAAATCCCCCACATTCCTGTATTGTAAGACCCACTCTGTCCCTGCTCTTCTGTAAAGTTAGATTGAGGGAAGAGTGTATGGTTAGGGTTAAGAACCTGTTTGATGTGGCTTAGGAATCACTCTGCTGGATGAAGAATGGTATTGGGAACCTGCGATATTCATAATAATATATAGGTGAAATATATGTATGAAAACAGAAATCCAAGTAAGATTTGAAGGCCAGAAGGGCATTGGGCCCTTGATGGGGATACTTAGCTTTGAATGACTTTCTGCACAGATGTCTCAGATAAATCGATATACAATGGCATAGGACCTTGTACCTTGGATGATTGAATGTAGAAGAGAACATCCAGTCAAAAAGGGATAGTAGGTAGGATTAGGAAGACAGTTGGTATGTTTTGGAAGAAGAGTGAGTATACAATTTGGACCAAAAGTTCTTTAGCAATAGGGTGTCGGTTAGAGAGTGAATGTAAACGTCAGCACATGTGAAGAGTCAGTCACAATGATGAACTGGGGAACATATGTAGGAAAGCAGATATCAATAGAGACATTAGGAAATCAGGCAAAGTATAAAGTGAGTGAGTGGATTAGACATTTTCAACAGGGTTGAGGTTGAATATATCATCTTAGGAAGAAACAAATGTGTAGTCACCAATAGCATTGACATTTGACAGCATTAGGCAACCTGGACAAGGATGTTTTTAGTAATCCATGCTCACTTTCCAATGAGGCTTTGGTGCAATCATAAGTGTGACCTTTGCATTTTGTGTCCAGAATATCACTGTGATAAAATGTATATGTAGATCAGGTGACATGAGTGTTTCTTCCACCATTTCTGGGAGTAATATGTTGAAGACATATAAATTAGCCTTTGGGGGTACAAATAGGTGTACCCTGGGTCTATGAATATAGAGATAACGCATGAATAGACCATACTGTGAATAAATAGTATAACAGGTTCCAATTTAAATAATGGATTGCATTGATATCTGAAAATATATAGGAAATCTAATATTGATACACAACCATTCATTCTAACCAGTTATACATCTAATGGTGATATTGGGGTTATGGTTTACCATGAAGGGGGTGTGAGTTTTGCTTCACAAGGGATTATGGAAATGGAAAAGAATGTGTTTGGAAAGAAGTCTCATGAAAAGACCAGTCAAGAAACGTGGAGGAATACATGTGTTCTGAAGCAGGAAGTGATTGAAAGGGAAATAAATGCCTAGAAATTTGTGAACTTGAGGATGAAATACATATCCTATGATGTGCATCAACTGAAGAAATAGTAATGTACCAGTGTTGAATAAAAATGAACGTCAAAACACACATCATGTCCCATAGGAATCTACGTGCATTCATGTTAAACTGGGTCAGTTACTGTAGAAATATTAGGATTTCAGCACTAGGAAACAAATATGTATTTCAGGTGGATGACTATTTCTGAGAATAATCTTGTGAAAAGTTGATTATAAATCCCCATATATGAACATGAATGAATTTAGGGAGTATATAATATGACACATACATTTCATATTTTGAAAAATCTGGAGAGTGTGTGTATGTGTGTATATATATATATATATATATATATATATATACAAAAAAACACACACACAATCACAGACATTAAAGAGTAGAAATATATATGCCAATCGAAATTCATCATGAAATATTTATCATCCACAGATCCAAAAATATTTATTTTACTGAACATGTATTTATGTATCATGTTGTTCAAGTGGGAAGCTCACCTGGAGGTTGAATTTTCAGTTCCAACAGCGTTTAGGAGGAGTGATCTCTTCTCACAATTTGTATCTGCCAAGTCAGGCACCTCACAAGAATGGACGTGGGATAGGAGGTAGGATTCTATATGTGCATGTAAAAATGCATGTTGCTGAATAGGCTACAGAGAAAGGGAGACAGGAATTCACATATTTTGTTAACTTTCAAAACACATGGAGAACTATTTCTATTAAATTGGACTAGATTTATAACACCTACCCTTTATAATGCAAAAGGCCAGTCCAACTATACACCAGGCCTCCTCTGAACTGCCTGTATTTCTATTCTGTTTGAGTTATTTTTCTCCATCATATTAGTATTCGTAGTCACAATCTAGTAGGGTATGGGTTAGTGTCAGGGATTCAGTATTTCGAACGGAAAATAGGAAAATGAATCCAATGTGTAGGCCAATATGTGCTACAAAAAAATCTTCCCACTCTCATCCAGAACATTGCCTTGACATTACCTTCACAATAAATAAGACACAATTTGATGAGAAGAGTTAGAAATGCTGTGAATACATATGTGGAATGGAAAATGCTCAGGAGTTCACAACCTTGGAGGTGGTAGACTAGTTTCCATGAGTAAGGGACAGGGTAAACACTCCACAAACGTGGAGCTCTGCTGGCCTAAAGACTTTGTGAGAAACTGACACTGAGGTTGGGCACTTGAAATATATGTTTTTGTCAGGAGCTTTAGCTTCCTTTGTAGTGAGACCATCAAACCTGGTCTCCATCTAGGTGACCTGGAGGACATGGTTTCTGGTTTTCCAATGAACATGAGGCAGAAGTGCTGAATTCTCTCTTTGCAGGTAAACTGTGGCCACTGGGGTCTAAGTGTCTCCGTTTGTGGACTGTGAAGCCATTTGGTCATCCTCCACTTTTCGTGGTGTTTCTTGCTGCTGCACTGGAAGTCTGGAATTTGCTTCAGGAAATACAAGGAGTTCAACTGGGACACAGTGCTGGAGGGAGTTCTGTCACGTGTGGTGGGTCAAGGTCCTAGGAGAATGCACCAGCCAGGCTTCTATCCCACAGAGCTTGCCCCGTTGACCATAGCAACCTGATTCTGAACATTGCCCTGAAACCTCTCCATATAACAAGATGCCTTTACATAGAAGGGTCTGCTCACTGCACCATGTCAGTCACAAGCCATTTGGAAGCCAATGGCAGATCCACATGGCCCCACCACAGATGTTTTATCACACACCTGCACACCACTGCTCTAGGCCCACTACTCAGCAGGCCCGAAATTACTGGCATCTCTGTTTTACACCATTTTCATGAAACCCAGTCAATCAAGGCACTGTCTGGTAAACTCATGATCAGCAACAGGACATCCAAAGGTTCTCCAGTGCCACCTGGTCATGGGAATTTCAAAAATGTCATGGTATTTATCTAGCTAGCCATTTTTAAAGGATGAAGTTGGAGGCACTGTGGGTTTCCATTCCTTCAGGAACCATTAAATGGTGAGGAAGCTCATTTCAATGAAAGCTCTGGAGAACTCTCACAAACAAGGCTACCCAAAGAATGGCCAAAAGGTCACATGAAGCCAGGCCCATTGAGGTCTACAATGTGAGGTCCACGTGTGTTTGGACTCTCAACTATGGCTGCCAGGTCTTTAAGAATAAAATCATGTGATATCCGGGCTGAGATTCCCAGTGCTCTGTGGAAAGCCAGCCTGGGCCTAGATCTCAGTTTCCAAGGGCGACTCTCATGCATGGCCTCCTCAAATACCAACACAATTCACAGCAATACTTCTCTGAGGTCAGTTCCAGAACTCAGTCTCGAAGGGGAATCACACCAGAGTTCAAGCCCAGGTGGACCCAGTCATTTCTACCCACTGCCACACCAATGACCACAATTCAAACCAAAACACTGCCACATGGCCCTCATCTTCTTCCATATAGACACTCATCATAACCTCTGGCTGGAGGTTTCCATGAGGGGCACAGCCCAAGACAGTGTCCACAATAAGCTCCCTTGCCTCTCATTTGCCTAATGTCAGGGTGGACTGGACACCCTTCCTGTGAACCTGGAGTGATCAAATAGGCCTGCCTTTAATACTGCTCTACTTCTCCAATTGGAGGCCTACTGACTGCCCGGTATAGATTCTTTGTGTGAACTGGAGTCATGAGAAAACCCAAGCACCTATGGGCTAGCCTCTGCAGGGCTTTGAAGAACTCGTTTGACACAAAGGATCCCTATTCTCACTTGATGGAGGTCAGGAACCTTACAGAGGAAGGCGAGAGACTTCATCCACCATGACTACTTTTGTGCCAATTTGGCTTTGGATGCACACATGGGATCTTTCTTTGGATCCATAAGGTGCTAACAATCTAAGCCACAGCCTCACACAGGGCCAAGAGGCTGATTCAGACACATCCCTTTGCAAAGCAATTAAGCAAAGAACCACAGGTGGTGCCCATTCATTTCCATTTGAAAACTGTTTTCCTCAGGCTTCACAAAGGGGTGCCCTGAGGCAAAGGCCTTCCTGACATTCAGGGCAACAGAACAATAGGTAAGCCAAAGGCCCAAAGCAGGCTTTCTCCAGGGAGACTTTACTGGTCACACTGATATCTGAGTTTTCTGAGATGCTCACCATTCCTTTCAACTATCCAGTACATGGCCATGCCACCGAGATTGCAGGTGGTACATATCTTGGACACAAAACCATGAGCCTATTCTGGAGAGTGGCCAGAATTCAGGAAGAAAACAGGAACTTAGGAAGATAGTAGGTGTTGCCCATCCATAAGGCAAGCCGCAGTCCATTCATAAATTGGGCAGGATGAATGCTGGGAAGCTTTCTACTAGACAGGACACATCCATTGATGCATTCTCTTTTCTAATGTCTACAACCAGGGACACAGTGGGATACACAAACATAGAAACACTCGCCTTGTCAAAAGCCTTACTAGAAACAGTCCACTCCAAACCAAACAAACCGCCTTTCCTACCTATTCTCAGAACATGAGACCAAACCACAAACTCACACCCACACCCACAAAGGCACCTCCTTCCAAGTTGGTCTGTGACTACCCAGAGTGTCATCTGACTGGTGGGCCATACTATGTTCCCCCGAAAGGGCCTGTCCTGTCTCACATCTGGCCTCCTTGGCCAACTCTGTGAAGTTGTCAGGAGCCAGCAGTGAGCCACTACCTGCTTTCTCAGGAAAGGCCCCTCTGCAGAGCTTTCCTGGCATTTGGCAATCCTCACATCAGTGGGTACCAAGAAAGACTGACTCTGTCCTTGGTAAATCCAAACAAGTGAGCCCACTGGGACTGGGACTGGGACTGGCTCTGGGTGCCTGGCTTCCTGGATCCCAAGTTCAGAGAGTTCCATCACCAAGGAAGTGAGGTGAGGTCACTTCCTTCAGGAACTGAATGAGGTCACTGCCTTGGCAACCACTGTGTCCTAACAGTTGCTTCCAAGGCTCCCATGAGTTGGAGGCTGCCCCTCCTTCCTGTAACACTTTCACAAGTTAGAATGGAATATCAACCACAGGCACCAAGGAACAGCTCTCCACACAGGCCTGCTTTGGTCCATCTTGTCTACATTAAGAAGAGAGAGGTTCATTCAGACACATCCCTTCATCCTGACCAGGTTGTTTGCCATGGAAGATGACTTCTGCTCTCTCAGGTCCTTCATAGCTGCCTACATCTTCTCCAGGTATCATTTCTGCATGGACCTTTGAGGTTCTCAGCAGGTGGAAAATCCCCCACATTCCTGTATTGTAAGACCCACTCTGTCCCTGCTCTTCTGTAAAGTTAGATTGAGGGAAGAGTGTATGGTTAGGGTTAAGAACCTGTTTGATGTGGCTTAGGAATCACTCTGCTGGATGAAGAATGGTATTGGGAACCTGCGATATTTATAATAATATATAGGTGAAATGTATGTATGAAAACAGAAATCCAAGTAAGATTTGAAGGCCAGAAGGGCATTGGGCCCTTGATTGGGATACTTAGCTTTGAATGACTTTCTGCACAGATGTCTCAGATAAATCGATATACAATGGCATAGGACCTTGTACCTTGGATGATTGAATGTAGAAGAGAACATCCAGTCAAAAAGGGATAGTAGGTAGGATTAGGAAGATAGTTGGTATGTTTTGGAAGAAGAGTGAGTATACAATTTGGACCAAAAGTTCTTTAGCAATAGGGTGTCGGTTAGAGAGTGAATGTAAACGTTAGCACATGTGAAGAGTCAGTCACAATGATGAACTGGGGAACATATGTAGGAAAGCAGATATCAATAGAGACATTAGGAAATCAGGCAAAGTATAAAGTGAGTGAGTGGATTAGACATTTTCAACAGGGTTGAGGTTGAATATATCATCTTAGGAAGAAACAAATGTGTAGTCACCAATAGCATTGACATTTGACAGCATTAGGCAACTTGGACAAGGATGTTTTTAGTAATCCATGCTCACTTTCCAATGAGGCTTTGGTGCAATCATAAGTGTGACCTTTGCATTTTGTGTCCAGAATATCACTGTGATAAAATGTATATGTAGATCAGGTGACATGAGTGTTTCTTCCACCATTTCTGGGAGTAATATGTTGAAGACATATAAATTAGCCTTTGGGGGTACAAATAGGTGTACCCTGGGTCTATGAATATAGAGATAACGCATGAATAGACCATACTGTGAATAAATAGTATAACAGGTTCCAATTTAAATAATGGATTGCATTGATATCTGAAAATATATAGGAAATCTAATATTGATACACAACCATTCATTCTAACCAGTTATACATCTAATGGTGATATTGGGGTTATGGTTTACCATGAAGGGGGTGTGAGTTTTGCTTCACAAGGGATTATGGAAATGGAAAAGAATGTGTTTGGAAAGAAGTCTCATGAAAAGACCAGTCAAGAAACGTGGAGGATTACATGTGTTCTGAAGCAGGAAGTGATTGAAAGGGAAATAAATGCCTAGAAATTTGTGAACTTGAGGATGAAATACATATCCTATGATGTGCATCAACTGAAGAAATAGTAATGTACCAGTGTTGAATAAAAATGAACGTCAAAATACACATCATGTCCCATAGGAATCTACTTGCATTCATGTTAAACTGGGTCAGTTACTGTAGAAATATTAGGATTTCAGCACTAGGAAACAAATATGTATTTCAGGTGGATGACTATTTCTGAGAATAATCTTGTGAAAAGTTGATTATAAATCCCCATATATGAACATGAATGAATTTAGGGAGTATATAATATGACACATACATTTCATATTTTGAAAAATCTGGAGAGTGTGTGTATGTGTGTATATATATATATATATATATATATATATATATATATATATATATATATATATATATATAACACACACACAAACACAGACATTAAAGAGTAGAAATATATATCCAATCAAAATTCATCATGAAATATTTATCATCCACAGATCCAAAAATATTTATTTTACTGAACATGTATTTATGTATCATGTTGTTCAAGTGGGAAGCTCACCTGGAGGTTGAAATCTCTGTTCCAACAGCATTTAGGAGGAGTGATCTCTTCTCACAATTTGTATCTGCCAAGTCAGCCACCTCACAAGAATGGACGTGGGATAGGAGGTAGGATTCTATATGTGCATGTAAAAATGCATGTTGCTGAATAGGCTACAGAGAAAGGGAGACAGGAATTCACATATTTGTTAACTTTCAAAACACATGGAGAACTATTTCTATTAAATTGGACTAGATTTATAACACCTACCCTTTATAATGCAAAAGGCCAGTCCAACTATACACCAGGCCTCCTCTGAACTGCCTGTATTTCTATTCTGTTTGAGTTATTTTTCTCCATCATATTAGTATTCGTAGTCACAATCTAGTAGGGTATGGGTTAGTGTCAGGGATTCAGTATTTCGAACGGAAAATAGGAAAATGAATCCAATGTGTAGGCCAATATGTGCTACAAAAAAATCTTCCCACTCTCATGCAGAACATTGTCTTGACATTACCTTCGCAATAAATAAGACACAATTTGAGGAGAAGAGTTAGAAATGCTGTGAATACATATGTGGAATGGAAAATGCTCAGGAGTTCACAACCTTGGAGGTGGTAGACAAGTGTCCATGAGTAAACGACAGGGTAAACACTCCACAAACATGGAGCTCTGCTGGCCTAAAGACTTTGTGAGAAACTGCCTCTTAGGTTGGGCACTTGAAATATATGTTGTTGTCAGGAGCTTTAGCTTCCTTTGTAGTTTGACCATCAAACCTGGTCTCCATCTAGGTGACCTGGATGACATGGTTTCTGATTTTCCAATGAACATGAGGCAGAAGTGCTGAATTCTCTCTTTGCAGGTAAACTGTGACCACTGGGGTCTAAGTGTCTCCCTGTGTGGACTGTGAAGCCATTTGGTCATCCTCCAGTTTTCGTGGTGTTTCTTGCTGCTGCACTGGAAGTCTGGAATTTGCTTCAGGAAATACAAGGGGTTCAACTGGGACACAGTGCTGGAGGGAGTTCTGTCACGTGTGGTGGGTCAAGGTCCTAGGAGAATGCACCAGCCAGGCTTCTATCCCACAGAGCTTGCCCCCTTGACCATAGCAACCTGATTCTGAACATTGCCCTGAAACCTCTCCATATAACAAGATGCCTTTACATAGAAGGGTCTGCTCACTGCACCATGTCAGTCACAAGCCATTTGGAAGCCAATGGCAGATCCACATGGCCCCACCACAGATGTTTTATCACACACCTGCACACCACTGCTCTAGGCCCACTACTCAGCGGGCCCCAACTTACTGGCATCTCTGTTTTACACCATTTTCATGAAACCCAGTCAATCAAGGCACTGTCTGGTACACTCATGATCAGCAACAGGACATCCAAAGGTTCTCCAGTGCCACCTGGTCATGGGAATTTCAAAAATGTCATGGTATTTATCTAGCTAGCCATTTTTAAAGGATGAAGTTGGAGGCACTGTGGGTTTCCATTCCTTCAGGAACCATTAAATGGTGAGGAAGCTCATTTCAACGAAAGCTCTGGAGAACTCTCACAAACAAGGCTTTTCAAAGAGTGGCCAAAAGGTCACAGGAAGCCAGGCCCATTGAGGTCTACAATGTGTGGTCCACGTGGGTTTGGACTCTCCACGATGGATGCCAGGTCTTTAAGAATAAAATCATGTGATATCCGGGCTGAGATTCCCAGTGCTCGGTGGAAAGCCAGCCTGGGCCTAGATCTCAGTTTCCAAGGGCGACTCTCATGCGTGGCCTTCTAACATCCCGACACAATTCACGGCAATACTTCTCTGAGGTCAGTTCCAGAACTCAGTCTCCAAGGGGAATCACACCAGAGTTCAAGCCCAGGTGGACCCAGTCATCTCTTCCCACTGCCACACCACAATTCAAACCAAAACACTGCCACATGGCCCTCATCTTCTTCCATATAGACACTCATCATAACCTCTGGCTGGAGGTTTCCATGAGGGGCACAGCCCAAGACAGTGTCCACAATAAGCTCCCTTGCCTCTCATTTGCCTAATGTCAGGGTGGACTGGACACCCTTCCTGTGAACCTGGAGTGATCAAATAGGCCTGCCGTTAATACTGCTCTACTTCTCCAATTGGAGGCCTACTGACTGCCCGGTATAGATTCTTTGTGTGAACTGGAGTCATGAGAAATCCCAAGCACCTATGGGCTAGCCTCTGCAGGGCTTTGAAGAACTCGTTTGACACAAAGGATCCCTATTCTCACTTGATGGAGGTCAGGAACCTTACAGAGGATTGCGAGAGACTTCATCCACCATGACTGCTTTTGTGCCAATTTGGCTTTGGATGCACACATGGGATATTTCTTTGGATCCATCAGGGGATGACAATATGAGCCACAGCCTCACACAGGGCCAAGAGGCTGATTCAGACACATCCCTTTGCAAAGCAATTAAGCAAAGAGCCACAAGTAATGCCCATTCATTTCCATTTGAAAACTGTTTTCTTCAGGCTTCACAAAGGGGTGCCCTGAGGCAAAGGCCTTCCTGACATTCAGGGCAACAGAACAATAGGTAAGCCAAAGGCCCGAAGCAGGCTTTCTCCAGGGAGACTTTACTGGTCACACTGATAGCTGAGTTTTCTGAGATGCTCATGATTCCTTTCAACTATCCAGTACATGGCCATGCCACCGAGCTTGCAGGTGGTACATATCTTGGACACAAAACCATGAGCCTATTCTGGAGAGTGGCCAGAATTCAGGAAGAAAACAGGAACTTAGGAAGATAGTAGGTGTTGCCCATCCATAAGGCAAGCCGCAGTCCATTCATAAATTGGGCAGGATGAATGCTGGGAAGCTTTCTACTAGACAGGACACATCCATTGATGCATTCTCTTTTCTAATGTCTACAACCAGGGACACAGTGGGATACACAAACCTAGAAACACTCACCTTGTCAAAAGCCTTAGTAGAAACAGTCCACTCCAAACCAAACAAACCGCCTTTCCTACCTATTCTCAGAACATGAGACCAAACCACAAACTCACACCCACACCCACAAAGGCACCTCCTTCCAAGTTGGTCTGTGACTACCCAGAGTGTCATCTGACTGGTGGGCCATACTATGTTCCCCCGAAAGGGCCTGTCCTGTCTCACATCTGGCCTCCTTGGCCAACTCTGTGAAGTTGTCAGGAGCCAGCGGTGAGCCACTACCTGCTTTCTCAGGAAAGGCCCCTCTGCAGAGCTTTCCTGGCATTTGGCAATCCTCACATCAGTGGGTACCAAGAAAGACTGACTCTGTCCTTGGTAAATCCAAACAAGTGAGCCCACTGGGACTGGGACTGGGACTGGCTCTGGGAGCCTGGCTTCCTGGATCCCAAGATCAGAGAGTTCCATCACCAAGGAAGTGAGGTGAGGTCACTTCCTTCAGGAACTGAATGAGGTCACTGCCTTGGCAACCACTGTGTCCTAACAGTTGCTTCCAAGGCTCCCATGAGATGGAGGCTGCCCCTCCTTCCTGTGACACTTTCACAAGTTAGAATGGAATATCAACCACAGGCACCAAGGAACAGCTCTCCACACAGGCCTGCTTTGGTCCACCTTGTCTACATTAAGAAGAGAGAGGTTCATTCAGACACATCCCTTCATCCTGACCAGGTTGTTTGCCATGGAAGATGACTTCTGCTCTCTCAGGCCCTTCATAGCTGCCTACATCTTCTCCAGGTATCATTTCTGCATGGACCTTTGAGGTTCTCAGCAGGTGGAAAATCCCCCACATTAGTGTATTGTAAGACCCACTCTGTCCCTGCTCTTCTGTAAAGATAGATTGAGGGAAAAGTGTATGGTTAGGGTTAAGAACCTGTTTGATGTGGCTTAGGAATCACTCTGCTGGATGAAGAATGGTATTGGGAACCTGCGATATTTATAATAATATATAGGTGAAATATATGTATGAAAACAGAAATCCAAGTAAGATTTGAAGGCCAGAAGGGCATTGGGCCCTTGATTGGGATACTTAGCTTTGAATGACTTTCTGCACAGATGTCTCAGATAAATCGATATACAATGGCATAGGACCTTGTACCTTGGATGATTGAATGTAGAAGAGAACATCCAGTCAAAAAGGGATAGTAGGTAGGATTAGGAAGATAGTTGGTAAGATTTGGAAGAAGAGTGAGTATACAATTTGGACCAAAAGTTCTTTAGCAATAAGGTGTCTGTTAGAGAGTGAATGTAAACGTCAGCACATGTGAAGAATCAGTCACAATGATGAACTGGGGAACATATGTAGGAAAGCAGATATCAATAGAGACATTAGGAAATCAGGCAAAGTATAAAGTGAGTGAATGGATTAGACATTTTCAACAGGGTTGAGGTTGAATATATCATCTTAGGAAGAAACAAATGTGTAGTCACCAATAGCATTGACATTTGAGAGCATTAGGCAACCTGGACTTGGATGTTTTTAGTAATCCATGCTCACTTTCCAATGAGGCTTTGGTGCAATCATAAGTGTGACCTTTGCATTTTGTGTCCAGAATATCACTGTGATAAAATGTATATGTAGATCAGGTGACATGAGTGTTTCTTCCACCATTTCTGGGAGTAATATGTTGAAGACATATAAATTAGCCTTTGGGGGTACAAATAGGTGTACCCTGGGTCTATGAATATAGAGATAACGCATGAATAGACCATACTGTGAATAAATAGTATAACAGGTTCCAATTTAAATAATGGATTGCATTGATATCTGAAAATATATAGGAAATCTAATATTGATACACAACCATTCATTCTAACCAGTTATACATCTAATGGTGATATTGGGGTTATGGTTTACCATGAACGGGGTGTGAGTTTTGCTTCACAAGGGATTATGGAAATGGAAAAGAATGTGTTTGGAAAGAAGTCTCATGAAAAGACCAGTCAAGAAACGTGGAGGAATACATGTGTTCTGAAGCAGGAAGTGATTGAAAGGGAAATAAATGCCTAGAAATTTGTAAACTTGAGGATGAAATACATATCCTATGATGTGCATCAACTGAAGAAATAGTAATGTACCAGTGTTGAATAAAAATGAACGTCAAAACACACATCATGTCCCATAGGAATCTACTTGCATTCATGTTAAACTGGGTCAGTTACTGTAGAAATATTAGGATTTCAGCACTAGGAAACAAATATGTATTTCAGGTGGATGACTATTTCTGAGAATAATCTTGTGAAAAGTTGATTATAAATCCCCATATATGAACATGAATGAATTTAGGGAGTATATAATATGACACATACATTTCATATTTTGAAAAATCTGGAGAGTGTGTGTATGTGTGTGTATATATATATATATATATATATATATATATATATATATATATATATATATATATATATATAAAACACACACACAAACATAGACATTAAAGAGTAGAAATATATATCCAATCAAAATTCATCATGAAATATTTATCATCCACAGATCCAAAAATATTTATTTTACTGAACATGTATTTATGTATCATGTTGTTCAAGTGGGAAGCTCACCTGGAGGTTGAATTCTCTGTTCCAACAGCATTTAAGAGGAGTGATCTCTTCTCACAATTTGTATCTGCCAAGTCAGCCACCTCACAAGAATGGACGTGGGATAGGAGGTAGGATTCTATATGTGCATGTAAAAATGCATGTTGCTGAATAGGCTACAGAGAAAGGGAGACAGGAATTCACATATTTGTTAATTTTCAAAACACATGGAGAACTATTTCTATTAAATTGGACTAGATTTATAACACATACCCTTTATAATGCAAAAGGCCAGTCCAACTATACACCAGGCCTCCTCTGAACTGCCTGTATTTCTATTCTGTTTGAGTTATTTTTCTCCATCATATTAGTATTCGTAGTCACAATCTAGTAGGGTATGGGTTAGTGTCAGGGATTCTGTATTTCGAACGGAAAATAGGAAAATGAATCCAATGTGTAGGCCAATATGTGCTACAAAAAAATCTTCCCACTCTCATCCAGAACATTGCCTTGACATTAGATTCGCAATAAATAAGACACAATTTGAGGAGAAGAGTTAGAAATGCTGTGAATACATATGTGGAATGGAAAATGCTCAGGAGTTCACAACCTTGGAGGTGGTAGACAAGTGTCCATGAGTAAACGACAGGGTAAACACTCCACAAACATGGAGCTCTGCTGGCCTAAAGACTTTGTGAGAAACTGCCTCTTAGGTTGGGCACTTGAAATATATGTTGTTGTCAGGAGCTTTAGCTTCCTTTGTAGTTTGACCATCAAACCTGGTCTGCATCTAGGTGACCTGGAGGACATGGTTTCTGATTTTCCAATGAACATGAGGCAGAAGTGCTGAATTCTCTCTTTGCAGGTAAACTGTGGCCACTGGGGTCTAAGTGTCTCCCTGTGTGGACTGTGAAGCCATTTGGTCATCCTCCACTTTTCGTGGTGTTTCTTGCTGCTGCACTGTAAGTCTGGAATTTGCTTCAGGAAATACAAGGAGTTCAACTGGGACACAGTGCTGGAGGGAGTTCTGTCACGTGTGGTGGGTCAAGGTCCTAGGAGAATGCACCAGCCAGGCTTCTATCCCACAGAGCTTGCCCCCTTGACCATAGCAACCTGATTCTGAACATTGCCCTGAAACCTCTCTATATAACAAGATGCCTTTACATAGAAGGGTCTGCTCACTGCACCATGTCAGTCACAAGCCATTTGGAAGCCAATGGCAGATCCACATGGCCCCACCACAGATGTTTTATCACACACCTGCACACCACTGCTCTAGGCCCACTACTCAGCGGGCCCCAACTTACTGGCATCTCTGTTTTACACCATTTTCATGAAACCCAGTCAATCAAGGCACTGTCTGGTACACTCATGATCAGCAACAGGACATCCAAAGGTTCTCCAGTGCCACCTGGTCATGGGAATTTCAAAAATGTCATGGTATTTATCTAGCTAGCCATTTTTAAAGGATGAAGTTGGAGGCACTGTGGGTTTCCATTCCTTCAGGAACCATTAAATGGTGAGGAAGCTCATTTCAACGAAAGCTCTGGAGAACTCTCACAAACAAGGCTTCCCAAAGAGTGGCCAAAAGGTCACAGGAAGCCAGGCCCATTGAGGTCTACAATGTGTGGTCCACGTGGGTTTGGACTCTCCACGATGGCTGCCAGGTCTTTAAGAATAAAATCATGTGATATCCGGGCTGAGATTCCCAGTGCTCTGTGGAAAGCCAGCCTGGGCCTAGATCTCAGTTTCCAAGGGCGACTCTCATGCGTGGCCTTCTAACATCCCGACACAATTCACGGCAATACTTCTCTGAGGTCAGTTCCAGAACTCAGTCTCCAAGGGGAATCACACCAGAGTTCAAGCCCAGGTGGACCCAGTCATCTCTTCCCACTGCCACACCACAATTCAAACCAAAACACTGCCACATGGCCCTCATCTTCTTCCATATAGACACTCATCATAACCTCTGGCTGGAGGTTTCCATGAGGGGCACAGCCCAAGACAGTGTCCACAATAAGCTCCCTTGCCTCTCATTTGCCTAATGTCAGGGTGGACTGGACACCCTTCCTGTGAACCTGGAGTGATCAAATAGTCCTGCCGTTAATACTGCTCTACTTCTCCAATTGGAGGCCTACTGACTGCCCGGTATAGATTCTTTGCGTGAACTGGAGTCATGAGAAAACCCAAGCACCTATGGGCTAGCCTCTGCAGGGCTTTGAAGAACTCGTTTGACACAAAGGATCCCTATTCTCACTTGATGGAGGTCAGGAACCTTACAGAGGAAGGCGAGAGACTTCATCCACCATGACTGCTTTTGTGCCAATTTGGCTTTGGATGCACACATGGGATCTTTCTTTGGATCCATCAGGTGCTGACAATCTAAGCCACAGCCTCACACAGGGCCAAGAGGCTGATTCAGACACATCCCTTTGCAAAGCAATTAAGCAAAGAGCCACAGGTGATGCCCATTCATTTCCATTTGAAAACTGTTTTCCTCAGGCTTCACAAAGGGGTGCCCTGAGGCAAAGGCCTTCCTGACATTCAGGGCAACAGAACAATAGGTAAGCCAAAGGCCCAAAGCAGGCTTTCTCCAGGGAGACTTTACTGGTCACACTGATATCTGAGTTTTCTGAGATGCTCACCATTCCTTTCAACTATCCAGTACATGGCCATGCCACCGAGCTTGCAGGTGGTACATATCTTGGACACAAAACCATGAGCCTATTCTGGAGAGTGGCCAGAATTCAGGAAGAAAACAGGAACTTAGGAAGATAGTAGGTGTTGCCCATCCATAAGGCAAGCCGCAGTCCATTCATAAATTGGGCAGGATGAATGCTGGGAAGCTTTCTACTAGACAGGACACATCCATTGATGCATTCTCTTTTCTAATGTCTACAACCAGGGACACAGTGGGATACACAAACATAGAAACACTCGCCTTGTCAAAAGCCTTACTAGAAACAATCCACTCCAAACAAAACAAACCGCCTTTCCTACCTATTCTCAGAACATGAGACCAAACCACAAACTCACACCCACACCCACAAAGGCACCTCCTTCCAAGTTGGTCTGTGACTACCCAGAGTGTCATCTGACTGGTGGGCCATACTATGTTCCCCCGAAAGGGCCTGTCCTGTCTCACATCTGGCCTCCTTGGCCAACTCTGTGAAGTTGTCAGGAGCCAGCGGTGAGCCACTACCTGCTTTCTCAGGAAAGGCCCCTCTGCAGAGCTTTCCTGGCATTTGGCAATCCTCACATCAGTGGGTACCAAGAAAGACTGACTCTGTCCTTGGTAAATCCAAACAAGTGAGCCCACTGGGACTGGGACTGGGACTGGCTCTGGGTGCCTGGCTTCCTGGATCCCAAGATCAGAGAGTTCCATCACCAAGGAAGTGAGGTGAGGTCACTTCCTTCAGGAACTGAATGAGGTCACTGCCTTGGCAACCACTGTGTCCTAACAGTTGCTTCCAAGGCTCCCATGAGATGGAGGCTGCCCCTCCTTCCTGTGACACTTTCACAAGTTAGAATGGCATATCAACCATAGGCACCAAGGAACAGCTCTCCACACAGGCCTGCTTTGGTCCACCTTGTCTACATTAAGAAGAGAGAGGTTCATTCAGACACATCCCTTCATCCTGACCAGGTTGTTTGCCATGGAAGATGACTTCTGCTCTCTCAGGCCCTTCATAGCTGCCTACATCTTCTCCAGGTATCATTTCTGCATGGACCTTTGAGGTTCTCAGCAGGTGGAAAATCCCCCACATTAGTGTATTGTAAGACCCACTCTGTCCCTGCTCTTCTGTAAAGATAGATTGAGGGAAGAGTGTATGGTTAGGGTTAAGAACCTGTTTGATGTGGCTTAGGAATCACTCTGCTGGATGAAGAATGGTATTGGGAACCTGCGATATTTATAATAATATATAGGTGAAATATATGTATGAAAACAGAAATCCAAGTAAGATTTGAAGGCCAGAAGGGCATTGGGCCCTTGATTGGGATACTTAGCTTTGAATGACTTTCTGCACAGATGTCTCAGATAAATCGATATACAATGGCATAGGACCTTGTACCTTGGATGATTGAATGTAGAAGAGAACATCCAGTCAAAAAGGGATAGTAGGTAGGATTAGAAGATAGTTGGTAAGTTTTGGAAGAAGAGTGAGTATACAATTTGGACCAAAAGTTCTTTAGCAATAAGGTGTCTGTTAGAGAGTGAATGTAAACGTCAGCACATGTGAAGAGTCAGTCACAATGATGAACTGGGGAACATATGTAGGAAAGCAGATACCAATAGAGACATTAGGAAATCAGGCAAAGTATAAAGTGAGTGAATGGATTAGACATTTTCAACAGGGTTGAGGTTGAATATATCATCTTAGGAAGAAACAAATGTGTAGTCAACAATAGCATTGACATTTGACAGCATTAGGCAACCTGGACAAGGATGTTTTTAGTAATCCATGCTCACTTTCCAATGAGGCTTTGGTGCAATCATAAGTGTGACCTTTGCATTTTGTGTCCAGAATATCACTGTGATAAAATGTATATGTAGATCAGGTGACATGAGTGTTTCTTCCACCATTTCTGGGAGTAATATGTTGAAGACATATAAATTAGCCTTTGGGGGTACAAATAGGTGTACCCTGGGTCTATGAATATAGAGATAACGCATGAATAGACCATACTGTGAATAAATAGTATAACAGGTTCCAATTTAAATAATGGATTGCATTGATATCTGAAAATATATAGGAAATCTAATATTGATACACAAGCATTCATTCTAACCAGTTATACATCTAATGGTGATATTGGGGTTATGGTTTACCATGAACGGGGTGTGAGTTTTGCTTCACAAGGGATTATGGAAATGGAAAAGAATGTGTTTGGAAAGAAGTCTCATGAAAAGACCAGTCAAGAAACGTGGAGGAATACATGTGTTCTGAAGCAGGAAGTGATTGAAAGGGAAATAAATGCCTAGAAATTTGTGAACTTGAGGATGAAATACATATCCTGTGATGTGCATCAACTGAAGAAATAGTAATGTACCAGTGTTGAATAAAAATGAACGTCAAAACACACATCATGTCCCATAGGAATCTACTTGCATTCATGTTAAACTGGGTCAGTTACTGTAGAAATATTAGGATTTCAGCACTAGGAAACAAATATGTATTTCAGGTGGATGTCTATTTCTGAGAATAATCTTGTGAAAAGTTGATTATAAATCCCCATATATGAACATGAATAAATTTAGGGAGTATATAATATGACACATACATTTCATATTTTGAAAAATCTGGAGAGTGTGTGTATGTGTGTATATATATATATATATATATATATATATATATATATATATATATATACAAAAAAACACACACACAAACACAGACATTAAAGAGTAGAAATATATATCCAATCAAAATTCATCATGAAATATTTATCATCCACGGATCCAAAAATATTTATTTTACTGAACATGTATTTATGTATCATGTTGTTCAAGTGGGAAGCTCACCTGGAGGTTGAATTCTCTGTTCCAACAGCATTTAGGAGGAGTGATCTCTTCTCACAATTTGTATCTGCCAAGTCAGCCACCTCACAAGAATGGACGTGGGATAGGAGGTAGGATTCTATATGTGCATGTAAAAATGCATGTTGCTGAATAGGCTACAGAGAAAGGGAGACAGGAATTCACATATTTGTTAACTTTCAAAACACTTGGAGAACTATTTCTATTAAATTGGACTAGATTTATAACACCTACCCTTTATAATGCAAAAGGCCAGTCCAACTATACACCAGGCCTCCTCTGAACTGCCTGTATTTCTATTCTGTTTGAGTTATTTTTCTCCATCATATTAGTATTCGTAGTCACAATCTAGTAGGGTATGGGTTAGTGTCAGGGATTCAGTATTTCGAACGGAAAATAGGAAAATGAATCCAATGTGTAGGCCAATATGTGCTACAAAAAAATCTTCCCACTCTCATCCAGAACATTGCCTTGACATTAGATTCGCAATAAATAAGACACAATTTGAGGAGAAGAGTTAGAAATGCTGTGAATACATATGTGGAATGGAAAATGCTCAGGAGTTCACAACCTTGGAGGTGGTAGACAAGTGTCCATGAGTAAACGACAGGGTAAACACTCCACAAACATGGAGCTCTGCTGGCCTAAAGACTTTGTGAGAAACTGCCTCTTAGGTTGGGCACTTGAAATATATGTTGTTGTCAGGAGCTTTAGCTTCCTTTGTAGTTTGACCATCAAACCTGGTCTGCATCTAGGTGACCTGGATGACATGGTTTCTGATTTTCCAATGAACATGAGGCAGAAGTGCTGAATTCTCTCTTTGCAGGTAAACTGTGGCCACTGGGGTCTAAGTGTCTCCCTGTGTGGACTGTGAAGCCATTTGGTCATCCTCCACTTTTCGTGGTGTTTCTTGCTGCTGCACTGGAAGTCTGGAATTTGCTTCAGGAAATACAAGGATTTCAACTGGGACACAGTGCTGGAGGGAGTTCTGTCACGTGTGGTGGGTCAAGGTCCTAGGAGAATGCACCAGCCAGGCTTCTATCCCACAGAGCTTGCCCCCTTGACCATAGCAACCTGATTCTGAACATTGCCCTGAAACCTCTCCATATAACAAGATGCCTTTACATAGAAGGGTCTGCTCACTGCACCATGTCAGTCACAAGCCATTTGGAAGCCAATGGCAGATCCACATGGCCCCACCACAGATGTTTTATCACACACCTGCACACCACTGCTCTAGGCCCACTACTCAGCGGGCCCCAACTTACTGGCATCTCTGTTTTACACCATTTTCATGAAACCCAGTCAATCAAGGCACTGTCTGGTACACTCATGATCAGCAACAGGACATCCAAAGGTTCTCCAGTGCCACCTGGTCATGGGAATTTCAAAAATGTCATGGTATTTATCTAGCTAGCCATTTTTAAAGGAAGAAGTTGGAGGCACTGTGGGTTTCCATTCCTTCAGGAACCATTAAATGGTGAGGAAGCTCATTTCAACGAAAGCTCTGGAGAACTCTCACAAACAAGGCTTCCCAAAGAGTGGCCAAAAGGTCACAGGAAGCCAGGCCCATTGAGGTCTACAATGTGTGGTCCACGTGGGTTTGGACTCTCCACGATGGCTGCCAGGTCTTTAAGAATAAAATCATGTGATATCCGGGCTGAGATTCCCAGTGCTCTGTGGAAAGCCAGCCTGGGCCTAGATCTCAGTTTCCAAGGGCGACTCTCATGCGTGGCCTTCTAACATCCCGACACAATTCACGGCAATACTTCTCTGAGGTCAGTTCCAGAACTCAGTCTCCAAGGGGAATCACACCAGAGTTCAAGCCCAGGTGGACCCAGTCATCTCTTCCCACTGCCACACCACAATTCAAACCAAAACACTGCCACATGGCCCTCATCTTCTTCCATATAGACACTCATCATAACCACTGGCTGGAGGTTTCCATGAGGGGCACAGCCCAAGACAGTGTCCACAATAAGCTCCCTTGCCTCTCATTTGCCTAATGTCAGGGTGGACTGGACACCCTTCCTGTGAACCTGGAGTGATCAAATAGGCCTGCCGTTAATACTGCTCTACTTCTCCAATTGGAGGCCTACTGACTGCCCGGTATAGATTCTTTGTGTGAACTGGAGTCATGAGAAAACCCAAGCACCTATGGGCTAGACTCTGCAGGGCTTTGAAGAACTCATTTGACACAAAGGATCCCTATTCTCACTTGATGGAGGTCAGGAACCTTACAGAGGAAGGCGAGAGACTTCATCCACCATGACTGCTTTTGTGCCACTTTGGCTTTGGATGCACACATGGGATCTTTCTTTGGATCCATCAGGTGCTGACAATCTAAGCCACAGCCTCACACAGGGCCAAGAGGCTGATTCAGACACATCCCTTTGCAAAGCAATTAAGCAAAGAACCACAGGTGATGCCCATTCATTTCCATTTGAAAACTGTTTTCCTCAGGCTTCACAAAGGGGTGCCCTGAGGCAAAGGCCTTCCTGACATTCAGGGCTACAGAACAATAGGTAAGCCAAAGGGCCAAAGCAGGCTTTCTCCAGGGAGACTTTACTGGTCACACTGATAGCTGGGTTTTCTGAGATGCTCACCATTCCTTTCAACTATCCAGTACATGGCCATGCCACCGAGCTTGCAGGTGGTACATATCTTGGACACAAAACCATGAGCCTATTCTGGAGAGTGGCCAGAATTCAGGAAGAAAACAGGAACTTAGGAAGATAGTAGGTGTTGCCCATCCATAAGGCAAGCCGCAGTCCATTCATAAATTGGGCAGGATGAATGCTGGGAAGCTTTCTACTGGACAGGACACATCCATTGATGCATTCTCTTTTCTAATGTCTACAACCAGGGACACAGTGGGATACACAAACATAGAAACACTCGCCTTGTCAAAAGCCTTACTAGAAACAGTCCACTCCAAAGAAAACCAACCGCCTTTCCTACCTATTCTCAGAACATGAGACCAAACCACAAACTCACACCCACACCCACAAAGGCACCTCCTTCCAAGTTGGTCTGTGACTACCCAGAGTGTCATCTGACTGGTGGGCCATACTATGTTCCCCTGAAAGGGCCTGTCCTGTCTCACATCTGGCCTCCTTGGCCAACTCTGTGAAGTTGTCAGGAGCCAGCAGTGAGCCACTACCTGCTTTCTCAGGAAAGGCCCCTCTGCAGAGCTTTCCTGGCATTTGGCAATCCTCACATCAGTGGGTACCAAGAAAGACTGACTCTGTCCTTGGTAAATCCAAACAAGTGTGCCCACTGGGACTGGGACTGGGACTGGCTCTGGGTGCCTGGCTTCCTGGATCCCAAGATCAGAGAGTTCCATCACCAAGGAAGTGAGGTGAGGTCACTTCCTTCAGGAACTGAATGAGGTCACTGCCTTGGCAACCACTGTGTCCTAACAGTTGCTTCCAAGGCTCCCATGAGATGGAGGCTGCCCCTCCTTCCTGTGACACTTTCACAAGTTAGAATGGCATATCAACCATAGGCACCAAGGAACAGCTCTCCACACAGGCCTGCTTTGGTCCACCTTGTCTACATTAAGAAGAGAGAGGTTCATTCAGACACAACACTTCATCCTGACCAGGTTGTTTGCCATGGAAGATGACTTCTGCTCTCTCAGGACCTTCATAGCTGCCTACATCTTCTCCAGGTATCATTTCTGCATAGAACTTTGAGGTTCTCAGCAGGTGGAAAATCCCCCACATTCCTGTATTGTAAGACCCACTCTGTCCCTGCTCTTCTGTAAAGTTAGATTGAGGGAAGAGTGTATGGTTAGGGTTAAGAACCTGTTTGATGTGGCTTAGGAATCACTCTGCTGGATGAAGAATGGTATTGGGAACCTGCGATATTTATAATAATATATAGATGAAATATATGTATGAAAACAGAAATCCAAGTAAGATTTGAAGGCCAGAAGGGCATTGGGCCCTTGATGGGGATACTTAGCTTTGAATGACTTTCTGCACAGATGTCTCAGATAAATCGATATACTATGGCATAGGACCTTGTACCTTGGATGATTGAATGTAGAAGAGAACATCCAGTCAAAAAGGGATAGTAGGTAGGATTAGGAAGATAGTTGGTATGTTTTGGAAGAAGAGTGAGTATACAATTTGGACCAAAAGTTCTTTAGCAATAGGGTGTCGGTTAGAGAGTGAATGTAAACGTCAGCACATGTGAAGAGTCAGTCACAATGATGAACTGGGGAACATATGTAGGAAAGCAGATATCAATAGAGACATTAGGAAATCAGGCAAAGTATAAAGTGAGTGAGTGGATTAGACATTTTCAACAGGGTTGAGGTTGAATATATCATCTTAGGAAGAAACAAATGTGTAGTCACCAATAGCATTGACATTTGACAGCATTAGGCAACCTGGACAAGGATGTTTTTAGTAATCCATGCTCACTTTCCAATGAGGCTTTGGTGCAATCATAAGTGTGACCTTTGCATTTTGTGTCCAGAATATCACTGTGATAAAATGTATATGTAGATCAGGTGACATGAGTGTTTCTTCCACCATTTCTGGGAGTAATATGTTGAAGACATATAAATTAGCCTTTGGGGGTACAAATAGGTGTACCCTGGGTCTATGAATATAGAGATAACGCATGAATAGACCATACTGTGAATAAATAGTACAACAGGTTCCAATTTAAATAATGGATTGCATTGATATCTGAAAATATATAGGAAATCTAATATTGATACACAACCATTCATTCTAACCAGTTATACATCTAATGGTGATATTGGGGTTATGGTTTACCATGAAGGGGGTGTGAGTTTTGCTTCACAAGGGATTATGGAAATGGAAAAGAATGTGTTTGGAAAGAAGTCTCATGAAAAGACCAGTCAAGAAACGTGGAGGAATACATGTGTTCTGAAGCAGGAAGTGATTGAAAGGGAAATAAATGCTTAGAAATTTGTGAACTTGAGGATGAAATACATATCCTATGATGTGCATCAACTGAAGAAATAGTAATGTACCAGTGTTGAATAAAAATGAACGTCAAAACACACATCATGTCCCATAGGAATCTACGTGCATTCATGTTAAACTGGGTCAGTTACTGTAGAAATATTAGGATTTCAGCACTAGGAAACAAATATGTATTTCAGGTGGATGACTATTTCTGAGAATAATCTTGTGAAAAGTTGATTATTAATCCACATATATGAACATGAATGAATTTAGGGAGTATATAATATGACACATACATTTCATATTTTGAAAAATCTGGAGAGTGTGTGTATGTGTGTATATATATATATACAAAAAAAACACACACACAAACACAGACATTAAAGAGTAGAAATATATATGCCAATCGATATTCATCATGAAATATTTATCATCCACAGATCCAAAAATATTTATTTTACTGAACATGTATTTATGTATCATGTTGTTCAAGTGGGAAGCTCACCTGGAGGCTGAATTTTCAGTTCCAACAGCGTTTAGGAGGAGTGATCTCTTCTCACAATTTGTATCTGCCAAGTCAGGCACCTCACAAGAATGGACGTGGGATAGGAGGTAGGATTCTATATGTGCATGTAAAAATGCATGTTGCTGAATAGGCTACAGAGAAAGGGAGACAGGAATTCACATATTTGTTAACTTTCAAAACACATGGAGAACTATTTCTATTAAATTGGACTAGATTTATAACACATACCCTTTATAATGCAAAAGGCCAGTCCAACTATACACCAGGCCTCCTCTGAACTGCCTGTATTTCTATTCTGTTTGAGTTATTTTTCTCCATCATATTAGTATTCGTAGTCACAATCTAGTAGGGTATGGGTTAGTGTCAGGGATTCAGTATTTCGAACGGAAAATAGGAAAATGAATCCAATGTGTAGGCCCATATGTGCTACAAAAAAATCTTCCCACTCTCATCCAGAACATTGCCTTGACATTACCTTCACAATAAATAAGACACAATTTGATGAGAAGAGTTAGAAATGCTGTGAATACATATGTGGAATGGAAAATGCTCAGGAGTTCACAACCTTGGAGGTGGTAGAGTAGTTTCCATGAGTAAGGGACAGGGTAAACACTCCACAAACATGGAGCTCTGCTGGCCTAAAGACTTTGTGAGAAACTGACACTGAGGTTGGGCACTTGAAATATATGTTGTTGTCAGGAGCTTTAGCTTCCTTTGTAGTGAGACCATCAAACCTGGTCTCCATCTAGGTGACCTGGAGGACATGGTTTCTGATTTTCCAATGAACATGAGGCAGAAGTGCTGAATTCTCTCTTTGCAGGTAAACTGTGGCCACTGGGGTCTAAGTGTCTCCCTGTGTGGACTGTGAAGCCATTTGGTCATCCTCCACTTTTCGTGGTGTTTCTTGCTGCTGCACTGTAAGTCTGGAATTTGCTTCAGGAAATACAAGGATTTCAACTGGGACACAGTGCTGGAGGGAGTTCTGTCACGTGTGGTGGGTCAAGGTCCTAGGAGAATGCACCAGCCAGGCTTCTATCCCACAGAGCTTGCCCCCTTGACCATAGCAACCTGATTCTGAACATTGCCCTGAAACCTCTCCATATAACAAGATGCCTTTACATAGAAGGGTCTGCTCACTGCACCATGTCAGTCACAAGCCATTTGGAAGCCAATGGCAGATCCACATGGCCCCACCACAGATGTTTTATCACACACCTGCACACCACTGCTCTAGGCCCACTACTCAGCGGGCCCCAACTTACTGGCATCTCTGTTTTACACCATTTTCATGAAACCCAGTCAATCAAGGCACTGTCTGGTACACTCATGATCAGCAACAGGACATCCAAAGGTTCTCCAGTGCCACCTGGTCATGGGAATTTCAAAAATGTCATGGTATTTATCTAGCTAGCCATTTTTAAAGGATGAAGTTGGAGGCACTGTGGGTTTCCATTCCTTCAGGAACCATTAAATGGTGAGGAAGCTCATTTCAACGAAAGCTCTGGAGAACTCTCACAAACAAGGCTTCCCAAAGAGTGGCCAAAAGGTCACAGGAAGCCAGGCCCATTGAGGTCTACAATGTGTGGTCAACGTGGGTTTGGACTCTCCACGATGGCTGCCAGGTCTTTAAGAATAAAATCATGTGATATCCGGGCTGAGATTCCCAGTGCTCTGTGGAAAGCCAGCCTGGGCCTAGATCTCAGTTTCCAAGGGTGACTCTCATGCGTGGCCTTCTAACATCCCGACACAATTCACGGCAATACTTCTCTGAGGTCAGTTCCAGAACTCAGTCTCCAAGGGGAATCACACCAGAGTTCAAGCCCAGGTGGACCCAGTCATTTCTTCCCACTGCCACACCAATGACCACAATTCAAACAAAAACACTGCCACATGGCCCTCATCTTCTTCCATATAGACACTCATCATAACCTCTGGCTGGAGGTTTCCATGAGGGGCACAGCCCAAGACAGTGTCCACAATAAGCTCCCTTGCCTCTCATTTGCCTAATGTCAGGGTGGACTGGACACCCTTCCTGTGAACCTGGAGTGATCAAATAGGCCTGCCGTTAATACTGCTCTACTTCTCCAATTGGAGGCCTACTGACTGCCCGGTATAGATTCTTTGTGTGAACTGGAGTCATGAGAAAACCCAAGCACCTATGGGCTAGCCTCTGCAGGGCTTTGAAGAACTCGTTTGACACAAAGGATCCCTATTCTCACTTGATGGAGGTCAGGAACCTTACAGAGGAAGGCGAGAGACTTCATCCACCATGACTGCTTTTGTGCCAATTTGGCTTTGGATGCACACATGGGATCTTTCTTTGGATCCATAAGGTGCTGACAATCTAAGCCACAGCCTCACACAGGGCCAAGAGGCTGATTCAGACACATCCCTTTGCAAAGCAATTAAGCAAAGAACCACAGGTGATGCCCATTCATTTCCATTTGAAAACTGTTTTCCTCAGGCTTCACAAAGGGGTGCCCTGAGGCAAAGGCCTTCCTGACATTCAGGGCAACAGAACAATAGGTAAGCCAAAGGCCCAAAGCAGGCTTTCTCCAGGGAGACTTTACTGGTCACACTGATATCTGAGTTTTCTGAGATGCTCACCATTCCTTTCAACTATCCAGTACATGGCCATGCCACCGAGATTGCAGGTGGTACATATCTTGGACACAAAACCATGAGCCTATTCTGGAGAGTGGCCAGAATTCAGGAAGAAAACAGGAACTTAGGAAGATAGTAGGTGTTGCCCATCCATAAGGCAAGCCGCAGTCCATTCATAAATTGGGCAGGATGAATGCTGGGAAGCTTTCTACTAGACAGGACACATCCATTGATGCATTCTCTTTTCTAATGTCTACAACCAGGGACACAGTGGGATACACAAACATAGAAACACTCGCCTTGTCAAAAGCCTTACTAGAAACAGTCCACTCCAAACCAAACAAACCGCCTTTCCTACCTATTCTCAGAACATGAGACCAAACCACAAACTCACACCCACACCCACAAAGGCACCTCCTTCCAAGTTGGTCTGTGACTACCCAGAGTGTCATCTGACTGGTGGGCCATACTATGTTCCCCCGAAAGGGCCTGTCCTGTCTCACATCTGGCCTCCTTGGCCAACTCTGTGAAGTTGTCAGGAGCCAGCAGTGAGCCACTACCTGCTTTCTCAGGAAAGGCCCCTCTGCAGAGCTTTCCTGGCATTTGGCAATCCTCACATCAGTGGGTACCAAGAAAGACTGACTCTGTCCTTGGTAAATCCAAACAAGTGAGCCCACTGGGACTGGGACTGGGACTGGCTCTGGGTGCCTGGCTTCCTGGATCCCAAGTTCAGAGAGTTTCATCACCAAGGAAGTGAGGTGAGGTCACTTCCTACAGGAACTGAATGAGGTCACTGCCTTGGCAACCACTGTGTCCTAACAGTTGCTTCCAAGGCTCCCATGAGATGGAGGCTGCCCCTCCTTCCTGTAACACTTTCACAAGTTAGAATGGAATATCAACCACAGGCACCAAGGAACAGCTCTCCACACAGGCCTGCTTTGTTCCATCTTGTCTACATTAAGAAGAGTGAGGTTCATTCAGACACATCCCTTCATCCTGACCAGGTAGTTTGCCATGGAAGATGACTTCTGCTCTCTCAGGCCCTTCATAGCTGCCTACATCTTCTCCAGGTATCATTTCTGCATGGACCTTTGAGGTTCTCAGCAGGTGGAAAATCCCCCACATTCCTGTATTGTAAGACCCACTCTGTCCCTGCTCTTCTGTAAAGATAGATTGAGGGAAGAGTGTATGGTTAGGGTTAAGAACCTGTTTGATGTGGCTTAGGAATCACTCTGCTGGATGAAGAATGGTATTGGGAACCTGCAATATTTATAATAATATATAGGTGAAATGTATGTATGAAAACAGAAATCCAAGTAAGATTTGAAGGCCAGAAGGGCATTGGGCCCTTGATTGGGATACTTAGCTTTGAATGACTTTCTGCACAGATGTCTCAGATAAATCGATATACAATGGCATAGGACCTTGTACCTTGGATGATTGAATGTAGAAGAGAACATCCAGTCAAAAAGGGATAGTAGGTAGGATTAGGAAGATAGTTGGTATGTTTTGGAAGAAGAGTGAGTATACAATTTGGACCAAAAGTTCTTTAGCAATAAGGTGTCTGTTAGAGAGTGAATGTAAACGTCAGCACATGTGAAGAGTCAGTCACAATGATGAACTGGGGAACATATGTAGGAAAGCAGATATCAATAGAGACATTAGGAAATCAGGCAAAGTATAAAGTGAGTGAGTGGATTAGACATTTTCAATAGGGTTGAGGTTGAATATATCATCTTAGGAAGAAACAAATGTGTAGTCACCAATAGCATTGATATTTGACAGCATTAGGCAACCTGGACAAGGATGTTTTTAGTAATCCATGCTCACTTTCCAATGAGGCTTTGGTGCAATCATAAGTGTGACCTTTGCATTTTGTGTCCAGAATATCACTGTGATAAAATGTATATGTAGATCAGGTGACATGAGTGTTTCTTCCACCATTTCTGGGAGTAATATGTTGAAGACATATAAATTAGCCTTTGGGGGTACAAATAGGTGTACCCTGGGTCTATGAATATAGAGATAACGCATGAATAGACCATACTGTGAATAAATAGTATAACAGGTTCCAATTTAAATAATGGATTGCATTGATATCTGAAAATATATAGGAAATCTAATATTGATACACAACCATTCATTCTAACCAGTTTTACATCTAATGGTGATATTGGGGTTATGGTTTACCATGAAGGGGGTGTGAGTTTTGCTTCACAAGGGATTATGGAAATGGAAAAGAATGTGTTTGGAAAGAAGTCTCATGAAAAGACCAGTCAAGAAACGTGGAGGAATACATGTGTTCTGAAGCAGGAAGTGATTGAAAGGGAAATAAATGCCTAGA